>NW_026453652.1:0-600000 GCF_943734755.1 Anopheles moucheti
CTTTGTACTTTGCTATGAAGTTCCACCAGGAATGAGTTTTCATGCAAAAACTGTCTATTTCAACTTAATTCGTCCATCCAAAACGAACTTTGTATTTTGCTATGAAGTTCCACCAGGAATGAGTTTTCATGCAAAAACTGTCTTTTTTAACTAACTTTGTCCATCCAAAACGAACTTTGTACTTTGCTATGAAGTTCCACCAGGAATGAGTTTTCATGCAAAAACTGTCTATTTCAACTTAATTCGTCCATCCAAAACGAACTTTGTACTTTGCTATGAAGTTCCACCAGGAATGAGTTTTCATGCAAAAACTGTCTATTTCAACTTAATTCGTCCATCCAAAACGAACTTTGTACTTTGCTATGAAGTTCCACCAGGAATGAGTTTTCATGCAAAAACTGTCTATTTGAACTAACTTTGTCCATCCAAAACGAACTTTGTACTTTGCTATGAAGTTCCACCAGGAATGAGTTTTCATGCAAAAACTGTCTATTTCAACTAAATTGATCCATCCAAAACGAACTTTGTACTTTGCTATGAAGTTTCCACCTGGAATGAGTTTTTATGCAAAAATTGTCTATTTCAACTTAATTCGTCCATCCAAAACGAACTTTATACTTTGCTATGAAGTTCCACCAGGAATGAGTTTTCATGCAAAAACTGTCTATTTCAACTAAATTGATCCATCCAAAACGAACTTTGTACTTTGCTATGAAGTTCCACCAGGAATGAGTTTTCATGCAAAAACTGTCTATTTGAACTAACTTTGTCCATCCAAAACGAACTTTGTACTTTGCTATGAAGTTCCACCAGGAATGAGTTTTCATGCAAAAACTGTCTATTTCAACTAAATTGATCCTTCCAAAACGAACTTTGTACTTTGCTATGAAGTTCCACCAGGAATGAGTTTTCATGCAAAAACTGTCTATTTCAACTAAATTCGTCCATCCAACACGAACTTTGTACTTTGCTATGAAGTTCCACCAGGAATGAGTTTTCATGCAAAAACTGTCTATTTCAACTAAATTGATCCATCCAAAACGAACTTTGTACTTTGCTATGAAGTTCCACCAGGAATGAGTTTTGTTACTTTGCTATGAAGTTCCACCAGGAATGAGTTTTCATGCAAAAACTGTCTATTTCAACTAACTTTGTCCATCCAAAACGAACTTTGTACTTTGCTATGAAGTTCCACCAGGAATGAGTTTTCATGCAAAAACTGTCTATTTCAACTTAATTCGTCCATCCAAACGAACTTTGTACTTTGCTATGAAGTTCCACCAGGAATGAGTTTTCATGCAAAAAACTGTCTATTTCAACTAAATTGATCCATCCAAAACGAACTTTGTACTTTGCTATGAAGTTCCACCAGGAATGAGTTTTGTACTTTGCTATGAAGTTCCACCAGGAATGAGTTTTCATGCAAAAACTGTCTATTTCAACTTACTTTGTCCATCCAAAACGAACCGAACTTTGTACTTTGCTATGAAGTTCCACCAGGAATGAGTTTTCATGCAAAAACTGTCTATTTCAACTAACTTTGTCCATCCAAAACGAACTTTGTACTTTGCTATGAAGTTCCACCAGGAATGAGTTTTCATGCAAAAACTGTCTATTTCAACTTAATTCGTCCATCCAAAACGAACTTTGTACTTTGCTATGAAGTTCCACCAGGAATGAGTTTTCATGCAAAAACTGTCTATTTCAACTAAATTGATCCATCCAAAACGAACTTTGTACTTTGCTATGAAGTTCCACCAGGAATGAGTTTTCATGCAAAAACTGTCTATTTCAACTAAATTCGTCCATCCAACACGAACTTTGTACTTTGCTATGAAGTTCCACCAGGAATGAGTTTTCATGCAAAAACTGTCTATTTCAACTAAATTGATCCATCCAAAACGAACTTTGTACTTTGCTATGAAGTTCCACCAGGAATGAGTTTTGTACTTTGCTATGAAGTTCCACCAGGAATGAGTTTTCATGCAAAAACTGTCTATTTCAACTAACTTTGTCCATCCAAAACGAACTTTGTACTTTGCTATGAAGTTCCACCAGGAATGAGTTTTCATGCAAAAACTGTCTATTTCAACTAACTTTGTCCATCCAAAACGAACTTTGTACTTTGCTATGAAGTTCCACCAGGAATGAGTTTTCATGCAAAAACTGTCTATTTCAACTTAATTCGTCCATCCAAAACGAACTTTGTACTTTGCTATGAAGTTCCACCAGGAATGAGTTTTCATGCAAAAACTGTCTATTTCAACTAAATTCGTCCATCCAACACGAACTTTGTACTTTGCTATGAAGTTCCACCAGGAATGAGTTTTCATGCAAAAACTGTCTATTTCAACTAAATTGATCCATCCAAAACGAACTTTGTACTTTGCTATGAAGTTCCACCAGGAATGAGTTTTGTACTTTGCTATGAAGTTCCACCAGGAATGAGTTTTCATGCAAAAACTGTCTATTTCAACTAACTTTGTCCATCCAAAACGAACTTTGTACTTTGCTATGAAGTTCCACCAGGAATGAGTTTTCATGCAAAAACTGTCTATTTCAACTAAATTCGTCCATCCAACACGAACTTTGTACTTTGCTATGAAGTTCCACCAGGAATGAGTTTTCATGCAAAAACTGTCTATTTCAACTAAATTGATCCATCCAAAACGAACTTTGTACTTTGCTATGAAGTTCCACCAGGAATGAGTTTTGTACTTTGCTATGAAGTTCCACCAGGAATGAGTTTTCATGCAAAAACTGTCTATTTCAACTAACTTTGTCCATCCAAAACGAACTTTGTACTTTGCTATGAAGTTCCACCAGGAATGAGCTTTCATGCAAAAACTGTCTATTTCAACTAACTTTGTCCATCCAAAACGAACTTTGTACTTTGCTATGAAGTTCCACCAGGAATGAGTTTTCATGCAAAAACTGTCTATTTCAACTTAATTCGTCCATCCAAAACGAACTTTGTACTTTGCTATGAAGTTCCACCAGGAATGAGTTTTCATGCAAAAATTGTCTATTTCAACTAAATTGATCCATCCAAAACGAACTTTGTACTTTGCTATGAAGTTCCACCAGGAATGAGTTTTCATGCAAAAACTGTCTATTTCAACTAAATTCGTCTATCCAACACGAACTTTGTACTTTGCTATGAAGTTCCACCAGGAATGAGTTTTCATGCAAAAACTGTCTATTTCAACTAAATTGATCCATCCAAAACGAACTTTGTACTTTGCTATGAAGTTCCACCAGGAATGAGTTTTCATGCAAAAACTGTCTATTTGAACTAACTTTGTCCATCCAAAACGAACTTTGTACTTTGCTATGAAGTTCCACCAGGAATGAGTTTTCATGCAAAAACTGTCTATTTCAACTAACTTTGTCCATCCAAAACGAACTTTGTACTTTGCTATGAAGTTCCACCAGGAATGAGTTTTCATGCAAAAACTGTCTATTTCAACTTAATTCGTCCATCCAAAACGAACTTTGTACTTTGCTATGAAGTTCCACCAGGAATGAGTTTTCATGCAAAAACTGTCTATTTGAACTAACTTTGTCCATCCAAAACGAACTTTGTACTTTGCTATGAAGTTCCACCAGGAATGAGTTTTCATGCAAAAACTGTCTATTTCAACTAAATTGATCCATCCAAAACGAACTTTGTACTTTGCTATGAAGTTCCACCAGGAATGAGTTTTCATGCAAAAACTGTCTATTTCAACTAACTTTGTCCATCCAAAACGAACTTTGTACTTTGCTATGAAGTTCCACCAGGAATGAGTTTTCATGCAAAAACTGTCTATTTCAACTAAATTGATCCATCCAAAACGAACTTTGTACTTTGCTATGAAGTTCCACCAGGAATGAGTTTTCACGCAAAAACTGTCTATTTCAACTTAATTCGTCCATCCAAAACGAACTTTGTACTTTGCTATGAAGTTCCACCAGGAATGAGTTTTCATGCAAAAACTGTCTATTTCAACTAACTTTGTCCATCCAAAACGAACTTTGTACTTTGCTATGAAGTTCCACCAGGAATGAGTTTTCATGCAAAAACTGTCTATTTCAACTAAATTGATCCATCCAAAACGAACTTTGTACTTTGCTATGAAGTTCCACCAGGAATGAGTTTTCATGCAAAAACTGTCTATTTCAACTTAATTTGTCCATCCAAAACGAACTTTGTACTTTGCTATGAAGTTCCATCAGGAATGAGTTTTCATATAAAAACTGTCTATTTCAACTAACTTTGTCCATCCAAAACTAACTTTGTACTTTGCTATGAAGTTCCACCAGGAATGAGTTTTTATGCAAAAACTGTCTATTTCAACTAAATTGATCCATCCAAAACGAACTTTGTACTTTGCTATGAAGTTCCACCAGGAATGAGTTTTCATGCAAAAACTGTCTATTTCAACTAACTTTGTCCATCCAAAACGAACTTTGTACTTTGCCATGAAGTTCCACCAGGAATGAGTTTTCATGCAAAAACTGTCTATTTCAACTAAATTGATCCATCCAAAACGAACTTTGTACTTTGCTATGAAGTTCCACCAGGAATGAGTTTTCATGCAAAAACTGTCTATTTCAACTTAATTCGTCCATCCAAAACGAACTTTGTACTTTGCTATGAAGTTCCACCAGGAATGAGTTTTCATGCAAAAACTGTCTATTTCAACTAACTTTGTCCATCCAAAACGAACTTTGTACTTTGCTATGAAGTTCCACCAGGAATGAGTTTTCATGCAAAAACTGTCTATTTCAACTAAATTGATCCATCCAAAACGAACTTTGTACTTTGCTATGAAGTTCCACCAGGAATGAGTTTTCATGCAAAAACTGTCTATTTCAACTTAATTTGTCCATCCAAAACGAACTTTGTACTTTGCTATGAAGTTCCATCAGGAATGAGTTTTCATATAAAAACTGTCTATTTCAACTAACTTTGTCCATCCAAAACTAACTTTGTACTTTGCTATGAAGTTCCACCAGGAATGAGTTTTTATGCAAAAACTGTCTATTTCAACTAAATTGATCCATCCAAAACGAACTTTGTACTTTGCTATGAAGTTCCACCAGGAATGAGTTTTCATGCAAAAACTGTCTATTTCAACTTAATTTGTCCATCCAAAACGAACTTTGTACTTTGCTATGAAGTTCCATCAGGAATGAGTTTTCATATAAAAACTGTCTATTTCAACTAACTTTGTCCATCCAAAACTAACTTTGTACTTTGCTATGAAGTTCCACCAGGAATGAGTTTTTATGCAAAAACTGTCTATTTCAACTAAATTGATCCATCCAAAACGAACTTTGTACTTTGCTATGAAGTTCCACCAGGAATGAGTTTTCATGCAAAAACTGTCTATTTCAACTAACTTTGTCCATCCAAAACGAACTTTGTACTTTGCTATGAAGTTCCACCAGGAATGAGTTTTCATGCAAAAACTGTCTATTTCAACTAAATTGATCCATCCAAAACGAACTTTGTACTTTGCTATGAAGTTCCACCAGGAATGAGTTTTCATGCAAAAACTGTCTATTTCAACTTAATTCGTCCATCCAAAACGAACTTTGTACTTTGCTATGAAGTTCCACCAGGAATGAGTTTTCATGCAAAAACTGTCTATTTCAACTAACTTTGTCCATCCAAAACGAACTTTGTACTTTGCTATGAAATTCCACCAGGAATGAGTTTTCATGCAAAAACTGTCTATTTCAACTAACTTTGTCCATCCAAAACGAACTTTGTACTTTGCTATGAAGTTCCACCAGGAATGAGTTTTCATGCAAAAACTGTCTATTTCAACTAACTTTGTCCATCCAAAACGAACTTTGTACTTTGCTATGAAGTTCCACCAGGAATGAGTTGTCATGAAAAAACTGTCTATTTCAACTAACTTTGTCCATCCAAATGAACTTTGTACTTTGCTATGAAGTTCCACCAGGAATGAGTTTTCATGCAAAAACTGTCTATTTCAACTAAATTGATCCATCCAAAACGAACTTTGTACTTTGCTATGAAGTTCCACCAGGAATGAGTTTTCATGCAAAAACTGTCTTTTTCAACTAACTTTGTCCATCCAAAACGAACTTTGTACTTTGCTATGAAGTTCCACCAGGAATGAGTTTTCATGCAAAAACTGTCTATTTCAACTAACTTTGTCCATCCAAAACGAACTTTGTACTTTGCTATGAAGTTCCACCAGGAATGAGTTTTCATGCAAAAACTGTCTATTTCAACTTAATTCGTCCATCCAAAACGAACTTTGTACTTTGCTATGAAGTTCCACCAGGAATGAGTTTTCATGCAAAAACTGTCTATTTCAACTAACTTTGTCCATCCAAAACGAACTTTGTACTTTGCTATGAAGTTCCACCAGGAATGAGTTTTCATGCAAAAACTGTCTATTTCAACTAAATTGATCCATCCAAAACGAACTTTGTACTTTGCTATGAAGTTCCACCAGGAATGAGTTTTCATGCAAAAACTGTCTATTTCAACTTAATTCGTCCATCCAAAACGAACTTTGTACTTTGCTATGAAGTTCCACCAGGAATGAGTTTTCATGCAAAAACTGTCTATTTCAACTAACTTTGTCCATCCAAAACGAACTTTGTACTTTGCTATGAAGTTCCACCAGGAATGAGTTTTCATGCAAAAACTGTCTATTTCAACTAAATTGATCCATCCAAAACGAACTTTGTACTTTGCTATGAAGTTCCACCAGGAATGAGTTTTCATGCAAAAACTGTCTATTTCAACTAACTTTGTCCATCCAAAACGAACTTTGTACTTTGCTATGAAGTTCCACCAGGAATGAGTTTTCATGCAAAAACTGTCTATTTCAACTAACTTTGTCCATCCAAAACGAACTTTGTACTTTGCTATGAAGTTCCACCAGGAATGAGTTTTCATGCAAAAACTGTCTATTTCTACTAAATTGATCCATCCAAAACGAACTTTGTACTTTGCTATGAAGTTCCACCAGGAATGAGTTTTCATGCAAAAACTGTCTATTTCAACAAACTTTGTCCATCTGATTCGAACTTTGTACTTTGCTATGAAGTTCCACCAGGAATGAGTTTTCATGCAAAAACTGTCTATTTCAACTAACTTTGTCCATCCAAAACGAACTTTGTACTTTGCTATGAAGTTCCACCAGGAATGAGTTTTCATGCAAAAACTGTCTATTTCAACTTAATTCGTCCATCCGATTCGAACTTTGTACTTTGCTATGAAGTTCCACCAGGAATGAGTTTTCATGCAAAAACTGTCTATTTCAACTAACTTTGTCCATCCAAAACGAACTTTGTACTTTGCTATGAAGTTCCACCAGGAATGAGTTTTTATGCAAAAACTGTCTATCTCAACTAACTTTGTCCATCCAAAACGAACTTTGTACTTTGCTATGAAGTTCCACCAGGAATGAGTTTTCATGCAAAAACTGTCTATTTCAACTAAATTGATCCATCCAAAACGAACTTTGTACTTTGCTATGAAGTTCCACCAGGAATGAGTTTTCATGCAAAAACTGTCTATTTCAACTAACTTTGTCCATCCAAAACGAACTTTGTACTTTGCTATGAAGTTCCACCAGGAATGAGTTTTCATGCAAAAACTGTCTATTTCAACTAACTTTGTCCATCCAAAACGAACTTTGTACTTTGCTATGAAGTTCCACCAGGAATGAGTTTTCATGCAAAAACTGTCTATTTCAACTAACTTTGTCCATCCAAAACGAACTTTGTACTTTGCTATGAAGTTCCACCAGGAATGAGTTTTCATGCAAAAACTGTCTATTTCAACTAAATTGATCCAGCCAAAACGAACTTTGTACTTTGCTATGAAGTTCCACCAGGAATGAGTTTTCATGCAAAAACTGTCTATTTCAACTAACTTTGTCCATCCAAAACGAACTTTGTACTTTGCTATGAAGTTCCACCAGGAATGAGTTTTTATGCAAAAACTGTCTATCTCAACTAACTTTGTCCATCCAAAACGAACTTTGTACTTTGCTATGAAGTTCCACCAGGAATGAGTTTTCATACAAAAACTGTCTATTTCAACTAACTTTGTCCATCCAAAACGAACTTTGTACTTTGCTATGAAGTTCCACCAGGAATGAGTTTTCATGCAAAAACTGTCTATTTCAACTAACTTTGTCCATCCAAAACGAACTTTGTACTTTGCTATGAAGTTCCACCAGGAATGAGTTTTCATGCAAAAACTGTCTATTTCAACTAACTTTGTCCATCCAAAACGAACTTTGTACTTTGCTATGAAGTTCCACCAGGAATGAGTTTTCATGCAAAAACTGTCTATTTCAACTAACTTTGTCCATCCAAAACGAACTTTGTACTTTGCTATGAAGTTCCACCAGGAATGAGTTTTCATGCAAAAACTGTCTATTTCAACTAAATTGATCCATCCAAAACGAACTTTGTACTTTGCTATGAAGTTCCACCAGGAATGAGTTTTCATGCAAAAACTGTCTATTTCAACTAAATTGATCCATCCAAAACGAACTTTGTACTTTGCTATGAAGTTCCACCAGGAATGAGTTTTTATGCAAAAACTGTCTATCTCAACTAACTTTGTCCATCCAAAACGAACTTTGTACTTTGCTATGAAGTTCCACCAGGAATGAGTTTTCATGCAAAAACTGTCTATTTCAACTAACTTTGTCCATCCAAAACGAACTTTGTACTTTGCTATGAAGTTCCACCAGGAATGAGTTTTCATGCAAAAACTGTCTATTTGAACTAACTTTGTCCATCCAAAACGAACTTTGTACTTTGCTATGAAGTTCCACCAGGAATGAGTTTTCATGCAAAAACTGTCTATTTCAACTTAATTCGTCCATCCGATTCGAACTTTGTACTTTGCTATGAAGTTCCACCAGGAATGAGTTTTCATGCAAAAACTGTCTATTTCAACTAAATTGATCCATCCAAAACGAACTTTGTACTTTGCTATGAAGTTCCACCAGGAATGAGTTTTCATGCAAGAACTGTCTATTTCAACTAAATTGGTGCATCCGATACGAACTTTGTACTTTGCTATGAAGTTCCACCAGGAATGAGTTTTCATGCAAAAACTGTCTATTTCAACTAACTTTGTCCATCCAAAACGAACTTTGTACTTTGCTATGAAGTTCCACCAGGAATGAGTTTTCATGCAAAAACTGTCTATTTCAACTAACTTTGTCCATCCAAAACGAACTTTGTACTTTGCTATGAAGTTCCACCAGGAATGAGTTTTCATGCAAAAACTGTCTATTTCAACTAACTTTGTCCATCCAAAACGAACTTTGTACTTTGCTATGAAGTTCCACCAGGAATGAGTTTTCATGCAAAAACTGTCTATTTCAACTAACTTTGTCCATCCAAAACGAACTTTGTACTTTGCTATGAAGTTCCACCAGGAATGAGTTTTCATGCAAGAACTGTCTATCTCAACTAACTTTGTCCATCCAAAACGAACTTTGTACTTTGCTATGAAGTTCCACCAGGAATGAGTTTTCATGCAAAAACTGTCTATTTCAACTAACTTTGTCCATCCAAAACGAACTTTGTACTTTGCTATGAAGTTCCACCAGGAATGAGTTTTCATGCAAGAACTGTCTATTTCAACTAAATTGGTGCATCCGATACGAACTTTGTACTTTGCTATGAAGTTCCACCAGGAATGAGTTTTCATGCAAAAACTGTCTATTTCAACTAAATTGATCCATCCAAAACGAACTTTGTACTTTGCTATGAAGTTCCACCAGGAATGAGTTTTCATGCAAGAACTGTCTATCTCAACTAACTTTGTCCATCCAAAACGAACTTTGTACTTTGCTATGAAGTTCCACCAGGAATGAGTTTTCATGCAAAAACTGTCTATTTCAACTAACTTTGTCCATCCAAAACGAACTTTGTACTTTGCTATGAAGTTCCACCAGGAATGAGTTTTCATGCAAAAACTGTCTATTTCAACTAACTTTGTCCATCCAAAACGAACTTTGTACTTTGCTATGAAGTTCCACCAGGAATGAGTTTTCATGCAAAAACTGTCTATTTCAACTAACTTTGTCCATCCAAAACGAACTTTGTACTTTGCTATGAAGTTCCACCAGGAATGAGTTTTCATGCAAAAACTGTCTATTTCAACTAACTTTGTCCATCCAAAACGAACTTTGTACTTTGCTATGAAGTTCCACCAGGAATGAGTTTTCATGCAAAAACTGTCTATTTCAACTAACTTTGTCCATCCAAAACGAACTTTGTACTTTGCTATGAAGTTCCACCAGGAATGAGTTTTCATGCAAAAACTGTCTATTTCAACTTAATTCGTCCATCCAACACGAACTTTGTACTTTGCTATGAAGTTCCACCAGGAATGAGTTTTTATGCAAAAACTGTCTATTTCAACTTAATTCGTCCATCCAAAACGAACTTTGTACTTTGCTATGAAGTTCCACCAGGAAAGAGTTTTCATGCAAAAACTGTCTATTTCAACTAAATTGATCCATCCAAAACGAACTTTGTACTTTGCTATGAAGTTCCACCAGGAATGAGTTTTCATGCAAAAACTGTCTATTTCAACTTAATTCGTCCATCCAACACGAACTTTGTACTTTGCTATGAAGTTCCACCAGGAATGAGTTTTCATGCAAAAACTGTCTATTTCAACTAACTTTGTCCATCCAAAACGAACTTTGTACTTTGCTATGAAGTTCCACCAGGAATGAGTTTTCATGCAAAAACTGTCTATTTGAACTAACTTTGTCCATCCAAAACGAACTTTGTACTTTGCTATGAAGTTCCACCAGGAATGAGTTTTCATGCAAAAACTGTCTATTTCAACTAACTTTGTCCATCTAAAACGAACTTTGTACTTTGCTATGAAGTTCCACCAGGAATGAGTTTTCATGCAAAAACTGTCTATTTCAACTAAATTGATCCATCCAAAACGAACTTTGTACTTTGCTATGAAGTTCCACCAGGAATGAGTTTTCATGCAAAAACTGTCTATTTGAACTAACTTTGTCCATCCAAAACGAACTTTGTACTTTGCTATGAAGTTCCACCAGGAATGAGTTTTCATGCAAAAACTGTCTATTTCAACTTAATTCGTCCATCCAAAACGAACTTTGTACTTTGCTATGAAGTTCCACCAGGAATGAGTTTTCATGCAAAAACTGTCTATTTCAACTAAATTGATCCATCCAAAACGAACTTTGTACTTTGCTATGAAGTTCCACCAGGAATGAGTTTTCATGCAAAAACTGTCTATTTCAACTTAATTCGTCCATCCAACACGAACTTTGTACTTTGCTATGAAGTTCCACCAGGAATGAGTTTTCATGCAAAAACTGTCTATTTCAACTAAATTCGTCCATCCAACACGAACTTTGTACTTTGCTATGAAGTTCCACCAGGAATGAGTTTTCATGCAAAAACTGTCTATTTCAACTAACTTTGTCCATCCAAAACGAACTTTGTACTTTGCTATGAAGTTCCACCAGGAATGAGTTTTCATGCAAAAACTGTCTATTTCAACTAACTTTGTCCATCCAAAACGAACTTTGTACTTTGCTATGAAGTTCCACCAGGAATGAGTTTTCATGCAAAAACTGTCTATTTCAACTTAATTCGTCCATCCAAAACGAACTTTGTACTTTGCTATGAAGTTCCACCAGGAATGAGTTTTCATGCAAAAACTGTCTATTTGAACTAACTTTGTCCATCCAAAACGAACTTTGTACTTTGCTATGAAGTTCCACCAGGAATGAGTTTTCATGCAAAAACTGTCTATTTCAACTAAATTGATCCATCCAAAACGAACTTTGTACTTTGCTATGAAGTTCCACCAGGAATGAGTTTTCATGCAAAAACTGTCTATTTCAACTAACTTTGTCCATCCAAAACGAACTTTGTACTTTGCTATGAAGTTCCACCAGGAATGAGTTTTCATGCAAAAACTGTCTATTTCAACTAAATTGATCCATCCAAAACGAACTTTGTACTTTGCTATGAAGTTCCACCAGGAATGAGTTTTCATGCAAAAACTGTCTATTTCAACTAACTTTGTCCATCCAAAACGAACTTTGTACTTTGCTATGAAGTTCCACCAGGAATGAGTTTTCATGCAAAAACTGTCTATTTCAACTAAATTGATCCATCCAAAACGAACTTTGTACTTTGCTATGAAGTTCCACCAGGAATGAGTTTTCATGCAAAAACTGTCTATTTCAACTAACTTTGTCCATCCAAAACGAACTTTGTACTTTGCTATGAAGTTCCACCAGGAATGAGTTTTCATGCAAAAACTGTCTATTTCAACTAAATTGATCCATCCAAAACGAACTTTGTACTTTGCTATGAAGTTCCACCAGGAATGAGTTTTCATGCAAAAACTGTCTATTTCAACTAAATTGATCCATCCAAAACGAACTTTGTACTTTGCTATGAAGTTCCACCAGGAATGAGTTTTCATGCAAAAACTGTCTATTTCAACTTAATTCGTCCATCCAAAACGAACTTTGTACTTTGCTATGAAGTTCCACCAGGAATGAGTTTTCATGCAAAAACTGTCTATTTCAACTAAATTGATCCATCCAAAACGAACTTTGTACTTTGCTATGAAGTTCCACCAGGAATGAGTTTTCATGCAAAAACTGTCTATTTGAACTAACTTTGTCCATCCAAAACGAACTTTGTACTTTGCTATGAAGTTCCACCAGGAATGAGTTTTCATGCAAAAACTGTCTATTTCAACTAACTTTGTCGATCCAAAACGAACTTTGTACTTTGCTATGAAGTTCCACCAGGAATGAGTTTTCATGCAAAAACTGTCTATTTGAACTAAATTGATCCATCCAAAACGAACTTTGTACTTTGCTATGAAGTTCCACCAGGAATGAGTTTTCATGCAAAAACTGTCTATTTCAACTAACTTTGTCCATCCAAAACGAACTTTGTACTTTGCTATGAAGTTCCACCAGGAATGAGTTTTCATGCAAAAACTGTCTATTTCAACTAAATTGATCCATCCAAAACGAACTTTGTACTTTGCTATGAAGTTCCACCAGGAATGAGTTTTCATGCAAAAACTGTCTATTTCAACTAAATTGATCCATCCAAAACGAACTTTGTACTTTGCTATGAAGTTCCACCAGGAATGAGTTTTCATGCAAAAACTGTCTATTTCAACTAACTTTGTCCATCCAAAACGAACTTTGTACTTTGCTATGAAGTTCCACCAGGAATGAGTTTTCATGCAAAAACTGTCTATTTCAACTAAATTGATCCATCCAAAACGAACTTTGTACTTTGCTATGAAGTTCCACCAGGAATGAGTTTTCATGCAAAAACTGTCTATTTGAACTAACTTTGTCCATCCAAAACGAACTTTGTACTTTGCTATGAAGTTCCACCAGGAATGAGTTTTCATGCAAAAACTGTCTATTTCAACTAACTTTGTCCATCCAAAACGAACTTTGTACTTTGCTATGAAGTTCCACCAGGAATGAGTTTTCATGCAAAAACTGTCTATTTCAACTAAATTGATCCATCCAAAACGAACTTTGTACTTTGCTATGAAGTTCCACCAGGAATGAGTTTTCATGCAAAAACTGTCTATTTCAACTAACTTTGTCCATCCAAAACGAACTTTGTACTTTGCTATGAAGTTCCACCAGGAATGAGTTTTCATGCAAAAACTGTCTATTTCAACTTAATTCGTCCATCCAAAACGAACTTTGTACTTTGCTATGAAGTTCCACCAGGAATGAGTTTTCATGCAAAAACTGTCTATTTCAACTAAATTGATCCATCCAAAACGAACTTTGTACTTTGCTATGAAGTTCCACCAGGAATGAGTTTTCATGCAAAAACTGTCTATTTGAACTAACTTTGTCCATCCAAAACGAACTTTGTACTTTGCTATGAAGTTCCACCAGGAATGAGTTTTCATGCAAAAACTGTCTATTTCAACTAACTTTGTCGATCCAAAACGAACTTTGTACTTTGCTATGAAGTTCCACCAGGAATGAGTTTTCATGCAAAAACTGTCTATTTGAACTAAATTGATCCATCCAAAACGAACTTTGTACTTTGCTATGAAGTTCCACCAGGAATGAGTTTTCATGCAAAAACTGTCTATTTCAACTAAATTGATCCATCCAAAACGAACTTTGTACTTTGCTATGAAGTTCCACCAGGAATGAGTTTTCATGCAAAAACTGTCTATTTCAACTTAATTCGTCCATCCAAAACGAACTTTGTACTTTGCTATGAAGTTCCACCAGGAATGAGTTTTCATGCAAAAACTGTCTATTTCAACTAAATTGATCCATCCAAAACGAACTTTGTACTTTGCTATGAAGTTCCACCAGGAATGAGTTTTCATGCAAAAACTGTCTATTTGAACTAACTTTGTCCATCCAAAACGAACTTTGTACTTTGCTATGAAGTTCCACCAGGAATGAGTTTTCATGCAAAAACTGTCTATTTCAACTAACTTTGTCGATCCAAAACGAACTTTGTACTTTGCTATGAAGTTCCACCAGGAATGAGTTTTCATGCAAAAACTGTCTATTTGAACTAAATTGATCCATCCAAAACGAACTTTGTACTTTGCTATGAAGTTCCACCAGGAATGAGTTTTCATGCAAAAACTGTCTATTTCAACTAACTTTGTCCATCCAAAACGAACTTTGTACTTTGCTATGAAGTTCCACCAGGAATGAGTTTTCATGCAAAAACTGTCTATTTCAACTAAATTGATCCATCCAAAACGAACTTTGTACTTTGCTATGAAGTTCCACCAGGAATGAGTTTTCATGCAAAAACTGTCTATTTCAACTAAATTGATCCATCCAAAACGAACTTTGTACTTTGCTATGAAGTTCCACCAGGAATGAGTTTTCATGCAAAAACTGTCTATTTCAACTAACTTTGTCCATCCAAAACGAACTTTGTACTTTGCTATGAAGTTCCACCAGGAATGAGTTTTCATGCAAAAACTGTCTATTTCAACTAAATTGATCCATCCAAAACGAACTTTGTACTTTGCTATGAAGTTCCACCAGGAATGAGTTTTCATGCAAAAACTGTCTATTTGAACTAACTTTGTCCATCCAAAACGAACTTTGTACTTTGCTATGAAGTTCCACCAGGAATGAGTTTTCATGCAAAAACTGTCTATTTCAACTAACTTTGTCCATCCAAAACGAACTTTGTACTTTGCTATGAAGTTCCACCAGGAATGAGTTTTCATGCAAAAACTGTCTATTTCAACTAAATTGATCCATCCAAAACGAACTTTGTACTTTGCTATGAAGTTCCACCAGGAATGAGTTTTCATGCAAAAACTGTCTATTTCAACTAAATTGATCCATCCAAAACGAACTTTGTACTTTGCTATGAAGTTCCACCAGGAATGAGTTTTCATGCAAAAACTGTCTATTTGAACTAACTTTGTCCATCCAAAACGAACTTTGTACTTTGCTATGAAGTTCCACCAGGAATGAGTTTTCATGCAAAAACTGTCTATTTCAACTAACTTTGTCGATCCAAAACGAACTTTGTACTTTGCTATGAAGTTCCACCAGGAATGAGTTTTCATGCAAAAACTGTCTATTTGAACTAAATTGATCCATCCAAAACGAACTTTGTACTTTGCTATGAAGTTCCACCAGGAATGAGTTTTCATGCAAAAACTGTCTATTTCAACTAACTTTGTCCATCCAAAACGAACTTTGTACTTTGCTATGAAGTTCCACCAGGAATGAGTTTTCATGCAAAAACTGTCTATTTCAACTAAATTGATCCATCCAAAACGAACTTTGTACTTTGCTATGAAGTTCCACCAGGAATGAGTTTTCATGCAAAAACTGTCTATTTCAACTAAATTGATCCATCCAAAACGAACTTTGTACTTTGCTATGAAGTTCCACCAGGAATGAGTTTTCATGCAAAAACTGTCTATTTCAACTAACTTTGTCCATCCAAAACGAACTTTGTACTTTGCTATGAAGTTCCACCAGGAATGAGTTTTCATGCAAAAACTGTCTATTTCAACTAAATTGATCCATCCAAAACGAACTTTGTACTTTGCTATGAAGTTCCACCAGGAATGAGTTTTCATGCAAAAACTGTCTATTTGAACTAACTTTGTCCATCCAAAACGAACTTTGTACTTTGCTATGAAGTTCCACCAGGAATGAGTTTTCATGCAAAAACTGTCTATTTCAACTAACTTTGTCCATCCAAAACGAACTTTGTACTTTGCTATGAAGTTCCACCAGGAATGAGTTTTCATGCAAAAACTGTCTATTTCAACTAACTTTGTCCATCCAAAACGAACTTTGTACTTTGCTATGAAGTTCCACCAGGAATGAGTTTTCATGCAAAAACTGTCTATTTGAACTAACTTTGTCCATCCAAAACGAACTTTGTACTTTGCTATGAAGTTCCACCAGGAATGAGTTTTCATGCAAAAACTGTCTATTTCAACTAAATTGATCCATCCAAAACGAACTTTGTACTTTGCTATGAAGTTCCACCAGGAATGAGTTTTCATGCAAAAACTGTCTATTTCAACTAACTTTGTCCATCCAAAACGAACTTTGTACTTTGCTATGAAGTTCCACCAGGAATGAGTTTTCATGCAAAAACTGTCTATTTCAACTAAATTGATCCATCCAAAACGAACTTTGTACTTTGCTATGAAGTTCCACCAGGAATGAGTTTTCATGCAAAAACTGTCTATTTCAACTTAATTCGTCCATCCAACACGAACTTTGTACTTTGCTATGTAGTTCTACCAGGAATGTGTAACCATGCAAAAACTGTCTTTTTCAACTAATTTCGTCCATCCGATACGAACTTTGTACTTTGCTATGTAGTTCCACCAGGAATGAGTTTTCATGCAAAAACTGTCTATTTCAACTAACTTTGTCCATCCAAAACGAACTTTGTACTTTGCTATGAAGTTCCACCAGGAATGAGTTTTCATGCAAAAACTGTCTATTTCAACTAACTTTGTCCATCCAAAACGAACTTTGTACTTTGCTATGAAGTTCCACCAGGAATGAGTTTTCATGCAAAAACTGTCTATTTCAACTTAATTCGTCCATCCAAAACGAACTTTGTACTTTGCTATGAAGTTCCACCAGGAATGAGTTTTCATGCAAAAACTGTCTATTTCAACTAACTTTGTCCATCCAAAACGAACTTTGTACTTTGCTATGAAGTTCCACCAGGAATGAGTTTTCATGCAAAAACTGTCTATTTCAACTAATTTCGTCCATCCAAAACGAACTTTGTACTTTGCTATGAAGTTCCACCAGGAATGAGTTTTCATGCAAAAACTGTCTATTTCAACTAAATTGATCCATCCAAAACGAACTTTGTACTTTGCTATGAAGTTCCACCAGGAATGAGTTTTCATGCAAAAACTGTCTATTTCAACTTAATTCGTCCATCCAAAACGAACTTTGTACTTTGCTATGAAGTTCCACCAGGAATGAGTTTTCATGCAAAAACTGTCTATTTCAACTAACTTTGTCCATCCAAAACGAACTTTGTACTTTGCTATGAAGTTCCACCAGGAATGAGTTTTCATGCAAAAACTGTCTATTTCAACTAATTTCGTCCATCCAAAACGAACTTTGTACTTTGCTATGAAGTTCCACCAGGAATGAGTTTTCATGCAAAAACTGTCTATTTGAACTAACTTTGTCCATCCAAAACGAACTTTGTACTTTGCTATGAAGTTCCACCAGGAATGAGTTTTCATGCAAAAACTGTCTATTTCAACTTAATTCGTCCATCCAAAACGAACTTTGTACTTTGCTATGAAGTTCCACCAGGAATGAGTTTTCATGCAAAAACTGTCTATTTCAACTAACTTTGTCCATCCAACACGAACTTTGTACTTTGCTATGAAGTTCCACCAGGAATGAGTTTTCATGCAAAAACTGTCTATTTCAACTAACTTTGTCCATCCAAAATGAACTTTGTACTTTGCTATGAAGTTCCACCAGGAATGAGTTTTCATGCAAAAACTGTCTATTTGAACTAAATTGATCCATCCAAAACGAACTTTGTACTTTGCTATGAAGTTCCACCAGGAATGAGTTTTCATGCAAAAACTGTCTATTTCAACTAAATTGATCCATCCAACACGAACTTTGTACTTTGCTATGAAGTTCCACCAGGAATGAGTTTTTATGCAAAAACTGTCTATTTCAACTTAATTCGTCCATCCAAAACGAACTTTGTACTTTGCTATGAAGTTCCACCAGGAATGAGTTTTCATGCAAAAACTGTCTATTTCAACTAACTTTGTCCATCCAAAACGAACTTTGTACTTTGCTATGAAGTTCCACCAGGAATGAGTTTTCATGCAAAAACTGTCTATTTGAACTAAATTGATCCATCCAAAACGAACTTTGTACTTTGCTATGAAGTTCCACCAGGAATGAGTTTTCATGCAAAAACTGTCTATTTCAACTAACTTTGTCCATCCAAAACGAACTTTGTACTTTGCTATGAAGTTCCACCAGGAATGAGTTTTCATACAAAAACTGTCTATTTCAACTTAATTCGTCCATCCAAAACAAACTTTGTACTTTGCTATGAAGTTCCACCAGGAATGAGTTTTCATGCAAAAACTGTCTATTTCAACTAACTTTGTCGATCCAAAACGAACTTTGTACTTTGCTATGAAGTTCCACCAGGAATGAGTTTTCATGCAAAAACTGTCTATTTCAACTAAATTGATCCATCCAAAACGAACTTTGTACTTTGCTATGAAGTTCCACCAGGAATGAGTTTTCATACAAAAACTGTCTATTTCAACTAAATTGATCCATCCAAAACGAACTTTGTACTTTGCTATGAAGTTCCACCAGGAATGAGTTTTTATGCAAAAACTGTCTATTTCAACTAAATTGATCCATCCAAAACGAACTTTGTACTTTGCTATGAAGTTCCACCAGGAATGAGTTTTTATGCAAAAACTGTCTATTTCAACTAACTTTGTCCATCCAAAACGAACTTTGTACTTTGCTATGAAGTTCCACCAGGAATGAGTTTTCATGCAAAAACTGTCTATTTCAACTAAATTGATCCATCCAAAACGAACTTTGTACTTTGCTATGAAGTTCCACCAGGAATGAGTTTTCATACAAAAACTGTCTATTTCAACTAAATTGATCCATCCAAAACGAACTTTGTACTTTGCTATGAAGTTCCACCAGGAATGAGTTTTCATGCAAAAACTGTCTATTTCAACTAACTTTGTCCATCTAAAACGAACTTTGTACTTTGCTATGAAGTTCCACCAGGAATGAGTTTTCATGCAAGAACTGTCTATTTCAACTAAATTGATCCATCCAAAACGAACTTTGTACTTTGCTATGAAGTTCCACCAGGAATGAGTTTTTATGCAAAAACTGTCTATTTCAACTAACTTTGTCCATCCAAAACGAACTTTGTACTTTGCTATGAAGTTCCACCAGGAATGAGTTTTCATGCAAAAACTGTCTATTTCAACTAACTTTGTCCATCCAAAACGAACTTTGTACTTTGCTATGAAGTTCCACCAGGAATGAGTTTTCATGCAAAAACTGTCTATTTCAACTAAATTGATCCATCCAAAACGAACTTTGTACTTTGCTATGAAGTTCCACCAGGAATGAGTTTTTATGCAAAAACTGTCTATTTCAACTAACTTTGTCCATCCAAAACGAACTTTGTACTTTGCTATGAAGTTCCACCAGGAATGAGTTTTTATGCAAAAACTGTCTATTTCAACTAACTTTGTCCATCCAAAACGAACTTTGTACTTTGCTATGAAGTTCCACCAGGAATGAGTTTTCATGCAAAAACTGTCTATTTCAACTAAATTGATCCATCCAAAACGAACTTTGTACTTTGCTATGAAGTTCCACCAGGAATGAGTTTTCATGCAAAAACTGTCTATTTCAACTAAATTGATCCATCCAAAACGAACTTTGTACTTTGCTATGAAGTTCCACCAGGAATGAGTTTTCATGCAAAAACTGTCTATTTCAACTAACTTTGTCCATCTAAAACGAACTTTGTACTTTGCTATGAAGTTCCACCAGGAATGAGTTTTCATGCAAGAACTGTCTATTTCAACTAAATTGATCCATCCAAAACGAACTTTGTACTTTGCTATGAAGTTCCACCAGGAATGAGTTTTTATGCAAAAACTGTCTATTTCAACTAACTTTGTCCATCCAAAACGAACTTTGTACTTTGCTATGAAGTTCCACCAGGAATGAGTTTTCATGCAAAAACTGTCTATTTCAACTAACTTTGTCCATCCAAAACGAACTTTGTACTTTGCTATGAAGTTCCACCAGGAATGAGTTTTCATGCAAAAACTGTCTATTTCAACTAACTTTGTCCATCCAAAACGAACTTTGTACTTTGCTATGAAGTTCCACCAGGAATGAGTTTTCATACAAAAACTGTCTATTTCAACTAAATTGATCCATCCAAAACGAACTTTGTACTTTGCTATGAAGTTCCACCAGGAATGAGTTTTCATACAAAAACTGTCTATTTCAACTAAATTGATCCATCCAAAACGAACTTTGTACTTTGCTATGAAGTTCCACCAGGAATGAGTTTTCATGCAAAAACTGTCTATTTCAACTAAATTGATCCATCCAAAACGAACTTTGTACTTTGCTATGAAGTTCCACCAGGAATGAGTTTTCATACAAAAACTGTCTATTTCAACTAAATTGATCCATCCAAAACGAACTTTGTACTTTGCTATGAAGTTACACCAGGAATGAGTTTTTATGCAAAAACTGTCTATTTCAACTAAATTGATCCATCCAAAACGAACTTTGTACTTTGCTATGAAGTTCCACCAGGAATGAGTTTTTATGCAAAAACTGTCTATTTCAACTAACTTTGTCCATCCAAAACGAACTTTGTACTTTGCTATGAAGTTCCACCAGGAATGAGTTTTCATGCAAAAACTGTCTATTTCAACTAAATTGATCCATCCAAAACGAACTTTGTACTTTGCTATGAAGTTCCACCAGGAATGAGTTTTCATACAAAAACTGTCTATTTCAACTTAATTCGTCCATCCAAAACGAACTTTGTACTTTGCTATGAAGTTCCACCAGGAATGAGTTTTCATGCAAAAACTGTCTATTTCAACTAACTTTGTCCATCCAAAACGAACTTTGTACTTTGCTATGAAGTTCCACCAGGAATGAGTTTTCATGCAAAAACTGTCTATTTCAACTAAATTGATCCATCCAAAACGAACTTTGTACTTTGCTATGAAGTTCCACCAGGAATGAGTTTTCATACAAAAACTGTCTATTTCCACTAAATTGATCCATCCAAAACGAACTTTGTACTTTGCTATGAAGTTCCACCAGGAATGAGTTTTTATGCAAAAACTGTCTATTTCAACTAAATTGATCCATCCAAAACGAACTTTGTACTTTGCTATGAAGTTCCACCAGGAATGAGTTTTCATGCAAAAACTGTCTATTTCAACTAACTTTGTCCATCCAAAACGAACTTTGTACTTTGCTATGAAGTTCCACCAGGAATGAGTTTTCATACAAAAACTGTCTATTTCAACTTAATTCGTCCATCCAAAACAAACTTTGTACTTTGCTATGAAGTTCCACCAGGAATGAGTTTTCATGCAAAAACTGTCTATTTCAACTAACTTTGTCGATCCAAAACGAACTTTGTACTTTGCTATGAAGTTCCACCAGGAATGAGTTTTCATGCAAAAACTGTCTATTTCAACTAAATTGATCCATCCAAAACGAACTTTGTACTTTGCTATGAAGTTCCACCAGGAATGAGTTTTCATACAAAAACTGTCTATTTCAACTAAATTGATCCATCCAAAACGAACTTTGTACTTTGCTATGAAGTTCCACCAGGAATGAGTTTTTATGCAAAAACTGTCTATTTCAACTAAATTGATCCATCCAAAACGAACTTTGTACTTTGCTATGAAGTTCCACCAGGAATGAGTTTTTATGCAAAAACTGTCTATTTCAACTAACTTTGTCCATCCAAAACGAACTTTGTACTTTGCTATGAAGTTCCACCAGGAATGAGTTTTCATGCAAAAACTGTCTATTTCAACTAAATTGATCCATCCAAAACGAACTTTGTACTTTGCTATGAAGTTCCACCAGGAATGAGTTTTCATACAAAAACTGTCTATTTCAACTAAATTGATCCATCCAAAACGAACTTTGTACTTTGCTATGAAGTTCCACCAGGAATGAGTTTTCATGCAAAAACTGTCTATTTCAACTAACTTTGTCCATCTAAAACGAACTTTGTACTTTGCTATGAAGTTCCACCAGGAATGAGTTTTCATGCAAGAACTGTCTATTTCAACTAAATTGATCCATCCAAAACGAACTTTGTACTTTGCTATGAAGTTCCACCAGGAATGAGTTTTTATGCAAAAACTGTCTATTTCAACTAACTTTGTCCATCCAAAACGAACTTTGTACTTTGCTATGAAGTTCCACCAGGAATGAGTTTTCATGCAAAAACTGTCTATTTCAACTAACTTTGTCCATCCAAAACGAACTTTGTACTTTGCTATGAAGTTCCACCAGGAATGAGTTTTCATGCAAAAACTGTCTATTTCAACTAAATTGATCCATCCAAAACGAACTTTGTACTTTGCTATGAAGTTCCACCAGGAATGAGTTTTTATGCAAAAACTGTCTATTTAAACTAACTTTGTCCATCCAAAACGAACTTTGTACTTTGCTATGAAGTTCCACCAGGAATGAGTTTTTATGCAAAAACTGTCTATTTCAACTAACTTTGTCCATCCAAAACGAACTTTGTACTTTGCTATGAAGTTCCACCAGGAATGAGTTTTCATGCAAAAACTGTCTATTTCAACTAAATTGATCCATCCAAAACGAACTTTGTACTTTGCTATGAAGTTCCACCAGGAATGAGTTTTCATGCAAAAACTGTCTATTTCAACTAAATTGATCCATCCAAAACGAACTTTGTACTTTGCTATGAAGTTCCACCAGGAATGAGTTTTCATGCAAAAACTGTCTATTTCAACTAACTTTGTCCATCTAAAACGAACTTTGTACTTTGCTATGAAGTTCCACCAGGAATGAGTTTTCATGCAAGAACTGTCTATTTCAACTAAATTGATCCATCCAAAACGAACTTTGTACTTTGCTATGAAGTTCCACCAGGAATGAGTTTTTATGCAAAAACTGTCTATTTCAACTAACTTTGTCCATCCAAAACGAACTTTGTACTTTGCTATGAAGTTCCACCAGGAATGAGTTTTCATGCAAAAACTGTCTATTTCAACTAACTTTGTCCATCCAAAACGAACTTTGTACTTTGCTATGAAGTTCCACCAGGAATGAGTTTTCATGCAAAAACTGTCTATTTCAACTAAATTGATCCATCCAAAACGAACTTTGTACTTTGCTATGAAGTTCCACCAGGAATGAGTTTTCATACAAAAACTGTCTATTTCAACTAAATTGATCCATCCAAAACGAACTTTGTACTTTGCTATGAAGTTCCACCAGGAATGAGTTTTTATGCAAAAACTGTCTATTTCAACTAAATTGATCCATCCAAAACGAACTTTGTACTTTGCTATGAAGTTCCACCAGGAATGAGTTTTTATGCAAAAACTGTCTATTTCAACTAACTTTGTCCATCCAAAACGAACTTTGTACTTTGCTATGAAGTTCCACCAGGAATGAGTTTTCATGCAAAAACTGTCTATTTCAACTAAATTGATCCATCCAAAACGAACTTTGTACTTTGCTATGAAGTTCCACCAGGAATGAGTTTTCATACAAAAACTGTCTATTTCAACTTAATTCGTCCATCCAAAACGAACTTTGTACTTTGCTATGAAGTTCCACCAGGAATGAGTTTTCATGCAAAAACTGTCTATTTCAACTAACTTTGTCCATCCAAAACGAACTTTGTACTTTGCTATGAAGTTCCACCAGGAATGAGTTTTCATGCAAAAACTGTCTATTTCAACTAAATTGATCCATCCAAAACGAACTTTGTACTTTGCTATGAAGTTCCACCAGGAATGAGTTTTCATACAAAAACTGTCTATTTCCACTAAATTGATCCATCCAAAACGAACTTTGTACTTTGCTATGAAGTTCCACCAGGAATGAGTTTTTATGCAAAAACTGTCTATTTCAACTAAATTGATCCATCCAAAACGAACTTTGTACTTTGCTATGAAGTTCCACCAGGAATGAGTTTTTATGCAAAAACTGTCTATTTCAACTAACTTTGTCCATCCAAAACGAACTTTGTACTTTGCTATGAAGTTCCACCAGGAATGAGTTTTCATGCAAAAACTGTCTATTTCAACTAAATTGATCCATCCAAAACGAACTTTGTACTTTGCTATGAAGTTCTACCACGAATGAGTTTTCATGCAAAAACTGTCTATTTCAACTTAATTCGTCCATCTGATTCGAACTTTGTACTATGCTATGAAGTTCCACCAGGAATGAGTTTTCATACAAAAACTGTCTATTTCAACTAAATTGATCCATCCGATACGAACTTTGTACTTTGCTATGAAGTTCCACCAGGAATGAGTTTTCATACAAAAACTGTCTATTTCAACTAAATTGATTCATCCAAAACGAACTTTGTACTTTGCTATGAAGTTCCACCAGGAATGAGTTTTTATGCAAAAACTGTCTATTTCAACTAACTTTGTCCATCCAAAACGAACTTTGTACTTTGCTATGAAGTTCCACCAGGAATGAGTTTTCATGCAAAAACTGTCTATTTCAACTAACTTTGTCCATCCAAAACGAACTTTGTACTTTGCTATGAAGTTCTACCAGGAATGAGTTTTCATGCAAAAACTGTCTATTTCAACTTAATTCGTCCATCTGATTCGAACTTTGTACTATGCTATGAAGTTCCACCAGGAATGAGTTTTCATGCAAAAACTGTCTATTTCAACTTAATTCGTCCATCTGATTCGAACTTTGTACTTTGCTATGAAGTTCCACCAGGAATGAGTTTTCATACAAAAACTGTCTATTTCAACTTAATTCGTCCATCCAAAACGAACTTTGTACTTTGCTATGAAGTTCCACCAGGAATGAGTTTTCATGCAAAAACTGTCTATTTCAACTAACTTTGTCCATCCAAAACGAACTTTGTACTTTGCTATGAAGTTCCACCAGGAATGAGTTTTCATGCAAAAACTGTCTATTTCAACTAAATTGATCCATCCAAAACGAACTTTTTACTTTGCTATGAAGTTCCACCAGGAATGAGTTTTTATGCAAAAACTGTCTATTTCAACTAACTTTGTCCATCCAAAACGAACTTTGTACTTTGCTATGAAGTTCCACCAGGAATGAGTTTTCATGCAAAAACTGTCTATTTCAACTTAATTGATCCATCCAAAACGAACTTTGTACTTTGCTATGAAGTTCCACCAGGAATGAGTTTTTATGCAAAAGCTGTCTATTTCAACTAACTTTGTCCATCCAAAACGAACTTTGTACTTTGCTATGAAGTTCCACCAGGAATGAGTTTTCATGCAAAAACTGTCTATTTCAACTAACTTTGTCCATCTAAAACGAACTTTGTACTTTGCTATGAAGTTCTACCAGGAATGAGTTTTCATGCAAGAACTGTCTATTTCAACTAAATTGATCCATCCAAAACGAACTTTGTACTTTGCTATGAAGTTCCACCAGGAATGAGTTTTTATGCAAAAACTGTCTATTTCAACTAACTTTGTCCATCCAAAACGAACTTTGTACTTTGCTATGAAGTTCCACCAGGAATGAGTTTTCATGCAAAAACTGTCTATTTAAACTAACTTTGTCCATCCAAAACGAACTTTGTACTTTGCTATGAAGTTCCACCAGGAATGAGTTTTCATGCAAAAACTGTCTATTTTAACTAAATTGATCCATCCAAAACGAACTTTGTACTTTGCTATGAAGTTCTACCAGGAATGAGTTTTCATGCAAGAACTGTCTATTTCAACTAAATTGGTGCATCCGATACGAACTTTGTACTTTGCTATGAAGTTCCACCAGGAATGAGTTTTCATGCAAAAACTGTCTATTTCAACTAAATTGATCCATCCGATACGAACTTTGTACTTTGCTATGAAGTTCCACCAGGAATGAGTTTTCATGCAAAAACTGTCTATTTCAACTAAATTGATCCATCCAAAACGAACTTTGTACTTTGCTATGAAGTTCCACCAGGAATGAGTTTTCATGCAAAAACTGTCTATTTCAACTAACTTTGTCCATCTAAAACGAACTTTGTACTTTGCTATGAAGTTCCACCAGGAATGAGTTTTCATGCAAAAACTGTCTATTTCAACTAAATTGATCCATCTAAAACGAACTTTGTACTTTGCTATGAAGTTCCACCAGGAATGAGTTTTCATGCAAAAACTGTCTATTTCAACTAACTTTGTCCATCCAAAACGAACTTTGTACTTTGCTATGAAGTTCCACCAGGAATGAGTTTTCATACAAAAACTGTCTATTTCAACTTAATTCGTCCATCCAAAACGAACTTTGTACTTTGCTATGAAGTTCCACCAGGAATGAGTTTTCATGCAAAAACTGTCTATTTCAACTAATTTTGTCCATCCAAAACGAACTTTGTACTTTGCTATGAAGTTCCACCAGGAATGAGTTTTCATACAAAAACTGACTATTTCAACTAAATTGATCCATCCAAAACGAACTTTGTACTTTGCTATGAAGTTCCACCAGGAATGAGTTTTTATGCAAAAACTGTCTATTTCAACTTAATTCGTCCATCTGATTCGAACTTTGTACTTTGCTATGAAGTTCCACCAGGAATGAGTTTTCATACAAAAACTGTCTATTTCAACTTAATTCGTCCATCCGATACGAACTTTGTACTTTGCTATGAAGTTCCACCAGGAATGAGTTTTCATGCAAAAACTGTCTATTTCAACTTAATTCGTCCATCCAAAACGAACTTTGTACTTTGCTATGAAGTTCCACCAGGAATGAGTTTTCATGCAAAAACTGTCTATTTCAACTAACTTTGTCCATCCAAAACGAACTTTGTACTTTGCTATGAAGTTCCACCAGGAATGAGTTTTCATACAAAAACTGTCTATTTCAACTTAATTCGTCCATCCAAAACGAACTTTGTACTTTGCTATGAAGTTCCACCAGGAATGAGTTTTCATGCAAAAACTGTCTATTTCAACTTAATTCGTCCATCCAAAACGAACTTTGTACTTTGCTATGAAGTTCCACCAGGAATGAGTTTTCATGCAAAAACTGTCTATTTCAACTAACTTTGTCCATCCAAAACGAACTTTGTACTTTGCTATGAAGTTCCACCAGGAATGAGTTTTCATACAAAAACTGTCTATTTCAACTTAATTCGTCCATCCGATACGAACTTTGTACTTTGCTATGAAGTTCCACCAGGAATGAGTTTTCATGCAAAAACTGTCTATTTCAACTTAATTCGTCCATCCAAAACGAACTTTGTACTTTGCTATGAAGTTCCACCAGGAATGAGTTTTTATGCAAAAACTGTCTATTTCAACTAACTTTGTCCATCCAAAACGAACTTTGTACTTTGCTATGAAGTTCCACCAGGAATGAGTTTTCATACAAAAACTGTCTATTTCAACTAAATTGATCCATCCGATACGAACTTTGTACTTTGCTATGAAGTTCCACCAGGAATGAGTTTTCATGCAAAAACTGTCTATATCAACTAACTTTGTCCATCTAAAACGAACTTTGTACTTTGCTATGAAGTTCTACCAGGAATGAGTTTTCATGCAAGAACTGTCTATTTCAACTAAATTGATCCATCCAAAACGAACTTTGTACTTTGCTATGAAGTTCCACCAGGAATGAGTTTTTATGCAAAAACTGTCTATTTCAACTTAATTCGTCCATCTGATTCGAACTTTGTACTTTGCTATGAAGTTCCACCAGGAATGAGTTTTCATACAAAAACTGTCTATTTCAACTTAATTCGTCCATCCAAAACGAACTTTGTACTTTGCTATGAAGTTCCACCAGGAATGAGTTTTCATGCAAAAACTGTCTATTTCAACTAACTTTGTCCATCCAAAACGAACTTTGTACTTTGCTATGAAGTTCCACCAGGAATGAGTTTTCATACAAAAACTGTCTATTTCAACTTAATTCGTCCATCCGATACGAACTTTGTACTTTGCTATGAAGTTCTACCAGGAATGAGTTTTCATGCAAGAACTGTCTATTTCAACTAAATTGATCCATCCGATACGAACTTTGTACTTTGCTATGAAGTTCCACCAGGAATGAGTTTTCATACAAAAACTGTCTATTTCAACTAAATTGATCCATCCAAAACGAACTTTGTACTTTGCTATGAAGTTCCACCAGGAATGAGTTTTCATGCAAAAACTGTCTAATTCAACTAAATTGATCCATCCAAAACGAACTTTGTACTTTGCTATGAAGTTCCACCAGGAATGAGTTTTCATGCAAAAACTGTCTATTTCAACTAACTTTGTCCATCCAAAACGAACTTTGTACTTTGCTATGAAGTTCCACCAGGAATGAGTTTTCATGCAAAAACTGTCTATTTCAACTAAATTGATCCATCCAAAACGAACTTTGTACTTTGCTATGAAGTTCCACCAGGAATGAGTTTTCATGCAAAAACTGTCTATTTCAACTAACATTGTCCATCTAAAACGAACTTTGTACTTTGCTATGAAGTTCTACCAGGAATGAGTTTTCATGCAAAAACTGTCTATTTCAACTAACTTTGTCCATCTAAAACGAACTTTGTACTTTGCTATGAAGTTCCACCAGGAATGAGTTTTCATGCAAAAACTGTCTATTTCAACTAATTTTGTCCATCCAAAACGAACTTTGTACTTTGCTATGAAGTTCCACCAGGAATGAGTTTTCATACAAAAACTGTCTATTTCAACTAAATTGATCCATCCAAAACGAACTTTGTACTTTGCTATGAAGTTCCACCAGGAATGAGTTTTTATGCAAAAACTGTCTATTTCAACTTAATTCGTCCATCTGATTCGAACTTTGTACTTTGCTATGAAGTTCCACCAGGAATGAGTTTTCATGCAAGAACTGTCTATTTCAACTAAATTGGTGCATCCGATACGAACTTTGTACTTTGCTATGAAGTTCCACCAGGAATGAGTTTTCATGCAAAAACTGTCTATTTCAACTAACTTTGTCCATCCAAAACGAACTTTGTACTTTGCTATGAAGTTCCACCAGGAATGAGTTTTCATACAAAAACTGTCTATTTCAACTTAATTCGTCCATCCGATACGAACTTTGTACTTTGCTATGAAGTTCTACCAGGAATGAGTTTTCATGCAAGAACTGTCTATTTCAACTAAATTGATCCATCCGATACGAACTTTGTACTTTGCTATGAAGTTCCACCAGGAATGAGTTTTCATACAAAAACTGTCTATTTCAACTAAATTGATCCATCCAAAACGAACTTTGTACTTTGCTATGAAGTTCCACCAGGAATGAGTTTTCATGCAAAAACTGTCTAATTCAACTAAATTGATCCATCCAAAACGAACTTTGTACTTTGCTATGAAGTTCCACCAGGAATGAGTTTTCATGCAAAAACTGTCTATTTCAACTAACTTTGTCCATCCAAAACGAACTTTGTACTTTGCTATGAAGTTCCACCAGGAATGAGTTTTCATGCAAGAACTGTCTATTTCAACTAAATTGATCCATCTAAAACGAACTTTGTACTTTGCTATGAAGTTCCACCCGGAATGAGTTTTCATGCAAAAACTGTCTATTTCAACTAACTTTGTCCATCCAAAACGAACTTTGTACTTTGCTATGAAGTTCCACCAGGAATGAGTTTTCATACAAAAACTGTCTATTTCAACTAAATTGATCCATCCAAAACGAACTTTGTACTTTGCTATGAAGTTCCACCAGGAATGAGTTTTCATGCAAAAACTGTCTATTTCAACTAATTTTGTCCATCCAAAACGAACTTTGTACTTTGCTATGAAGTTCCACCAGGAATGAGTTTTCATACAAAAACTGTCTATTTCAACTAAATTGATCCATCCAAAACGAACTTTGTACTTTGCTATGAAGTTCCACCAGGAATGAGTTTTTATGCAAAAACTGTCTATTTCAACTTAATTCGTCCATCTGATTCGAACTTTGTACTTTGCTATGAAGTTCCACCAGGAATGAGTTTTCATGCAAGAACTGTCTATTTCAACTAAATTGGTGCATCCGATACGAACTTTGTACTTTGCTATGAAGTTCCACCAGGAATGAGTTTTCATGCAAAAACTGTCTATTTCAACTAACTTTGTCCATCCAAAACGAACTTTGTACTTTGCTATGAAGTTCCACCAGGAATGAGTTTTCATGCAAAAACTGTCTATTTCAACTAAATTGATCCATCCAAAACGAACTTTGTACTTTGCTATGAAGTTCCACCAGGAATGAGTTTTTATGCAAAAACTGTCTATTTCAACTAACTTTGTCCATCCAAAACGAACTTTGTACTTTGCTATGAAGTTCCACCAGGAATGAGTTTTTATGCAAAAACTGTCTATTTCAACTAACTTTGTCCATCCAAAACGAACTTTGTACTTTGCTATGAAGTTCCACCAGGAATGAGTTTTCATGCAAAAACTTTCTATTTCAACTAAATTGATCCATCCAAAACGAACTTTGTACTTTGCTATGAAGTTCCACCAGGAATGAGTTTTCATGCAAAAACTGTCTATTTCAACTAACTTTGTCCATCTAAAACGAACTTTGTACTTTGCTATGAAGTTCTATGCAAAAACCAGGAATGAGTTTTCATGCAAAAACTGTCTATTTCAACTTAATTCGTCCATCTGATTCGAACTTTGTACTATGCTATGAAGTTCCACCAGGAATGAGTTTTCATGCAAAAACTGTCTATTTCAACTTAATTCGTCCATCTGATTCGAACTTTGTACTTTGCTATGAAGTTCCACCAGGAATGAGTTTTCATACAAAAACTGTCTATTTCAACTTAATTCGTCCATCCAAAACGAACTTTGTACTTTGCTATGAAGTTCCACCAGGAATGAGTTTTCATGCAAAAACTGTCTATTTCAACTAACTTTGTCCATCCAAAACGAACTTTGTACTTTGCTATGAAGTTCCACCAGGAATGAGTTTTCATGCAAGAACTGTCTATTTCAACTAAATTGATCCATCTAAAACGAACTTTTTACTTTGCTATGAAGTTCCACCAGGAATGAGTTTTTATGCAAAAGCTGTCTATTTCAACTAACTTTGTCCATCCAAAACGAACTTTGTACTTTGCTATGAAGTTCCACCAGGAATGAGTTTTCATGCAAAAACTGTCTATTTCAACTAAATTGATCCATCCAAAACGAACTTTGTACTTTGCTATGAAGTTCCACCAGGAATGAGTTTTTATGCAAAAGCTGTCTATTTCAACTAACTTTGTCCATCCAAAACGAACTTTGTACTTTGCTATGAAGTTCCACCAGGAATGAGTTTTCATGCAAAAACTGTCTATTTCAACTAACTTTGTCCATCTAAAACGAACTTTGTACTTTGCTATGAAGTTCTACCAGGAATGAGTTTTTATGCAAAAACTGTCTATTTCAACTAACTTTGTCCATCCAAAACGAACTTTGTACTTTGCTATGAAGTTCCACCAGGAATGAGTTTTCATGCAAAAACTGTCTATTTCAACTAACTTTGTCCATCCAAAACGAACTTTGTACTTTGCTATGAAGTTCCACCAGGAATGAGTTTTCATGCAAAAACTGTCTATTTTAACTAAATTGATCCATCCAAAACGAACTTTGTACTTTGCTATGAAGTTCTACCAGGAATGAGTTTTCATGCAAGAACTGTCTATTTCAACTAAATTGGTGCATCCGATACGAACTTTGTACTTTGCTATGAAGTTCCACCAGGAATGAGTTTTCATGCAAAAACTGTCTATTTCAACTAACTTTGTCCATCTAAAACGAACTTGGTACTTTGCTATGAAGTTCTACCAGGAATGAGTTTTCATGCAAAAACTGTCTATTTCAACTTAATTCGTCCATCTGATTCGAACTTTGTACTATGCTATGAAGTTCCACCAGGAATGAGTTTTCATGCAAAAACTGTCTATTTCAACTTAATTCGTCCATCTGATTCGAACTTTGTACTTTGCTATGAAGTTCCACCAGGAATGAGTTTTCATGCAAAAACTGTCTATTTAAACTAACTTTGTCCATCCAAAACGAACTTTGTACTTTGCTATGAAGTTCCACCAGGAATGAGTTTTCATGCAAGAACTGTCTATTTCAACTAAATTGGTGCATCCGATACGAACTTTGTACTTTGCTATGAAGTTCCACCAGGAATGAGTTTTCATGCAAAAACTGTCTATTTCAACTAACTTTGTCCATCCAAAACGAACTTTGTACTTTGCTATGAAGTTCCACCAGGAATGAGTTTTCATGCAAAAACTGTCTATTTTAACTAAATTGATCCATCCAAAACGAACTTTGTACTTTGCTATGAAGTTCTACCAGGAATGAGTTTTCATGCAAGAACTGTCTATTTCAACTAAATTGGTGCATCCGATACGAACTTTGTACTTTGCTATGAAGTTCCACCAGGAATGAGTTTTCATGCAAAAACTGTCTATTTCAACTTAATTCGTCCATCTGATTCGAACTTTGTACTTTGCTATGAAGTTCCACCAGGAATGAGTTTTCATGCAAGAACTGTCTATTTCAACTAAATTGGTGCATCCGATACGAACTTTGTACTTTGCTATGAAGTTCCACCAGGAATGAGTTTTCATGCAAGAACTGTCTATTTCAACTTAATTCGTCCATCTGATTCGAACTTTGTACTTTGCTATGAAGTTCCACCAGGAATGAGTTTTCATGCAAGAACTGTCTATTTCAACTAAATTGGTGCATCCGATACGAACTTTGTACTTTGCTATGAAGTTCCACCAGGAATGAGTTTTCATGCAAGAACTGTCTATTTCAACTAACTTTGTCCATCTAAAACGAACTTTGTACTTTGCTATGAAGTTCTACCAGGAATGAGTTTTCATACAAAAACTGTCTATTTCAACTAAATTGATCCATCCAAAACGAACTTTGTACTATGCTATGAAGTTCCACCAGGAATGAGTTTTCATGCAAAAACTGTCTATTTCAACTTAATTCGTCCATCTGATTCGAACTTTGTACTTTGCTATGAAGTTCCACCAGGAATGAGTTTTCATACAAAAACTGTCTATTTCAACTTAATTCGTCCATCCAAAACGAACTTTGTACTTTGCTATGAAGTTCCACCCGGAATGAGTTTTCATGCAAAAACTGTCTATTTCAACTAACTTTGTCCATCCAAAACGAACTTTGTACTTTGCTATGAAGTTCCACCAGGAATGAGTTTTCATACAAAAACTGTCTATTTCAACTAAATTGATCCATCCAAAACGAACTTTGTACTTTGCTATGAAGTTCCACCAGGAATGAGTTTTCATGCAAAAACTGTCTATTTCAACTAATTTTGTCCATCCAAAACGAACTTTGTACTTTGCTATGAAGTTCCACCAGGAATGAGTTTTCATACAAAAACTGTCTATTTCAACTAAATTGATCCATCCAAAACGAACTTTGTACTTTGCTATGAAGTTCCACCAGGAATGAGTTTTTATGCAAAAACTGTCTATTTCAACTTAATTCGTCCATCTGATTCGAACTTTGTACTTTGCTATGAAGTTCCACCAGGAATGAGTTTTCATGCAAGAACTGTCTATTTCAACTAAATTGGTGCATCCGATACGAACTTTGTACTTTGCTATGAAGTTCCACCAGGAATGAGTTTTCATGCAAAAACTGTCTATTTCAACTAACTTTGTCCATCCAAAACGAACTTTGTACTTTGCTATGAAGTTCCACCAGGAATGAGTTTTCATGCAAAAACTGTCTATTTCAACTAAATTGATCCATCCAAAACGAACTTTGTACTTTGCTATGAAGTTCCACCAGGAATGAGTTTTTATGCAAAAACTGTCTATTTCAACTAACTTTGTCCATCCAAAACGAACTTTGTACTTTGCTATGAAGTTCCACCAGGAATGAGTTTTTATGCAAAAACTGTCTATTTCAACTAACTTTGTCCATCCAAAACGAACTTTGTACTTTGCTATGAAGTTCCACCAGGAATGAGTTTTCATGCAAAAACTGTCTATTTCAACTAAATTGATCCATCCAAAACGAACTTTGTACTTTGCTATGAAGTTCCACCAGGAATGAGTTTTCATGCAAAAACTGTCTATTTCAACTAACTTTGTCCATCTAAAACGAACTTTGTACTTTGCTATGAAGTTCTATGCAAAAACCAGGAATGAGTTTTCATGCAAAAACTGTCTATTTCAACTTAATTCGTCCATCTGATTCGAACTTTGTACTATGCTATGAAGTTCCACCAGGAATGAGTTTTCATGCAAAAACTGTCTATTTCAACTTAATTCGTCCATCTGATTCGAACTTTGTACTTTGCTATGAAGTTCCACCAGGAATGAGTTTTCATACAAAAACTGTCTATTTCAACTTAATTCGTCCATCCAAAACGAACTTTGTACTTTGCTATGAAGTTCCACCAGGAATGAGTTTTCATGCAAAAACTGTCTATTTCAACTAACTTTGTCCATCCAAAACGAACTTTGTACTTTGCTATGAAGTTCCACCAGGAATGAGTTTTCATGCAAGAACTGTCTATTTCAACTAAATTGATCCATCTAAAACGAACTTTTTACTTTGCTATGAAGTTCCACCAGGAATGAGTTTTTATGCAAAAACTGTCTATTTCAACTAACTTTGTCCATCCAAAACGAACTTTGTACTTTGCTATGAAGTTCCACCAGGAATGAGTTTTCATGCAAAAACTGTCTATTTCAACTAAATTGATCCATCCAAAACGAACTTTGTACTTTGCTATGAAGTTCCACCAGGAATGAGTTTTTATGCAAAAGCTGTCTATTTCAACTAACTTTGTCCATCCAAAACGAACTTTGTACTTTGCTATGAAGTTCCACCAGGAATGAGTTTTCATGCAAAAACTGTCTATTTCAACTAACTTTGTCCATCTAAAACGAACTTTGTACTTTGCTATGAAGTTCTACCAGGAATGAGTTTTTATGCAAAAACTGTCTATTTCAACTAACTTTGTCCATCCAAAACGAACTTTGTACTTTGCTATGAAGTTCCACCAGGAATGAGTTTTCATGCAAAAACTGTCTATTTCAACTAACTTTGTCCATCCAAAACGAACTTTGTACTTTGCTATGAAGTTCCACCAGGAATGAGTTTTCATGCAAAAACTGTCTATTTTAACTAAATTGATCCATCCAAAACGAACTTTGTACTTTGCTATGAAGTTCTACCAGGAATGAGTTTTCATGCAAGAACTGTCTATTTCAACTAAATTGGTGCATCCGATACGAACTTTGTACTTTGCTATGAAGTTCCACCAGGAATGAGTTTTCATGCAAAAACTGTCTATTTCAACTAACTTTGTCCATCTAAAACGAACTTGGTACTTTGCTATGAAGTTCTACCAGGAATGAGTTTTCATGCAAAAACTGTCTATTTCAACTTAATTCGTCCATCTGATTCGAACTTTGTACTATGCTATGAAGTTCCACCAGGAATGAGTTTTCATGCAAAAACTGTCTATTTCAACTTAATTCGTCCATCTGATTCGAACTTTGTACTTTGCTATGAAGTTCCACCAGGAATGAGTTTTCATGCAAAAACTGTCTATTTAAACTAACTTTGTCCATCCAAAACGAACTTTGTACTTTGCTATGAAGTTCCACCAGGAATGAGTTTTCATGCAAGAACTGTCTATTTCAACTAAATTGGTGCATCCGATACGAACTTTGTACTTTGCTATGAAGTTCCACCAGGAATGAGTTTTCATGCAAAAACTGTCTATTTCAACTAACTTTGTCCATCCAAAACGAACTTTGTACTTTGCTATGAAGTTCCACCAGGAATGAGTTTTCATGCAAAAACTGTCTATTTTAACTAAATTGATCCATCCAAAACGAACTTTGTACTTTGCTATGAAGTTCTACCAGGAATGAGTTTTCATGCAAGAACTGTCTATTTCAACTAACTTTGTCCATCCAAAACGAACTTTGTACTTTGCTATGAAGTTCCACCAGGAATGAGTTTTCATGCAAAAACTGTCTATTTCAACTTAATTCGTCCATCTGATTCGAACTTTGTACTTTGCTATGAAGTTCCACCAGGAATGAGTTTTCATGCAAAAACTGTCTATTTCAACTTAATTCGTCCATCTGATTCGAACTTTGTACTTTGCTATGAAGTTCCACCAGGAATGAGTTTTCATGCAAAAACTGTCTATTTAAACTAACTTTGTCCATCCAAAACGAACTTTGTACTTTGCTATGAAGTTCTACCAGGAATGAGTTTTCATGCAAGAACTGTCTATTTCAACTAAATTGGTGCATCCGATACGAACTTTGTACTTTGCTATGAAGTTCCACCAGGAATGAGTTTTCATGCAAAAACTGTCTATTTCAACTTAATTCGTCCATCTGATTCGAACTTTGTACTTTGCTATGAAGTTCCACCAGGAATGAGTTTTCATGCAAGAACTGTCTATTTCAACTAAATTGGTGCATCCGATACGAACTTTGTACTTTGCTATGAAGTTCCACCAGGAATGAGTTTTCATGCAAGAACTGTCTATTTCAACTAACTTTGTCCATCTAAAACGAACTTTGTACTTTGCTATGAAGTTCTACCAGGAATGAGTTTTCATGCAAAAACTGTCTATTTCAACTTAATTCGTCCATCTGATTCGAACTTTGTACTATGCTATGAAGTTCCACCAGGAATGAGTTTTCATGCAAAAACTGTCTATTTCAACTTAATTCGTCCATCTGATTCGAACTTTGTACTTTGCTATGAAGTTCCACCAGGAATGAGTTTTCATGCAAAAACTGTCTATTTAAACTAACTTTGTCCATCCAAAACGAACTTTGTACTTTGCTATGAAGTTCCACCAGGAATGAGTTTTCATGCAAAAACTGTCTATTTCAACTTAATTCGTCCATCTGATTCGAACTTTGTACTTTGCTATGAAGTTCTACCAGGAATGAGTTTTCATGCAAGAACTGTCTATTTCAACTAAATTGGTGCATCCGATACGAACTTTGTACTTTGCTATGAAGTTCCACCAGGAATGAGTTTTCATGCAAAAACTGTCTATTTCAACTAACTTTGTCCATCTAAAACGAACTTTGTACTTTGCTATGAAGTTCTACCAGGAATGAGTTTTCATGCAAAAACTGTCTATTTCAACTTAATTCGTCCATCCGATTCGAACTTTGTACTTTGCTATAAAGTTCCACCAGGAATGAGTTTTCATGCAAAAACTGTCTATTTCAACTAACTTTGTCCATCCAAAACGAACTTTGTACTTTGCTATGAAGTTCCACCAGAAATGAGTTTTCATGCAAAAACTGTCTATTTCAACTTAATTCGTCCATCTGATTCGAACTTTGTACTATGCTATGAAGTTCCACCAGGAATGAGTTTTCATGCAAAAACTGTCTATTTCAACTTAATTCGTCCATCTGATTCGAACTTTGTACTTTGCTATGAAGTTCCACCAGGAATGAGTTTTCATGCAAAAACTGTCTATTTCAACTAAATTGGTGCATCCAAAACGAACTTTGTTCTTTGCTATGAAGTTCCACCAGGAATGAGTTTTCATGCAAAAACTGTCTATTTCAACTAACTTTGTCCATCCAAAACGAACTTTGTACTTTGCTATGAAGTTCCACCAGGAATGAGTTTTCATGCAAAAACTGTCTATTTCAACTAAATTGATCCATCTAAAACGAACTTTGTACTTTGCTATGAAGTTCTACCAGGAATGAGTTTTCATGCAAAAACTGTCTATTTCAACTTAATTCGTCCATCTGATTCGAACTTTGTACTATGCTATGAAGTTCCACCAGGAATGAGTTTTCATGCAAAAACTGTCTATTTCAACTTAATTCGTCCATCTGATTCGAACTTTGTACTTTGCTATGAAGTTCCACCAGGAATGAGTTTTCATGCAAAAACTGTCTATTTCAACTAACTTTGTCCATCCAAAACGAACTTTGTACTTTGCTATGAAGTTCCACCAGGAATGAGTTTTCATGCAAAAACTGTCTATTTCAACTAAATTGATCCATCCAAAACGAACTTTGTACTTTGCTATGAAGTTCTACCAGGAATGAGTTTTCATGCAAGAACTGTCTATTTCAACTAAATTGGTGCATCCGATACGAACTTTGTACTTTGCTATGAAGTTCCACCAGGAATGAGTTTTCATGCAAAAACTGTCTATTTCAACTAACTTTGTCCATCTAAAACGAACTTTGTACTTTGCTATGAATTTCTACCAGGAATGAGTTTTCATGCAAAAACTGTCTATTTCAACTTAATTCGTCCATCTGATTCGAACTTTGTACTATGCTATGAAGTTCCACCAGGAATGAGTTTTCATGCAAAAACTGTCTATTTCAACTTAATTCGTCCATCTGATTCGAACTTTGTACTTTGCTATGAAGTTCCACCAGGAATGAGTTTTCATGCAAAAACTGTCTATTTAAACTAACTTTGTCCATCCAAAACGAACTTTGTACTTTGCTATGAAGTTCCACCAGGAATGAGTTTTCATGCAAGAACTGTCTATTTCAACTAAATTGGTGCATCCGATACGAACTTTGTACTTTGCTATGAAGTTCCACCAGGAATGAGTTTTCATGCAAAAACTGTCTATTTCAACTAACTTTGTCCATCCAAAACGAACTTTGTACTTTGCTATGAAGTTCCACCAGGAATGAGTTTTCATGCAAAAACTGTCTATTTTAACTAAATTGATCCATCCAAAACGAACTTTGTACTTTGCTATGAAGTTCTACCAGGAATGAGTTTTCATGCAAGAACTGTCTATTTCAACTAAATTGGTGCATCCGATACGAACTTTGTACTTTGCTATGAAGTTCCACCAGGAATGAGTTTTCATGCAAAAACTGTCTATTTCAACTTAATTCGTCCATCTGATTCGAACTTTGTACTTTGCTATGAAGTTCCACCAGGAATGAGTTTTCATGCAAGAACTGTCTATTTCAACTAAATTGGTGCATCCGATACGAACTTTGTACTTTGCTATGAAGTTCCACCAGGAATGAGTTTTCATGCAAGAACTGTCTATTTCAACTAAATTGGTGCATCCGATACGAACTTTGTACTTTGCTATGAAGTTCCACCAGGAATGAGTTTTCATGCAAAAACTGTCTATTTCAACTAACTTTGTCCATCCAAAACGAACTTTGTACTTTGCTATGAAGTTCCACCAGGAATGAGTTTTCATGCAAAAACTGTCTATTTCAACTAACTTTGTCCATCCAAAACGAACTTTGTACTTTGCTATGAAGTTCCACCAGGAATGAGTTTTCATGCAAAAACTGTCTATTTCAACTAACTTTGTCCATCCAAAACGAACTTTGTACTTTGCTATGAAGTTCCACCAGGAATGAGTTTTCATGCAAAAACTGTCTATTTTAACTAAATTGATCCATCCAAAACGAACTTTGTACTTTGCTATGAAGTTCTACCAGGAATGAGTTTTCATGCAAGAACTGTCTATTTCAACTAAATTGGTGCATCCGATACGAACTTTGTACTTTGCTATGAAGTTCCACCAGGAATGAGTTTTCATGCAAAAACTGTCTATTTCAACTAACTTTGTCCATCTAAAACGAACTTTGTACTTTGCTATGAAGTTCTACCAGGAATGAGTTTTCATGCAAAAACTGTCTATTTCAACTTAATTCGTCCATCTGATTCGAACTTTGTACTATGCTATGAAGTTCCACCAGGAATGAGTTTTCATGCAAAAACTGTCTATTTCAACTTAATTCGTCCATCTGATTCGAACTTTGTACTTTGCTATGAAGTTCCACCAGGAATGAGTTTTCATGCAAAAACTGTCTTTTTAAACTAACTTTGTCCATCCAAAACGAACTTTGTACTTTGCTATGAAGTTCCACCAGGAATGAGTTTTCATGCAAGAACTGTCTATTTCAACTAAATTGGTGCATCCGATACGAACTTTGTACTTTGCTATGAAGTTCCACCAGGAATGAGTTTTCATGCAAAAACTGTCTATTTCAACTAACTTTGTCCATCCAAAACGAACTTTGTACTTTGCTATGAAGTTCCACCAGGAATGAGTTTTCATGCAAAAACTGTCTATTTTAACTAAATTGATCCATCCAAAACGAACTTTGTACTTTGCTATGAAGTTCTACCAGGAATGAGTTTTCATGCAAGAACTGTCTATTTCAACTAAATTGGTGCATCCGATACGAACTTTGTACTTTGCTATGAAGTTCCACCAGGAATGAGTTTTCATGCAAAAACTGTCTATTTCAACTAACTTTGTCCATCTAAAACGAACTTTGTACTTTGCTATGAAGTTCTACCAGGAATGAGTTTTCATGCAAAAACTGTCTATTTCAACTTAATTCGTCCATCTCATTCGAACTTTGTACTATGCTATGAAGTTCCACCAGGAATGAGTTTTCATGCAAGAACTGTCTATTTCAACTAAATTGGTGCATCCGATACGAACTTTGTACTTTGCTATGAAGTTCCACCAGGAATGAGTTTTCATGCAAGAACTGTCTATTTCAACTAAATTGGTGCATCCGATACGAACTTTGTACTTTGCTATGAAGTTCCACCAGGAATGAGTTTTCATGCAAAAACTGTCTATTTCAACTAACTTTGTCCATCCAAAACGAACTTTGTACTTTGCTATGAAGTTCCACCAGGAATGAGTTTTCATGCAAGAACTGTCTATTTCAACTAAATTGGTGCATCCGATACGAACTTTGTACTTTGCTATGAAGTTCCACCAGGAATGAGTTTTCATGCAAAAACTGTCTATTTCAACTAACTTTGTCCATCCAAAACGAACTTTGTACTTTGCTATGAAGTTCCACCCGGAATGAGTTTTCATGCAAAAACTGTCTATTTCAACTAACTTTGTCCATCCAAAACGAACTTTGTACTTTGCTATGAAGTTCCACCAGGAATGAGTTTTCATGCAAGAACTGTCTATTTCAACTAAATTGGTGCATCCGATACGAACTTTGTACTTTGCTATGAAGTTCCACCAGGAATGAGTTTTCATGCAAAAACTGTCTATTTCAACTAACTTTGTCCATCCAAAACGAACTTTGTACTTTGCTATGAAGTTCCACCAGGAATGAGTTTTCATGCAAAAACTGTCTATTTCAACTAACTTTGTCCATCCAAAACGAACTTTGTACTTTGCTATGAAGTTCTACCAGGAATGAGTTTTCATGCAAGAACTGTCTATTTCAACTAAATTGGTGCATCCGATACGAACTTTGTACTTTGCTATGAAGTTCTACCAGGAATGAGTTTTCATGCAAGAACTGTCTATTTCAACTAAATTGGTGCATCCGATACGAACTTTGTACTTTGCTATGAAGTTCCACCAGGAATGAGTTTTCATGCAAAAACTGTCTATTTCAACTTAATTCGTCCATCTGATTCGAACTTTGTACTTTGCTATGAAGTTCTACCAGGAATGAGTTTTCATGCAAAAACTGTCTATTTCAACTAAATTGGTGCATCCGATACGAACTTTGTACTTTGCTATGAAGTTCCACCAGGAATGAGTTTTCATGCAAGAACTGTCTATTTCAACTAAATTGGTGCATCCGATACGAACTTTGTACTTTGCTATGAAGTTCCACCAGGAATGAGTTTTCATGCAAAAACTGTCTATTTCAACTAAATTGATCCATCCAAAACGAACTTTGTACTTTGCTATGAAGTTCTACCAGGAATGAGTTTTCATGCAAGAACTGTCTATTTCAACTAAATTGGTGCATCCGATACGAACTTTGTACTTTGCTATGAAGTTCCACCAGGAATGAGTTTTCATGCAAAAACTGTCTATTTCAACTAACTTTGTCCATCTAAAACGAACTTTGTACTTTGCTATGAAGTTCTACCAGGAATGAGTTTTCATGCAAAAACTGTCTATTTCAACTTAATTCGTCCATCTCATTCGAACTTTGTACTATGCTATGAAGTTCCACCAGGAATGAGTTTTCATGCAAAAACTGTCTATTTCAACTTAATTCGTCCATCTGATTCGAACTTTGTACTTTGCTATGAAGTTCCACCAGGAATGAGTTTTCATGCAAAAACTGTCTATTTTAACTAAATTGATCCATCCAAAACGAACTTTGTACTTTGCTATGAAGTTCTACCAGGAATGAGTTTTCATGCAAGAACTGTCTATTTCAACTAAATTGGTGCATCCGATACGAACTTTGTACTTTGCTATGAAGTTCCACCAGGAATGAGTTTTCATGCAAAAACTGTCTATTTCAACTAACTTTGTCCATCCAAAACGAACTTTGTACTTTGCTATGAAGTTCCACCAGGAATGAGTTTTCATGCAAAAACTGTCTATTTTAACTAAATTGATCCATCCAAAACGAACTTTGTACTTTGCTATGAAGTTCTACCAGGAATGAGTTTTCATGCAAGAACTGTCTATTTCAACTAAATTGGTGCATCCGATACGAACTTTGTACTTTGCTATGAAGTTCCACCAGGAATGAGTTTTCATGCAAAAACTGTCTATTTCAACTAAATTGGTGCATCCGATACGAACTTTGTACTTTGCTATGAAGTTCCACCAGGAATGAGTTTTCATGCAAAAACTGTCTATTTCAACTAACTTTGTCCATCCAAAACGAACTTTGTACTTTGCTATGAAGTTCCACCAGGAATGAGTTTTCATGCAAAAACTGTCTATTTCAACTTAATTCGTCCATCTGATTCGAACTTTTTACTTTGCTATGAAGTTCCACCAGGAATGAGTTTTCATGCAAAAACTGTCTATTTCAACTAACTTTGTCCATCCAAAACGAACTTTGTACTTTGCTATGAAGTTCCACCAGGAATGAGTTTTCATGCAAGAACTGTCTATTGCAACTAAATTGGTGCATCCGATACGAACTTTGTACTTTGCTATGAAGTTCCACCAGGAATGAGTTTTCATGCAAAAACTGTCTATTTCAACTAAATTGGTGCATCCGATACGAACTTTGTACTTTGCTATGAAGTTCCACCAGGAATGAGTTTTCATGCAAAAACTGTCTATTTCAACTTAATTCGTCCATCTGATTCGAACTTTGTACTTTGCTATGAAGTTCCACCAGGAATGAGTTTTCATGCAAGAACTGTCTATTTCAACTAAATTGGTGCATCCGATACGAACTTTGTACTTTGCTATGAAGTTCCACCAGGAATGAGTTTTCATGCAAGAACTGTCTATTTCAACTAAATTGGTGCATCCGATACGAACTTTGTACTTTGCTATGAAGTTCCACCAGGAATGAGTTTTCATGCAAAAACTGTCTATTTCAACTAAATTGATCCATCCAAAACGAACTTTGTACTTTGCTATGAAGTTCTACCAGGAATGAGTTTTCATGCAAGAACTGTCTATTTCAACTAAATTGGTGCATCCGATACGAACTTTGTACTTTGCTATGAAGTTCCACCAGGAATGAGTTTTCATGCAAAAACTGTCTATTTCAACTAACTTTGTCCATCTAAAACGAACTTTGTACTTTGCTATGAAGTTCTACCAGGAATGAGTTTTCATGCAAAAACTGTCTATTTCAACTTAATTCGTCCATCTCATTCGAACTTTGTACTATGCTATGAAGTTCCACCAGGAATGAGTTTTCATGCAAAAACTGTCTATTTCAACTTAATTCGTCCATCTGATTCGAACTTTGTACTTTGCTATGAAGTTCCACCAGGAATGAGTTTTCATGCAAAAACTGTCTATTTTAACTAAATTGATCCATCCAAAACGAACTTTGTACTTTGCTATGAAGTTCTACCAGGAATGAGTTTTCATGCAAGAACTGTCTATTTCAACTAAATTGGTGCATCCGATACGAACTTTGTACTTTGCTATGAAGTTCCACCAGGAATGAGTTTTCATGCAAAAACTGTCTATTTCAACTAACTTTGTCCATCCAAAACGAACTTTGTACTTTGCTATGAAGTTCCACCAGGAATGAGTTTTCATGCAAAAACTGTCTATTTTAACTAAATTGATCCATCCAAAACGAACTTTGTACTTTGCTATGAAGTTCTACCAGGAATGAGTTTTCATGCAAGAACTGTCTATTTCAACTAAATTGGTGCATCCGATACGAACTTTGTACTTTGCTATGAAGTTCCACCAGGAATGAGTTTTCATGCAAAAACTGTCTATTTCAACTAACTTTGTCCATCCAAAACGAACTTTGTACTATGCTATGAAGTTCCACCAGGAATGAGTTTTCATGCAAAAACTGTCTATTTCAACTTAATTCGTCCATTTGATTCGAACTTTGTACTTTGCTATGAAGTTCCACCAGGAATGAGTTTTCATGCAAAAACTGTCTATTTTAACTAAATTGATCCATCCAAAACGAACTTTGTACTTTGCTATGAAGTTCTACCAGGAATGAGTTTTCATGCAAGAACTGTCTATTTCAACTAAATTGGTGCATCCGATACGAACTTTGTACTTTGCTATGAAGTTCCACCAGGAATGAGTTTTCATGCAAAAACTGTCTATTTCAACTAACTTTGTCCATCCAAAACGAACTTTGTACTTTGCTATGAAGTTCCACCAGGAATGAGTTTTCATGCAAGAACTGTCTATTTCAACTAAATTGGTGCATCCGATACGAACTTTGTACTTTGCTATGAAGTTCCACCAGGAATGAGTTTTCATGCAAAAACTGTCTATTTTAACTAAATTGATCCATCCAAAACGAACTTTGTACTTTGCTATGAAGTTCTACCAGGAATGAGTTTTCATGCAAGAACTGTCTATTTCAACTAAATTGGTGCATCCGATACGAACTTTGTACTTTGCTATGAAGTTCCACCAGGAATGAGTTTTCATGGAAAAACTGTCTATTTCAACTAACTTTGTCCATCCAAAACGAACTTTGTACTTTGCTATGAAGTTCCACCAGGAATGAGTTTTCATGCAAAAACTGTCTATTTCAACTAAATTGATCCATCCAAAACGAACTTTGTACTTTGCTATGAAGTTCCACCAGGAATGAGTTTTCATGCAAAAACTGTCTATTTCAACTAACTTTGTCCATCCAAAACGAACTTTGTACTTTGCTATGAAGTTCCACCAGGAATGAGTTTTCATGCAAGAACTGTCTATTTCAACTAAATTGGTGCATCCGATACGAACTTTGTACTTTGCTATGAAGTTCCACCAGGAATGAGTTTTCATGCAAAAACTGTCTATTTTAACTAAATTGATCCATCCAAAACGAACTTTGTACTTTGCTATGAAGTTCTACCAGGAATGAGTTTTCATGCAAGAACTGTCTATTTCAACTAAATTGGTGCATCCGATACGAACTTTGTACTTTGCTATGAAGTTCCACCAGGAATGAGTTTTCATGCAAAAACTGTCTATTTCAACTAACTTTGTCCATCCAAAACGAACTTTGTACTTTGCTATGAAGTTCTACCAGGAATGAGTTTTCATGCAAGAACTGTCTATTTCAACTAAATTGATCCATCCAAAACGAACTTTGTACTTTGCTATGAAGTTCCACCAGGAATGAGTTTTCATGCAAAAACTGTCTATTTCAACTAACTTTGTCCATCCAAAACGAACTTTGTACTTTGCTATGAAGTTCTACCAGGAATGAGTTTTCATGCAAGAACTGTCTATTTCAACTAAATTGGTGCATCCGATACGAACTTTGTACTTTGCTATGAAGTTCCACCAGGAATGAGTTTTCATGCAAAAACTGTCTATTTCAACTAACTTTGTCCATCCAAAACGAACTTTGTACTTTGCTATGAAGTTCCACCAGGAATGAGTTTTCATGCAAAAACTGTCTATTTCAACTAACTTTGTCCATCTAAAACGAACTTTGTACTTTGCTATGAAGTTCTACCAGGAATGAGTTTTCATGCAAAAACTGTCTATTTCAACTTAATTCGTCCATCTGATTCGAACTTTGTACTATGCTATGAAGTTCCACCAGGAATGAGTTTTCATGCAAAAACTGTCTATTTCAACTTAATTCGTCCATCTGATTCGAACTTTGTACTTTGCTATGAAGTTCCACCAGGAATGAGTTTTCATGCAAAAACTGTCTATTTAAACTAAATTGGTGCATCCGATACGAACTTTGTACTTTGCTATGAAGTTCCACCAGGAATGAGTTTTCATGCAAAAACTGTCTATTTCAACTAACTTTGTCCATCCAAAACGAACTTTGTACTTTGCTATGAAGTTCCACCAGGAATGAGTTTTCATGCAAGAACTGTCTATTTCAACTAAATTGGTGCATCCGATACGAACTTTGTACTTTGCTATGAAGTTCCACCAGGAATGAGTTTTCATGCAAAAACTGTCTATTTCAACTAACTTTGTCCATCCAAAACGAACTTTGTACTTTGCTATGAAGTTCCACCAGGAATGAGTTTTCATGCAAAAACTGTCTATTTTAACTAAATTGATCCATCCAAAACGAACTTTGTACTTTGCTATGAAGTTCCACCAGGAATGAGTTTTCATGCAAAAACTGTCTATTTCAACTTAATTCGTCCATCTGATTCGAACTTTGTACTTTGCTATGAAGTTCCACCAGGAATGAGTTTTCATGCAAGAACTGTCTATTTCAACTAAATTGGTGCATCCGATACGAACTTTGTACTTTGCTATGAAGTTCCACCAGGAATGAGTTTTCATGCAAAAACTGTCTATTTCAACTAACTTTGTCCATCCAAAACGAACTTTGTACTTTGCTATGAAGTTCCACCAGGAATGAGTTTTCATGCAAGAACTGTCTATTTCAACTAAATTGGTGCATCCGATACGAACTTTGTACTTTGCTATGAAGTTCCACCAGGAATGAGTTTTCATGCAAAAACTGTCTATTTCAACTAACTTTGTCCATCCAAAACGAACTTTGTACTTTGCTATGAAGTTCTACCAGGAATGAGTTTTCATGCAAGAACTGTCTATTTCAACTAAATTGGTGCATCCGATACGAACTTTGTACTTTGCTATGAAGTTCCACCAGGAATGAGTTTTCATGCAAAAACTGTCTATTTCAACTTAATTCGTCCATCTGATTCGAACTTTGTACTTTGCTATGAAGTTCCACCAGGAATGAGTTTTCATGCAAGAACTGTCTATTTCAACTAAATTGGTGCATCCGATACGAACTTTGTACTTTGCTATGAAGTTCCACCAGGAATGAGTTTTCATGCAAGAACTGTCTATTTCAACTAAATTGGTGCATCCGATACGAACTTTGTACTTTGCTATGAAGTTCCACCAGGAATGAGTTTTCATGCAAGAACTGTCTATTTCAACTAAATTGGTGCATCCGATACGAACTTTGTACTTTGCTATGAAGTTCCACCAGGAATGAGTTTTCATGCAAAAACTGTCTATTTCAACTAACTTTGTCCATCCAAAACGAACTTTGTACTTTGCTATGAAGTTCCACCAGGAATGAGTTTTCATGCAAGAACTGTCTATTTCAACTAAATTGGTGCATCCGATACGAACTTTGTACTTTGCTATGAAGTTCCACCAGGAATGAGTTTTCATGCAAGAACTGTCTATTTCAACTAAATTGGTGCATCCGATACGAACTTTGTACTTTGCTATGAAGTTCCACCAGGAATGAGTTTTCATGCAAAAACTGTCTATTTCAACTAACTTTGTCCATCCAAAACGAACTTTGTACTTTGCTATGAAGTTCTACCAGGAATGAGTTTTCATGCAAGAACTGTCTATTTCAACTAAATTGGTGCATCCGATACGAACTTTGTACTTTGCTATGAAGTTCCACCAGGAATGAGTTTTCATGCAAAAACTGTCTATTTCAACTTAATTCGTCCATCTGATTCGAACTTTGTACTTTGCTATGAAGTTCCACCAGGAATGAGTTTTCATGCAAGAACTGTCTATTTCAACTAAATTGGTGCATCCGATACGAACTTTGTACTTTGCTATGAAGTTCCACCAGGAATGAGTTTTCATGCAAGAACTGTCTATTTCAACTAAATTGGTGCATCCGATACGAACTTTGTACTTTGCTATGAAGTTCCACCAGGAATGAGTTTTCATGCAAGAACTGTCTATTTCAACTAAATTGGTGCATCCGATACGAACTTTGTACTTTGCTATGAAGTTCCACCAGGAATGAGTTTTCATGCAAAAACTGTCTATTTCAACTAACTTTGTCCATCCAAAACGAACTTTGTACTTTGCTATGAAGTTCCACCAGGAATGAGTTTTCATGCAAGAACTGTCTATTTCAACTAAATTGGTGCATCCGATACGAACTTTGTACTTTGCTATGAAGTTCCACCAGGAATGAGTTTTCATGCAAAAACTGTCTATTTCAACTAACTTTGTCCATCCAAAACGAACTTTGTACTTTGCTATGAAGTTCCACCAGGAATGAGTTTTCATGCAAAAACTGTCTATTTTAACTAAATTGATCCATCCAAAACGAACTTTGTACTTTGCTATGAAGTTCTACCAGGAATGAGTTTTCATGCAAGAACTGTCTATTTCAACTAAATTGGTGCATCCGATACGAACTTTGTACTTTGCTATGAAGTTCCACCAGGAATGAGTTTTCATGCAAGAACTGTCTATTTCAACTAAATTGGTGCATCCGATACGAACTTTGTACTTTGCTATGAAGTTCCACCAGGAATGAGTTTTCATGCAAAAACTGTCTATTTCAACTAACTTTGTCCATCCAAAACGAACTTTGTACTTTGCTATGAAGTTCCACCAGGAATGAGTTTTCATGCAAGAACTGTCTATTTCAACTAAATTGGTGCATCCGATACGAACTTTGTACTTTGCTATGAAGTTCCACCAGGAATGAGTTTTCATGCAAGAACTGTCTATTTCAACTAAATTGGTGCATCCGATACGAACTTTGTACTTTGCTATGAAGTTCCACCAGGAATGAGTTTTCATGCAAAAACTGTCTATTTCAACTAACTTTGTCCATCCAAAACGAACTTTGTACTTTGCTATGAAGTTCCACCAGGAATGAGTTTTCATGCAAAAACTGTCTATTTTAACTAAATTGATCCATCCAAAACGAACTTTGTACTTTGCTATGAAGTTCTACCAGGAATGAGTTTTCATGCAAGAACTGTCTATTTCAACTAAATTGGTGCATCCGATACGAACTTTGTACTTTGCTATGAAGTTCCACCAGGAATGAGTTTTCATGCAAGAACTGTCTATTTCAACTAAATTGGTGCATCCGATACGAACTTTGTACTTTGCTATGAAGTTCCACCAGGAATGAGTTTTCATGCAAAAACTGTCTATTTCAACTAACTTTGTCCATCCAAAACGAACTTTGTACTTTGCTATGAAGTTCCACCAGGAATGAGTTTTCATGCAAAAACTGTCTATTTTAACTAAATTGATCCATCCAAAACGAACTTTGTACTTTGCTATGAAGTTCTACCAGGAATGAGTTTTCATGCAAGAACTGTCTATTTCAACTAAATTGGTGCATCCGATACGAACTTTGTACTTTGCTATGAAGTTCCACCAGGAATGAGTTTTCATGCAAGAACTGTCTATTTCAACTAAATTGGTGCATCCGATACGAACTTTGTACTTTGCTATGAAGTTCCACCAGGAATGAGTTTTCATGCAAGAACTGTCTATTTCAACTAAATTGGTGCATCCGATACGAACTTTGTACTTTGCTATGAAGTTCCACCAGGAATGAGTTTTCATGCAAAAACTGTCTATTTCAACTAACTTTGTCCATCCAAAACGAACTTTGTACTTTGCTATGAAGTTCCACCAGGAATGAGTTTTCATGCAAGAACTGTCTATTTCAACTAAATTGGTGCATCCGATACGAACTTTGTACTTTGCTATGAAGTTCCACCAGGAATGAGTTTTCATGCAAAAACTGTCTATTTTAACTAACTTTGTCCATCTAAAACGAACTTTGTACTTTGCTATGAAGTTCCACCAGGAATGAGTTTTCATGCAAAAACTGTCTATTTCAACTTAATTCGTCCATCTGATTCGAACTTTGTACTTTGCTATGAAGTTCCACCAGGAATGAGTTTTCATGCAAAAACTGTCTATTTTAACTAAATTGATCCATCCAAAACGAACTTTGTACTTTGCTATGAAGTTCTACCAGGAATGAGTTTTCATGCAAGAACTGTCTATTTCAACTAAATTGGTGCATCCGATACGAACTTTGTACTTTGCTATGAAGTTCCACCAGGAATGAGTTTTCATGCAAAAACTGTCTATTTCAACTAACTTTGTCCATCCAAAACGAACTTTGTACTTTGCTATGAAGTTCCACCAGGAATGAGTTTTCATGCAAAAACTGTCTATTTTAACTAAATTGATCCATCCAAAACGAACTTTGTACTTTGCTATGAAGTTCTACCAGGAATGAGTTTTCATGCAAGAACTGTCTATTTCAACTAAATTGGTGCATCCGATACGAACTTTGTACTTTGCTATGAAGTTCCACCAGGAATGAGTTTTCATGCAAAAACTGTCTATTTCAACTAACTTTGTCCATCCAAAACGAACTTTGTACTATGCTATGAAGTTCCACCAGGAATGAGTTTTCATGCAAAAACTGTCTATTTCAACTAAATTGGTGCATCCGATACGAACTTTGTACTTTGCTATGAAGTTCCACCAGGAATGAGTTTTCATGCAAAAACTGTCTATTTCAACTAAATTGATCCATCCAAAACGAACTTTGTACTTTGCTATGAAGTTCTACCAGGAATGAGTTTTCATGCAAGAACTGTCTATTTCAACTAAATTGGTGCATCCGATACGAACTTTGTACTTTGCTATGAAGTTCCACCAGGAATGAGTTTTCATGCAAAAACTGTCTATTTCAACTAACTTTATCCATCCAAAACGAACTTTGTACTTTGCTATGAAGTTCCACCAGGAATGAGTTTTCATGCAAGAACTGTCTATTTCAACTAAATTGGTGCATCCGATACGAACTTTGTACTTTGCTATGAAGTTCCACCAGGAATGAGTTTTCATGCAAAAACTGTCTATTTTAACTAAATTGATCCATCCAAAACGAACTTTGTACTTTGCTATGAAGTTCTACCAGGAATGAGTTTTCATGCAAGAACTGTCTATTTCAACTAAATTGGTGCATCCGATACGAACTTTGTACTTTGCTATGAAGTTCCACCAGGAATGAGTTTTCATGGAAAAACTGTCTATTTCAACTAACTTTGTCCATCCAAAACGAACTTTGTACTTTGCTATGAAGTTCTACCAGGAATGAGTTTTCATGCAAGAACTGTCTATTTCAACTAAATTGGTGCATCCGATACGAACTTTGTACTTTGCTATGAAGTTCCACCAGGAATGAGTTTTCATGCAAAAACTGTCTATTTCAACTAACTTTATCCATCCAAAACGAACTTTGTACTTTGCTATGAAGTTCCACCAGGAATGAGTTTTCATGCAAGAACTGTCTATTTCAACTAAATTGGTGCATCCGATACGAACTTTGTACTTTGCTATGAAGTTCCACCAGGAATGAGTTTTCATGCAAAAACTGTCTATTTTAACTAAATTGATCCATCCAAAACGAACTTTGTACTTTGCTATGAAGTTCTACCAGGAATGAGTTTTCATGCAAGAACTGTCTATTTCAACTAAATTGATCCATCCAAAACGAACTTTGTACTTTGCTATGAAGTTCCACCAGGAATGAGTTTTCATGCAAAAACTGTCTATTTCAACTAACTTTGTCCATCCAAAACGAACTTTGTACTTTGCTATGAAGTTCTACCAGGAATGAGTTTTCATGCAAGAACTGTCTATTTCAACTAAATTGGTGCATCCGATACGAACTTTGTACTTTGCTATGAAGTTCCACCAGGAATGAGTTTTCATGCAAAAACTGTCTATTTCAACTAACTTTGTCCATCCAAAACGAACTTTGTACTTTGCTATGAAGTTCCACCAGGAATGAGTTTTCATGCAAAAACTGTCTATTTTAACTAAATTGATCCATCCAAAACGAACTTTGTACTTTGCTATGAAGTTCCACCAGGAATGAGTTTTCATGCAAGAACTGTCTATTTCAACTAAATTGGTGCATCCGATACGAACTTTGTACTTTGCTATGAAGTTCCACCAGGAATGAGTTTTCATGCAAAAACTGTCTATTTCAACTAAATTGGTGCATCCGATACGAACTTTGTACTTTGCTATGAAGTTCCACCAGGAATGAGTTTTCATGCAAAAACTGTCTATTTCAACTAACTTTGTCCATCCAAAACGAACTTTGTACTTTGCTATGAAGTTCCACCAGGAATGAGTTTTCATGCAAGAACTGTCTATTTCAACTAAATTGGTGCATCCGATACGAACTTTGTACTTTGCTATGAAGTTCCACCAGGAATGAGTTTTCATGCAAAAACTGTCTATTTTAACTAAATTGATCCATCCAAAACGAACTTTGTACTTTGCTATGAAGTTCCACCAGGAATGAGTTTTCATGCAAGAACTGTCTATTTCAACTAAATTGGTGCATCCGATACGAACTTTGTACTTTGCTATGAAGTTCCACCAGGAATGAGTTTTCATGCAAAAACTGTCTATTTCAACTAACTTTGTCCATCCAAAACGAACTTTGTACTTTGCTATGAAGTTCCACCAGGAATGAGTTTTCATGCAAAAACTGTCTATTTTAACTAAATTGATCCATCCAAAACGAACTTTGTACTTTGCTATGAAGTTCTACCAGGAATGAGTTTTCATGCAAGAACTGTCTATTTCAACTAAATTGGTGCATCCGATACGAACTTTGTACTTTGCTATGAAGTTCCACCAGGAATGAGTTTTCATGCAAAAACTGTCTATTTCAACTAACTTTGTCCATCCAAAACGAACTTTGTACTATGCTATGAAGTTCCACCAGGAATGAGTTTTCATGCAAGAACTGTCTATTTCAACTAACTTTGTCCATCCAAAACGAACTTTGTACTTTGCTATAAAGTTCCACCAGGAATGAGTTTTCATGCAAAAACTGTCTATTTCAACTAACTTTGTCCATCCAAAACGAACTTTGTACTTTGCTATGAAGTTCCACCAGGAATGAGTTTTCATGCACAAACTGTCTATTTCAACTAACTTTGTCCATCCAAAACGAACTTTGTACTTTGCTATGAAGTTCCACCAGGAATGAGTTTTCATGCAAAAACTGTCTATTTCAACTAAATTGATCCATCCAAAACGAACTTTGTACTTTGCTATGAAGTTCCACCAGGAATGAGTTTTCATGCAAAAACTGTCTATTTCAACTAACTTTGTCCATCCAAAACGAACTTTGTACTTTGCTATGAAGTTCCACCAGGAATGAGTTTTCATGCAAAAACTGTCTATTTCAACTAACTTTGTCCATCCAAAACGAACTTTGTACTTTGCTATGAAGTTCCACCAGGAATGAGTTTTCATGCAAAAACTGTCTATTTCAACTAACTTTGTCCATCCAAAACGAACTTTGTACTTTGCTATGAAGTTCCACCAGGAATGAGTTTTCATGCAAAAACTGTCTATTTCAACTAACTTTGTCCATCCAAAACGAACTTTGTACTTTGCTATGAAGTTCCACCAGGAATGAGTTTTCATGCAAAAACTGTCTATTTCAACTAACTTTGTCCATCCAAAACGAACTTTGTACTTTGCTATGAAGTTCCACCAGGAATGAGTTTTCATGCAAAAACTGTCTATTTCAACTAAATTGATCCATCCAAAACGAACTTTGTACTTTGCTATGAAGTTCCACCAGGAATGAGTTTTCATGCAAAAACTGTCTATTTCAACTAACTTTGTCCATCCAAAACGAACTTTGTACTTTGCTATGAAGTTCCACCAGGAATGAGTTTTCATGCAAAAACTGTCTATTTCAACTAACTTTGTCCATCCAAAACGAACTTTGTACTTTGCTATGAAGTTCCACCAGGAATGAGTTTTCATGCAAAAACTGTCTATTTCAACTTAATTCGTCCATCCAAAACGAACTTTGTACTTTGCTATGAAGTTCCACCAGGAATGAGTTTTCATGCAAAAACTGTCTATTTCAACTAACTTTGTCCATCCAAAACGAACTTTGTACTTTGCTATGAAGTTCCACCAGGAATGAGTTTTCATGCAAAAACTGTCTATTTCAACTAACTTTGTCCATCCAAAACGAACTTTGTACTTTGCTATGAAGTTCCACCAGGAATGAGTTTTCATGCAAAAACTGTCTATTTCAACTAAATTGATCCATCCAAAACGAACTTTGTACTTTGCTATGAAGTTCCACCAGGAATGAGTTTTCATGCAAAAACTGTCTATTTCAACTAACTTTGTCCATCCAAAACGAACTTTGTACTTTGCTATGAAGTTCCACCAGGAATGAGTTTTCATGCAAAAACTGTCTATTTCAACTAACTTTGTCCATCCAAAACGAACTTTGTACTTTGCTATGAAGTTCCACCAGGAATGAGTTTTCATGCACAAACTGTCTATTTCAACTAACTTTGTCCATCCAAAACGAACTTTGTACTTTGCTATGAAGTTCCACCAGGAATGAGTTTTCATGCAAAAACTGTCTATTTCAACTAACTTTGTCCATCCAAAACGAACTTTGTACTTTGCTATGAAGTTCCACCAGGAATGAGTTTTCATGCAAAAACTGTCTATTTCAACTAACTTTGTCCATCCAAAACGAACTTTGTACTTTGCTATGAAGTTCCACCAGGAATGAGTTTTCATGCAAAAACTGTCTATTTCAACTAACTTTGTCCATCCAAAACGAACTTTGTACTTTGCTATGAAGTTCCACCAGGAATGAGTTTTCATACAAAAACTGTCTATTTCAACTTACTTTGTCCATCCAAAACGAACTTTGTACTTTGCTATGAAGTTCCACCAGGAATGAGTTTTCATGCAAAAACTGTCTATTTCAACTAACTTTGTCCATCCAAAACGAACTTTGTACTTTGCTATGAAGTTCCACCAGGAATGAGTTTTCATGCAAAAACTGTCTATTTCAACTAACTTTGTCCATCCAAAACGAACTTTGTACTTTGCTATGAAGTTCCACCAGGAATGAGTTTTCATGCAAAAACTGTCTATTTCAACTAACTTTGTCCATCCAAAACGAACTTTGTACTTTGCTATGAAGTTCCACCAGGAATGAGTTTTCATGCAAAAACTGTCTATTTCAACTTAATTCGTCCATCCAAAACGAACTTTGTACTTTGCTATGAAGTTCCACCAGGAATGAGTTTTCATGCAAAAACTGTCTATTTCAACTAAATTGATCCATCCAAAACGAACTTTGTACTTTGCTATGAAGTTCCACCAGGAATGAGTTTTCATGCAAAAACTGTCTATTTCAACTAACTTTGTCCATCCAAAACGAACTTTGTACTTTGCTATGAAGTTCCACCAGGAATGAGTTTTCATGCAAAAACTGTCTATTTCAACTAACTTTGTCCATCCAAAACGAACTTTGTACTTTGCTATGAAGTTCCACCAGGAATGAGTTTTCATGCAAAAACTGTCTATTTCAACTAACTTTGTCCATCCAAAACGAACTTTGTACTTTTCTATGAAGTTCCACCAGGAATGAGTTTTCATGCAAAAACTGTCTATTTCAACTAACTTTGTCCATCCAAAACGAACTTTGTACTTTGCTATGAAGTTCCACCAGGAATGAGTTTTCATGCAAAAACTGTCTATTTCAACTAACTTTGTCCATCCAAAACGAACTTTGTACTTTGCGATGAAGTTCCACCAGGAATGAGTTTTCATGCAAAAACTGTCTATTTCAACTAACTTTGTCCATCCAAAACGAACTTTGTACTTTGCTATGAAGTTCCACCAGGAATGAGTTTTCATGCAAAAACTGTCTATTTCAACTAACTTTGTCCATCCAAAACGAACTTTGTACTTTGCTATGAAGTTCCACCAGGAATGAGTTTTCATGCAAAAACTGTCTATTTCAACTAAATTGATCCATCCAAAACGAACTTTGTACTTTGCTATGAAGTTCCACCAGGAATGAGTTTTCATGCAAAAACTGTCTATTTCAACGAACTTTGTCCATCCAAAACGAACTTTGTACTTTGCTATGAAGTTCCACCAGGAATGAGTTTTCATGCAAAAACTGTCTATTTCAACTAACTTTGTCCATCCAAAACGAACTTTGTACTTTGCTATGAAGTTCCACCAGGAATGAGTTTTCATGCAAAAACTGTCTATTTCAACTAACTTTGTCCATCCAAAACGAACTTTGTACTTTGCTATGAAGTTCCACCAGGAATGAGTTTTCATGCAAAAACTGTCTATTTCAACTTAATTCGTCCATCCAAAACGAACTTTGTATTTTGCTATGAAGTTCCACCAGGAATGAGTTTTTATGCAAAAACTGTCTATTTCAACTAACTTTGTCCATCCAAAACGAACTTTGTACTTTGCTATGAAGTTCCACCAGGAATGAGTTTTTATGCAAAAACTGTCTATTTCAACTTAATTCGTCCATCCAAAACGAACTTTGTACTTTGCTATGAAGTTCCACCAGGAATGAGTTTTCATGCAAAAACTGTCTATTTAAACTAAATTGATCCATCCAAAACGAACTTTGTACTTTGCTATGAAGTTCCACCAGGAATGAGTTTTCATGCAAAAACTGTCTATTTCAACTAACTTTGTCCATCCAAAACGAACTTTGTACTTTGCTATGAAGTTCCACCAGGAATGAGTTTTAATGCAAAAACTGTCTATTTCAACTAAATTGATCCATCCAAAACGAACTTTGTACTTTGCTATGAAGTTCCACCAGGAATGAGTTTTCATGCAAAAACTGTCTATTTCAACTAAATTGATCCATCCAAAACGAACTTTGTACTTTGCTATGAAGTTCCACCAGGAATGAGTTTTCATGCAAAAACTGTCTATTTCAACTAACTTTGTCCATCCAAAACGAACTTTGTACTTTGCTATGAAGTTCCACCAGGAATGAGTTTTCATGCAAAAACTGTCTATTTCAACTAACTTTGTCCATCCAAAACGAACTTTGTACTTTGCTATGAAGTTCCACCAGGAATGAGTTTTCATGCAAAAACTGTCTATTTCAACTAACTTTGTCCATCCAAAACGAACTTTGTACTTTGCTATGAAGTTCCACCAGGAATGAGTTTTCATGCAAAAACTGTCTATTTCAACTAACTTTGTCCATCCAAAACGAACTTTGTACTTTGCTATGAAGTTCCACCAGGAATGAGTTTTCATGCAAAAACTGTCTATTTCAACTAACTTTGTCCATCCAAAACGAACTTTGTACTTTGCTATGAAGTTCCACCAGGAATGAGTTTTCATGCAAAAACTGTCTATTTCAACTAAATTGATCCATCCAAAACGAACTTTGTACTTTGCTATGAAGTTCCACCAGGAATGAGTTTTCATGCAAAAACTGTCTATTTCAATTAAATTGATCCATCCAAAACGAACTTTGTACTTTGCTATGAAGTTCCACCAGGAATGAGTTTTTATGCAAAAACTGTCTATTTCAACTTAATTCGTCCATCCAGAACGAACTTTGTACTTTGCTATGAAGTTCCACCAGGAATGAGTTTTCATGCATAAACTGTCTATTTCAACTTAATTCGTCCATCCAAAACGAACTTTGTATTTTGCTATGAAGTTCCACCAGGAATGAGTTTTTATGCAAAAACTGTCTATTTCAACTAACTTTGTCCATCCAAAACGAACTTTGTACTTTGCTATGAAGTTCCACCAGGAATGAGTTTTCATGCAAAAACTGTCTATTTCAACTTAATTCGTCCATCTGATTCGAACTTTGTACTTTGCTATGAAGTTCCACCAGGAATGAGTTTTCATACAAAAACTGTCTATTTCAACTTAATTCGTCCATCCAAAACGAACTTTGTACTTTGCTATGAAGTTCTACCAGGAATGAGTTTTCATGCAAAAACTGTCTATTTCAACTAACTTTGTCCATCCAAAACGAACTTTGTACTTTGCTATGAAGTTCCACCAGGAATGAGTTTTCATACAAAAACTGTCTATTTCAACTAACTTTGTCCATCCAAAACGAACTTTGTACTTTGCTATGAAGTTCCACCAGGAATGAGTTTTCATGCAAAAACTGTCTATTTCAACTTAATTCGTCCATCTGATTCGAACTTTGTACTTTGCTATGAAGTTCCACCAGGAATGAGTTTTCATACAAAAACTGTCTATTTCAACTTAATTCGTCCATCCAAAACGAACTTTGTACTTTGCTATGAAGTTCCACCAGGAATGAGTTTTCATGCAAAAACTGTCTATTTCAACTAACTTTGTCCATCCAAAACGAACTTTGTACTTTGCTATGAAGTTCCACCAGGAATGAGTTTTCATGCAAAAACTGTCTATTTCAACTAACTTTGTCCATCCAAAACGAACTTTGTACTTTGCTATGAAGTTCCACCAGGAATGAGTTTTCATGCAAAAACTGTCTATTTCAACTAAATTGATCCATCCAAAACGAACTTTGTACTTTGCTATGAAGTTCCACCAGGAATGAGTTTTTATGCAAAAACTGTCTATTTCAACTAACTTTGTCCATCCAAAACGAACTTTGTACTTTGCTATGAAGTTCCACCAGGAATGAGTTTTCATGCAAAAACTGTCTATTTCAACTAACTTTGTCCATCCAAAACGAACTTTGTACTTTGCTATGAAGTTCCACCAGGAATGAGTTTTCATGCAAAAACTGTCTATTTCAACTAACTTTGTCCATCCAAAACGAACTTTGTACTTTGCTATGAAGTTCCACCAGGAATGAGTTTTCATACAAAAACTGTCTATTTCAACTTAATTCGTCCATCCAAAACGAACTTTGTACTTTGCTATGAAGTTCCACCAGGAATGAGTTTTCATGCAAAAACTGTCTATTTCAACTAACTTTGTCCATCCAAAACGAACTTTGTACTTTGCTATGAAGTTCCACCAGAAATGAGTTTTCATGCAAAAACTGTCTATTTCAACTAAATTGATCCATCCAAAACGAACTTTGTACTTTGCTATGAAGTTCCACCAGGAATGAGTTTTCATGCAAAAACTGTCTATTTCAACTAACTTTGTCCATCCAAAACGAACTTTGTACTTTGCTATGAAGTTCCACCAGGAATGAGTTTTCATGCAAAAACTGTCTATTTCAACTAAGTTTGTCCATCCAAAACGAACTTTGTACTTTGCTATGAAGTTCCACCAGGAATGAGTTTTTATGCAAAAACTGTCTATTTCAACTAACTTTGTCCATCCAAAACGAACTTTGTACTTTGCTATGAAGTTCCACCAGGAATGAGTTTTCATGCAAAAACTGTCTATTTCAACTTAATTCGTCCATCCAAAACGAACTTTGTACTTTGCTATGAAGTTCCACCAGGAATGAGTTTTCATGCAAAAACTGTCTATTTCAACTAACTTTGTCCATCCAAAACGAACTTTGTACTTTGCTATGAAGTTCCACCAGGAATGAGTTTTCATGCAAAAACTGTCTATTTCAACTAAATTGATCCATCCAAAACGAACTTTTTACTTTGCTATGAAGTTCCACCAGGAATGAGTTTTCATGCAAAAACTGTCTATTTCAACTAAGTTTGTCCATCCAAAACGAACTTTGTACTTTGCTATGAAGTTCCACCAGGAATGAGTTTTCATGCAAAAACTGTCTATTTCAACTTAATTCGTCCATCCAAAACGAACTTTGTACTTTGCTATGAAGTTCCACCAGGAATGAGTTTTCATGCAAAAACTGTCTATTTCAACTAACTTTGTCCATCCAAAACGAACTTTGTACTTTGCTATGAAGTTCCACCAGGAATGAGTTTTTATGCAAAAACTGTCTATTTCAACTAACTTTGTCCATCCAAAACGAACTTTGTACTTTGCTATGAAGTTCCACCAGGAATGAGTTTTCATGCAAAAACTGTCTATTTCAACTAACTTTGTCCATCCAAAACGAACTTTGTACTTTGCTATGAAGTTCCACCAGGAATGAGTTTTCATGCAAAAACTGTCTATTTCAACTAACTTTGTCCATCCAAAACGAACTTTGTACTTTGCTATGAAGTTCCACCAGGAATGAGTTTTCATGCAAAAACTGTCTATTTCAACTAAATTGATCCACCCAAAACGAACTTTTTACTTTGCTATGAAGTTCCACCAGGAATGAGTTTTCATGCAAAAACTGTCTATTTCAACTAACTTTGTCCATCCAAAACGAACTTTGTACTTTGCTATGAAGTTCCACCAGGAATGAGTTTTCATGCAAAAACTGTCTATTTCAACTAACTTTGTCCATCCAAAACGAACTTTGTACTTTGCTATGAAGTTCCACCAGGAATGAGTTTTCATGCAAAAACTGTCTATTTCAACTAACTTTGTCCATCCAAAACGAACTTTGTACTTTGCTATGAAGTTCCACCAGGAATGAGTTTTCATGCAAAAACTGTCTATTTCAACTAAATTGATCCACCCAAAACGAACTTTTTACTTTGCTATGAAGTTCCACCAGGAATGAGTTTTCATGCAAAAACTGTCTATTTCAACTAAGTTTGTCCATCCAAAACGAACTTTGTACTTTGCTATGAAGTTCCACCAGGAATGAGTTTTTATGCAAAAACTGTCTATTTCAACTAACTTTGTCCATCCAAAACGAACTTTGTACTTTGCTATGAAGTTCCACCAGGAATGAGTTTTTATGCAAAAACTGTCTATTTCAACTAACTTTGTCCATCCAAAACGAACTTTGTACTTTGCTATGAAGTTCCACCAGGAATGAGTTTTCATGCAAAAACTGTCTATTTCAACTAACTTTGTCCATCCAAAACGAACTTTGTACTTTGCTATGAAGTTCCACCAGGAATGAGTTTTTATGCAAAAACTGTCTATTTCAACTAACTTTGTCCATCCAAAACGAACTTTGTACTTTGCTATGAAGTTCCACCAGGAATGAGTTTTCATGCAAAAACTGTCTATTTCAACTAACTTTGTCCATCCAAAACGAACTTTGTACTTTGCTATGAAGTTCCACCAGGAATGAGTTTTCATGCAAAAACTGTCTATTTCAACTAAATTGATCCACCCAAAACGAACTTTTTACTTTGCTATGAAGTTCCACCAGGAATGAGTTTTCATGCAAAAACTGTCTATTTCAACTAACTATGTCCATCCAAAACGAACTTTGTACTTTGCTATGAAGTTCCACCAGGAATGAGTTTTCATGCAAAAACTGTCTATTTCAACTAAATTGATCCATCCAAAACGAACTTTTTACTTTGCTATGAAGTTCCACCAGGAATGAGTTTTCATGCAAAAACTGTCTATTTCAACTAAGTTTGTCCATCCAAAACGAACTTTGTACTTTGCTATGAAGTTCCACCAGGAATGAGTTTTCATACAAAAACTGTCTATTTCAACTTAATTCGTCCATCCAAAACGAACTTTGTACTTTGCTATGAAGTTCCACCAGGAATGAGTTTTCATGCAAAAACTGTCTATTTCAACTAAATTGATCCATCCAAAACGAACTTTGTACTTTGCTATGAAGTTCCACCAGGAATGAGTTTTTATGCAAAAACTGTCTATTTCAACTAACTTTGTCCATCCAAAACGAACTTTGTACTTTGCTATGAAGTTCCACCAGGAATGAGTTTTCATGCAAAAACTGTCTATTTCAACTAAATTGATCCATCCAAAACGAGCTTTGTACTTTGCTATGAAGTTCCACCAGGAATGAGTTTTCATGCAAAAACTGTCTATTTCAACTAAATTGATCCATCCAAAACGAACTTTGTACTTTGCTATGAAGTTCCACCAGGAATGAGTTTTTATGCAAAAACTGTCTATTTCAACTAAGTTTGTCCATCCAAAACGAACTTTGTACTTTGCTATGAAGTTCCACCAGGAATGAGTTTTCATGCAAAAACTGTCTATTTCAACTAACTTTGTCCATCCAAAACGAACTTTGTACTTTGCTATGAAGTTCCACCAGGAATGAGTTTTCATGCAAAAACTGTCTATTTCAACTAACTTTGTCCATCCAAAACGAACTTTGTACTTTGCTATGAAGTTCCACCAGAAATGAGTTTTCATGCAAAAACTGTCTATTTCAACTAAATTGATCCATCCAAAACGAACTTTGTACTTTGCTATGAAGTTCCACCAGGAATGAGTTTTCATGCAAAAACTGTCTATTTCAACTAAATTGATCCATCCAAAACGAACTTTGTACTTTGCTATGAAGTTCCACCAGGAATGAGTTTTTATGCAAAAACTGTCTATTTCAACTAACTTTGTCCATCCAAAACGAACTTTGTACTTTGCTATGAAGTTCCACCAGGAATGAGTTTTCATGCAAAAACTGTCTATTTCAACTAAATTGATCCATCCAAAACGAACTTTGTACTTTGCTATGAAGTTCCACCAGGAATGAGTTTTCATGCAAAAACTGTCTATTTCAACTAAATTGATCCATCCAAAACGAACTTTGTACTTTGCTATGAAGTTCCACCAGGAATGAGTTTTCATGCAAAAACTGTCTATTTCAACTAACTTTGTCCATCCAAAACGAACTTTGTACTTTGCTATGAAGTTCCACCAGGAATGAGTTTTCATACAAAAACTGTCTATTTCAACTTACTTCGTCCATCCAAAACGAACTTTGTACTTTGCTATGAAGTTCCACCAGGAATGAGTTTTCATGCAAAAACTGTCTATTTCAACTAACTTTGTCCATCCAAAACGAACTTTGTACTTTGCTATGAAGTTCCACCAGGAATGAGTTTTCATGCAAAAACTGTCTATTTCAACTAAATTGATCCATCCAAAACGAACTTTGTACTTTGCTATGAAGTTCCACCAGGAATGAGTTTTCATGCAAAAACTGTCTATTTCAACTAACTTTGTCCATCCAAAACGAACTTTGTACTTTGCTATGAAGTTCCACCAGGAATGAGTTTTCATACAAAAACTGTCTATTTCAACTTACTTCGTCCATCCAAAACGAACTTTGTACTTTGCTATGAAGTTCCACCAGGAATGAGTTTTTATGCAAAAACTGTCTATTTCAACTAACTTTGTCCATCCAAAACGAACTTTGTACTTTGCTATGAAGTTCCACCAGGAATGAGTTTTCATGCAAAAACTGTCTATTTCAACTAAATTGATCCATCCAAAACGAACTTTGTACTTTGCTATGAAGTTCCACCAGGAATGAGTTTTTATGCAAAAACTGTCTATTTCAACTAACTTTGTCCATCCAAAACGAACTTTGTACTTTGCTATGAAGTTCCACCAGGAATGAGTTTTCATGCAAAAACTGTCTATTTCAACTAAATTGATCCATCCAAAACGAACTTTGTACTTTGCTATGAAGTTCCACCAGGAATGAGTTTTCATGCAAAAACTGTCTATTTCAACTAAATTGATCCATCCAAAACGAACTTTGTACTTTGCTATGAAGTTCCACCAGGAATGAGTTTTCATGCAAAAACTGTCTATTTCAACTAACTTTGTCCATCCAAAACGAACTTTGTACTTTGCTATGAAGTTCCACCAGGAATGAGTTTTCATACAAAAACTGTCTATTTCAACTTACTTCGTCCATCCAAAACGAACTTTGTACTTTGCTATGAAGTTCCACCAGGAATGAGTTTTCATGCAAAAACTGTCTATTTCAACTAACTTTGTCCATCCAAAACGAACTTTGTACTTTGCTATGAAGTTCCACCAGGAATGAGTTTTCATACAAAAACTGTCTATTTCAACTAACTGTGTCCATCCAAAACGAACTTTGTACTTTGCTATGAAGTTCCACCAGAAATGTGTTTTCATGCAAAAACTGTCTATTTCAACTAAATTGATCCATCCAAAACGAACTTTGTACTTTGCTATGAAGTTCCACCAGGAATGAGTTTTCATGCAAAAACTGTCTATTTCAACTAAATTGATCCATCCAAAACGAACTTTGTACTTTGCTATGAAGTTCCACCAGGAATGAGTTTTTATGCAAAAACTGTCTATTTCAACTAAATTGATCCATCCAAAACGAACTTTGTACTTTGCTATGAAGTTCCACCAGGAATGAGTTTTCATGCAAAAACTGTCTATTTCAACTAAATTGATCCATCCAAAACGAGCTTTGTACTTTGCTATGAAGTTCCACCAGGAATGAGTTTTCATGCAAAAACTGTCTATTTCAACTAACTTTGTCCATCCAAAACGAACTTTGTACTTTGCTATGAAGTTCCACCAGGAATGAGTTTTCATGCAAAAACTGTCTATTTCAACTTAACTCGTCCATCCAAAACGAACTTTGTACTTTGCTATGAAGTTCCACCAGGAATGAGTTTTCATGCAAGAACTGTCTATTTCAACTAACTTTGTCCATCCAAAACGAACTTTGTACTTTGCTATGAAGTTCCACCAGAAATGAGTTTTCATGCAAAAACTGTCTATTTCAACTAAATTGATCCATCCAAAACGAACTTTTTACTTTGCTATGAAGTTCCACCAGGAATGAGTTTTCATGCAAAAACTGTCTATTTCAACTAACTTTGTCCATCCAAAACGAACTTTGTACTTTGCTATGAAGTTCTACCAGGAATGAGTTTTCATGCAAAAACTGTCTATTTGAACTTAATTCGTCCATCCAAAACGAACTTTGTACTTTGCTATGAAGTTCCACCAGGAATGAGTTTTCATGCAAAAACTGTCTATTTCAACTAACTTTGTCCATCCAAAACGAACTTTGTACTTTGCTATGAAGTTCCACCAGGAATGAGTTTTCATGCAAAAACTGTCTATTTCAACTAAATTGATCCATCCAAAACGAACTTTGTACTTTGCTATGAAGTTCCACCAGGAATGAGTTTTCATGCAAAAACTGTCTATTTCAACTAACTTTGTCCATCCAAAACGAACTTTGTACTTTGCTATGAAGTTCCACCAGGAATGAGTTTTCATGCAAAAACTGTCTATTTCAACTAAATTGATCCATCCAAAACGAACTTTGTTCTTTGCTATGAAGTTCCACCAGGAATGAGTTTTCATGCAAAAACTGTCTATTTCAACTAACTTTGTCCATCCAAAACGAACTTTGTACTTTGCTATGAAGTTCCACCAGGAATGAGTTTTCATGCAAAAACTGTCTATTTCAACTAACTTTGTCCATCCAAAACGAACTTTGTACTTTGCTATGAAGTTCCACCAGGAATGAGTTTTCATGCAAAAACTGTCTATTTCAACTAAATTGATCCATCCAAAACGAACTTTGTTCTTTGCTATGAAGTTCCACCAGGAATGAGTTTTCATGCAAAAACTGTCTATTTCAACTAACTTTGTCCATCCAAAACGAACTTTGTACTTTGCTATGAAGTTCCACCAGGAATGAGTTTTCATGCAAAAACTGTCTATTTCAACTAAATTGATCCATCCAAAACGAACTTTGTTCTTTGCTATGAAGTTCCACCAGGAATGAGTTTTCATGCAAAAACTGTCTATTTCAACTAACTTTGTCCATCCAAAACGAACTTTGTACTTTGCTATGAAGTTCCACCAGGAATGAGTTTTCATGCAAAAACTGTCTATTTCAACTAAATTGATCCATCCAAAACGAACTTTGTTCTTTGCTATGAAGTTCCACCAGGAATGAGTTTTCATGCAAAAACTGTCTATTTCAACTTAATTCGTCCATCCGATACGAACTTTGTACTTTGCTATGAAGTTCTACCAGGAATGAGTTTTCATGCAAAAACTGTCTATTTCAACTAAATTGATCCATCCAAAACGAGCTTTGTACTTTGCTATGAAGTTCCACCAGGAATGAGTTTTCATGCAAAAACTGTCTATTTCAACTAAATTGATCCATCCAAAACGAACTTTGTTCTTTGCTATGAAGTTCTACCAGGAATGAGTTTTCATGCAAAAACTGTCTATTTCAACTTAATTCGTCCATCCGATACGAACTTTGTACTTTGCTATGAAGTTCCACCAGGAATGAGTTTTCATGCAAAAACTGTCTATTTCAACTAACTTTGTCCATCCAAAACGAACTTTGTACTTTGCTATGAAGTTCCACCAGGAATGAGTTTTCATGCAAAAACTGTCTATTTCAACTAATTTTGTCCATCCAAAACGAACTTTGTACTTTGCTATGAAGTTCCACCAGGAAAGAGTTTTCATGCAAAAACTGTCTATTTCAACTAAATTGATCCATCCAAAACGAACTTTGTACTTTACTATGAAGTTCCACCAGGAATGAGTTTTCATGCAAAAACTGTCTATTTTAACTAAATTGATCCATCCAAAACGAACTTTGTACTTTGCTATGAAGTTCCACCAGGAATGAGTTTTCATGCAAAAACTGTCTATTTTAACTAAATTGATCCATCCAAAACGAACTTTGTACTTTGCTATGAAGTTCCACCAGGAATGAGTTTTCATGCAAAAACTGTCTATTTCAACTAACTTTGTCCATCCAAAACGAACTTTGTACTTTGCTATGAAGTTCCACCAGGAATGAGTTTTCATGCAAAAACTGTCTATTTCAACTAAATTGATCCATCCAAAACGAACTTTGTTCTTTGCTATGAAGTTCCACAAGGAATGAGTTTTCATGCAAAAACTGTCTATTTCAACTAACTTTGTCCATCCAAAACGAACTTTGTACTTTGCTATGAAGTTCCACCAGGAAAGAGTTTTCATGCAAAAACTGTCTATTTCAACTTAATTCGTCCATCCGATACGAACTTTGTACTTTGCTATGAAGTTCTACCAGGAATGAGTTTTCATGCAAGAACTGTCTATTTCAACTAACTTTGTCCATCCAAAACGAACTTTGTACTTTGCTATGAAGTTCCACCAGGAATGAGTTTTCATGCAAAAACTGTCTATTTTAACTAAATTGATCCATCCAAAACGAACTTTGTACTTTGCTATGAAGTTCCACCAGGAATGAGTTTTCATGCAAAAACTGTCTATTTTAACTAAATTGATCCATCCAAAACGAACTTTGTACTTTGCTATGAAGTTCCACCAGGAATGAGTTTTCATGCAAAAACTGTCTATTTCAACTAACTTTGTCCATCCAAAACGAACTTTGTACTTTGCTATGAAGTTCCACCAGGAATGAGTTTTCATGCAAAAACTGTCTATTTCAACTAATTTTGTCCATCCAAAACGAACTTTGTACTTTGCTATGAAGTTCCACCAGGAATGAGTTTTCATGCAAAAACTGTCTATTTCAACTAAATTGATCCATCCAAAACGAACTTTGTACTTTGCTATGAAGTTCTACCAGGAATGAGTTTTCATGCAAAAACTGTCTATTTCAACTTAATTCGTCCATCCGATACGAACTTTGTACTTTGCTATGAAGTTCTACCAGGAATGAGTTTTCATGCAAGAACTGTCTATTTCAACTAACTTTGTCCATCCAAAACGAACTTTGTACTTTGCTATGAAGTTCCACCAGGAATGAGTTTTCATGCAAAAACTGTCTATTTCAACTAAATTGATCCATCCAAAACGAACTTTGTACTTTGCTATGAAGTTCCACCAGGAATGAGTTTTCATGCAAAAACTGTCTATTTCAACTAAATTGATCCATCCAAAACGAACTTTGTACTTTGCTATGAAGTTCCACCAGGAATGAGTTTTCATGCAAAAACTGTCTATTTCAACTTACTTTGTCCATCCAAAACGAACTTTGTACTTTGCTATGAAGTTCCACCAGGAATGGGTTTTCATGCAAAAACTGTCTATTTCAACTAAATTGATCCATCCAAAACGAACTTTGTACTTTGCTATGAAGTTCCACCAGGAATGAGTTTTCATGCAAAAACTGTCTATTTCAACTAACTTTGTCCATCCAAAACGAACTTTGTACTTTGCTATGAAGTTCCACCAGGAATGAGTTTTCATGCAAAAACTGTCTATTTCAACTAAATTGATCCATCCAAAACGAACTTTGTACTTTGCTATGAATTTCCACCAGGAATGAGTTTTCATGCAAAAACTGTCTATTTCAACTAACTTTGTCCATCCAAAACGAACTTTGTACTTTGCTATGAAGTTCCACCAGGAATGAGTTTTCATGCAAAAACTGTCTATTTCAACTAACTTTGTCCATCCAAAACGAACTTTGTACTTTGCTATGAAGTTCCACCAGGAATGAGTTTTCATGCAAAAACTGTCTATTTCAACTAAATTGATCCATCCGAAACGAACTTTGTTCTTTGCTATGAAGTTCCACCAGGAATGAGTTTTCATGCAAAAACTGTCTATTTCAACTAACTTTGTCCATCCAAAACGAACTTTGTACTTTGCTATGAAGTTCCACCAGGAATGAGTTTTCATGCAAAAACTGTCTATTTCAACTAACTTTGTCCATCCAAAACGAACTTTGTACTTTGCTATGAAGTTCCACCAGGAATGAGTTTTCATACAAAAACTGTCTATTTCAACTTAATTCGTCCATCCAAAACGAACTTTGTACTTTGCTATGAAGTTCCACCAGGAATGAGTTTTCATGCAAAAATTGTCTATTTTAACTAAATTGATCCATCCAAAACGAACTTTGTACTTTGCTATGAAGTTCCACCAGGAATGAGTTTTCATGCAAAAACTGTCTATTTCAACTAAATTGATCCATCCAAAACGAACTTTGTTCTTTGCTATGAAGTTCTACCAGGAATGAGTTTTCATGCAAAAACTGTCTATTTCAACTAAATTGATCCATCCAAAACGAACTTTGTACTTTGCTATGAAGTTCCACCAGGAATGAGTTTTCATGCAAAAACTGTCTATTTCAACTAACTTTGTCCATCCAAAACGAACTTTGTACTTTGCTATGAAGTTCCACCAGGAATGAGTTTTCATGCAAAAACTGTCTATTTCAACTTAATTCGTCCATCCGATACGTACTTTGTACTTTGCTATGAAGTTCTACCAGGAATGAGTTTTCATGCAAAAACTGTCTATTTCAACTAAATTGTTCCATCCAAAACGAACTTTGTACTTTGCTATGAAGTTCCACCAGGAATGAGTTTTCATGCAAAAACTGTCTATTTCAACTAAATTCATCCATCCAAAACGAACTTTGTACTTTGCTATGAAGTTCCACCAGGAATGAGTTTTCATGCAAAAACTGTCTATTTCAACTAAATTGATCCATCCAAAACGAACTTTGTATTTTGCTATGAAGTTCCACCAGGAATGAGTTTTCATGCAAAAACTGTCTATTTCAACTAAATTGATCCATCCAAAACGAACTTTGTACTTTGCTATGAAGTTCCACCAGGAATGAGTTTTCATGCAAAAACTGTCTATTTCAACTAACTTTGTCCATCCAAAACGAACTTTGTACTTTGCTATGAAGTTCCACCAGGAATGCGTTTTCATGCAAAAACTGTCTATTTCAACTTAATTCGTCCATCTGATTCGAACTTTGTACTTTGCTATGAAGTTCCACCAGGAATGAGTTTTCATACAAAAACTGTCTATTTCAACTAAATTGATCCATCCAAAACGAACTTTGTACTTTGCTATGAAGTTCCACCAGGAATGAGTTTTTATGCAAAAACTGTCTATTTCAACTAACTTTGTCCATCTAAAACGAACTTTGTACTTTGCTATGAAGTTCTACCAGGAATGAGTTTTCATGCAAAAACTGTCTATTTCAACTAAATTGATCCATCCAAAACGAACTTTGTACTTTGCTATGTAGTTCCACCAGGAATGAGTTTTTATGCAAAAACTGTCTTTTTCAACTAAATTCATCCATCCAAAACGAACTTTGTACTTTGCTATGAAGTTCCACCAGGAATGAGTTTTCATGCAAAAACTGTCTATTTCAACTAAATTCATCCATCCAAAACGAACTTTGTACTTTGCTATGAAGTTCCACCAGGAATGAATTTTCATGCAAAAACTGTCTATTTCAACTTAATTCGTCCATCCGATACGAACTTTGTACTTTGCTATGAAGTTCTACCAGGAATGAGTTTTCATGCAAGAACTGTCTATTTAAACTAAACTGATCCATCCAAAACGAACTTTGTACTTTGCTATGAAGTTCCACCAGGAATGGGTTTTCATGCAAAAACTGTCTGTTGTAGACAACGGTGAAGTCGGCACTTGCAGTTTAACGCATGATTTGTTTTTTGTTTTCGTCACCTGACGCAATGACGGTGACAGCTCGGTGACGGGTGACAGAAGCCGTTACCGAAGGGACGATGCCATAAAGGGATCGAGATCGAGGCGCGAAAAGGGACGATAACGGCCATCGCGTGTGCGCCATCGATTTAGAGTTATTCACAACCGAAACGCGCAAGTGATAAGACGTGTAATTTTTTAACACCAGCACCACCACTCGCACCACTCGCTCCCACGCACCCGAATTATACCAGCGAAGCCGTACCACCTGCCCAAAACCAGTGCTCCGCGAAAGAAGTTTGAAATAGAAAATAAAATTGCTAGAAACCTGTAAAAATTGGTATTAGGAAACGCGTCCACGGCGAAACAGAAACGGGAAAGAACGTTGCGTTGCAACATTTTAAAAAATTACACTGGTGATTTTGTGTGAACAATTGACAATTGAGTGAAAATGAACCGCGAAAACGTTGAGTCCAACCCCGCCGCGAATTCGACAGTGCGACAACTTTCCCCAGTGCAAGACCTAGCGGAAGACACTGTTTCGATACAGGAGTTGATTCAGCAAGCCAGAGAAGCGAACGAAAGCTTCAACAGGCTGACCGCGCAAATCGCTCAGTTGAGCCCAAGCGTGTCAAGAGGACTCGGAATGTCACTGAACGAGCAACGCGAAGGCGCGATATCCCAGCGCGTCCGCACAGGAACCGCCGAAGATGTGCCTTTTCCTTCGGCCGCCACCCTGCCGCGGAGATCAACGCTCGGGACGCCTTACGCCAGAGGCACGGAAAGTGAACCTGTGAGCGCATCGCCGCGACCGGCCATCGCGTTTCCAGATTTCCTGCGCTACGACGCGCAAGCCGGCCCGTCAGGAAGATCGACGCTTGGGACGCCATTCATCAGCGACACAGAGCATGAACCTGTGAGCGCGTCGCTGCGACCGGCCATTGCGTCTCCAGATTTTTTGCGCTATGACGCGCATGCCGGACCGTCAACGGCTCGGCGTAGCGAAGCAGATCGGTACGGGGCTACCGGAAAAAGAACAGCCGTACATCCTGAACGAGAACGTGACCTTCAGCGGGCTTTGGAAGACATGGAGATCGAGCATCTTCGGGAGCGAAACCGCTTGATGCAATCCTTCGAAGCAACGGATCATCAACGAAGCGCACATCCGCCATCACGCGTGAGTATCGTTCCAGATAGATTGCAGGCGAACGCCTTCTCAGTCTTTGATCTTTCGCAGACGCAATACATAGCCCGGCAAGGGAGGAAACGGGACTTGCCGACGTTCTCCGGCAATCCCGAAGAATGGCCGATGTTTATTGCCTCCTTCGAGTACACCACGGAGGCGTGCGGTTATAACGACGTGGAGAATCTGGACCGGCTGCAGAAGGCCCTAAAAGGAAAAGCGTTAGAGGCAGTACGTTGTCGCTTGATGCATCCATCCAACGTACCTGGCGTGATCTCCACGCTAAGAATGCTTTTCGGCCGTCCCGAAATTATTGTCCACTCCCTGGTGAACAAGGTGCGATCGATGCCGGCGCCTAAGCAGGAACGTCTCGAAACGCTCATCGACTTTGGGGTAGCGGTTCAGAATCTTTGCGCGACCATCACGGCGTCAGGACTAGACGAATACATGTGCAATGTGGCGTTGTTGAATGAGTTGACGGAACGCTTACCCCCGTCGCTGAAGCTCAATTGGGGATGTCATCGAATTAACGTGAGCCACGTTACGCTCTCGAGTTTCAACGACTGGCTGAGTCATTTGGTCGAAGCAGCAAGTTTGGTGACTATGTCGTCGGTGTACACCCATGAGGGTTCATCTACCAGACCTGCAACGAGTAACAGCGGATACAGGCAACATCGGCACGTAAATACTCACCTGACGAACACTGCAACCAGGCGCCCCTCAACGAGTTCTAGCAGCGTAACGCTGCGTTGCCCAGTATGCCAACAACAATGCGCCAAAGTAGAAAACTGTTCCGATTTTCTGGCAATGGACATAGACGCCCGTTGGCGAACAGTGCGTGAGAAACGTCTGTGTCGTAAATGCCTTGAACAACACCAGCGCTGCGACAGAAGAACGCAGTGTGGCACCAATGGCTGCGTCTTTCTTCATAACAAGCTGCTTCATGATGGTTCGAGGACCAGAGTTGAAGCCGGAAATACGTCACGAACCGTAACCAACGAGCATCAAGCTTTTAACAGTCACCGAATTGCGCTAGAGGCGCCACCACTCTTCCGATATGTTCCGATTACCCTTCATGGCAATGGCTGTAAAGTAGAAACATTTGCGTTCCTGGACGACGGTTCGTCAGCCACCTTCATAGAACATGCTTTGGTTGAAGAACTAGGCATTCAGGGAACTCCTCATCCGTTGTGCCTCTGGTGGACCGGAAATCAGAAAAGAGAAGAGAAAAATTCAGTGAGAGTATCGTTGAGAATATCCGGCAGTGACGAAGCCGGCAAAGTATTCGTATTGCCCAATGTACATACCGTGCACAGCTTGGCGCTACCGAAGCAGAGTCTGTGCGCCCAGAAACTTCAGAACACTTTCGCGCACTTGACCGGCCTAAAACTGACCTCGTACACGAATATCATGCCAAGGGTTCTAATCGGCATAGATAACTGTCATCTGGGTCATCCGTTGACATATCGTGAGGGAAAATCGCATGAACCCGTTGCTGCCAAAACGCGATTAGGCTGGATTGTCTACGGATCGTACGAAACGAATCCCGGCGAAGCAAACGGGATTCTCAACCACCATAGACCAAAGGTGTGCCCATGCATGGACATCAACGACGATAAAACCGATGCACAATTGAAGGAATACTTTGCAATTGATTCGTTAGGTATCACCAAGTTACCTCATCACATAGGTTCCAAAGATGAAGAAAAGGCGCTAGAAATTCTGGCCGCGACAACCCGTTTAAATGGCGAACGTTATGAGACAAGTTTGTTGTGGAAGTACAGCACAATTCAATTACCGCCAAGTAAGCCGATGGCACTAAAACGCTTTGAATGTCTCAAAAGAAAAATGGAAAAAGAACCAGTGTTGAGGGCTGCCATCGTTGAAAAGATGAATGAGTACGAGAGAAAGGGCTACATCAGGCGCCTAACACCGAGAGAGCTATCGGAAAAACGTGATGCAGATTGGTTCTTGCCAATTTTTCCTGTCATAAACCCCAACAAGCCAGGAAAAATCCGGTTGGTATTTGATGCTGCTGCCAAAGTAAACGGCGTTAGTCTAAACACATTTCTCCTCAAGGGACCAGATCAGCTGGTAGAGCTCCTGACAGTCCTATATAAATTCAGAGAGTTCCGAATAGGCGTTGTTGGAGACATCAAAGAAATGTTTTTTCAAGTGGCCATCAGACCCGAAGATCAACGCAGCCAAATGATATTGTGGAACGGCGGTGTGGCTGACAGGACTCCAGACGTGTACGCCATGACCGTTATGACGTTTGGCGCCGCATGTTCACCCTGCTGCGCGCACTATGTGAAGAATCTTAACGCCGAGCGATTTAAATCCGAATTTCCTCGCGCCTTCGAATGCATCGTTAAAGAGCACTATGTTGACGACATGCTGGCAAGTGTCGAAACTGAAGACGAAGCTATAATGCTGGCAAAAGAAGTGCGACACGTACATGCACAGGGTGGCTTTGAAATAAGAAACTGGCTGTCCAATTCAAACGTGGTGATTCAGCAATTAGAGGCATCTATAACGAAAGAGAAAGATGTTAACGTTGGTACAGATACGAAAACAGAAAAGGTATTGGGAATGTGGTGGGACACGCAATCCGACACATTCACCTATAAAGTCTCACCTAGAAACGATGAGCAGCTGCTAACGGGAGCAAAGCATCCGACTAAACGTGAGGTGCTACGGATCCTAATGCGGATCTACGACCCGTTGGGTCTCTTGGGTAACGTGCTTATGTTCCTGAAAGTTCTGCTTCAAGAGATCTGGCGTGCTGGTGTCGGATGGGATGAAAAAGTCAGCGGCCGTTTAGCAGAACAGTGGGAAAGGTGGATCACCATATTACCCGACGTTTGCCAGATCAGGATACCAAGGTGCTATCGACAGAACACGTCGGCGTTGACTCGTAGCATACAGCTTCACGTATTCTGCGACGCGAGCGAAAACGGGATGGCAGCGGTTGCATATTTCCGATTTGAAGAAGAAGGGACCATAGAATGCGCTCTTGTCGGATCGAAAACTAGAGTGGCACCACTGCGATTTCTATCGATCCCTCGATTAGAACTGCAAGCAGCGGTTATCGGCACCCGACTTGCGAATACGATTATTAAATCGCACCGTTTGAACATCACTCGAACTACATATTGGACGGATTCGCGTGACGTCATCTGTTGGCTACGGTCGGATCATCAACGATATAGTCAATTTGTAGCTTTCCGAGTCGGTGAAATACTCGAGTCCACCAAGGTTGACGATTGGCAGTGGCTGTCAACGAAGGTCAATGTAGTCGACGATGGTACGAAGTGGACGAGAATTCCCGATTTGAGCACATCAAGCCGATGGCTCAAAGGTCCGAGCTTTCTTTGGCAACCAGAGAAGGAATGGCCAATTCCACCGACGCGATCGGATGATACAGCGGAAGAACTACGTCGCAACCTGCTGCATCATTCAAGCACTGAGCCACTTATTCGGATCGATCGATTCTCTAGTTGGAATAGGTTGCTCAGATCCGTTGGATACGTTATTCGATTTTCACATAATTGTATGCACCGAACTAACGGAAAAACGATCACGACAGGACCACTCACGCAGGAAGAGCTTGAAACAGCAGAACGCGTGATTATAAAACAAATCCAGCGAGAAACGTTTCCAGAAGAGATCCGGCGACTAGAGAGCCGCGTAGTAAAACAGCATCCATGGTCGCAACCCATCGAAAAAGGCAGCGCATTGTATCAGCTCTCACCGAAAATCGACGACTATGGCGTGCTGAGAATAAGTAGTCGTTTTGAAAACTGCCCTGTGGTAAACGAATCGCTGCGCAAGCCAGTTATCCTACCGAGACGACACACAGGAACTGACTTGCTTATACTGCACTACCACGCACGTTACCGACATTGTAACCATCAGACCGTCGTTAACGAACTAAGAGCCAAATATCATATACCGCGCTTGTTGACAGAATATAAGCGCGTCCGGAAAACATGTCAACATTGTCGCAATCGAGAAGCTGCTCCCGAACCGCCGTTGATGGGAAGCATTCCTCAACAAAGAACGGCCATGGATCAGCGTGCGTTTACATATACCGGAATAGACTACTTCGGCCCAATGAACGTAGTAGTTGGACGTCGCGTGGAGAAACGTTGGGGAGTGATTTTCACTTGTTTGACAACACGAGCAGTGCACCTTGAAATCGCGCACTCACTGACAACTTCTTCCTGCATCCTAGCGATCCGCCGTTTTATCGCTAGACGAGGAGTGCCGCGCGAAATCATCAGCGATCGTGGGACAAACTTTGTAGGTTCATCGAGAGAGTTGAAGGAAGCCCGGATGAACGTGGATGAGAATAAGATCATCGTCGAATTTACTAGTCCTGAGTTGAAGTGGAGCTTCAATCCGCCAGCGGCTCCGCATTTTGGAGGGTGCTGGGAACGCCTCGTTCAGTCGGTGAAAAAAGTTTTAAGCCAGTTCGAACTGCCGCGTACGCCTAACGACGAAGTGCTGCAATCTACGATAGCCGAAATAGAAATGGTCATTAACTCAAGACCTCTGACCTACGTACCTTTGGACGATGATTTCGCACCACCGATAACGCCCAACCAACTACTTTTGGGTAGCTCAAACGGCAGCAAGCCGCCTGCCCCACTTGATGATACAGCAGGGGCCATAAAATCTTCATGGAAAGCGTCGCAGCGCAACGCAGATCTTTTTTGGCGAAAATGGGTAGCTGAGTATCTTCCGACGTTGACACGTAGAACTAAGTGGTTTCACCCTGCTCGCCCTATAGAGGAAGGTGAAATCGTTTTGATTGCAGACAACAATATGCCCAGAAATTGCTGGCCTAAAGGGAGAGTGGTGGCAGTCGTCAGAGCCAACGACGGCCAGGTGAGACGAGCAACGGTGCAGACGGCTAGCGGAATAATCGAGCGACCTGCAACAAAGATAGCGGTGTTGGATGTGCGGAAGTAAAACGCCAACAGGAACGACACAGCCAAGCTTACCATCTACCGATAAGGCGATAAAGAGGGCTGGCCGAATATTAAACAGAACAGATCACCGACTTCAAGTAGGGTAAATTGCTCATACGAGCAAAGTACCGGGCGGGAGAATGTTGTAGACAACGGTGAAGTCGGCACTTGCAGTTTAACGCATGATTTGTTTTTTTGTTTTCGTCACCTGACGCAATGACGGTGACAGCTCGGTGACGGGTGACAGAAGCCGTTACCGAAGGGACGATGCCATAAAGGGATCGAGATCGAGGCGCGAAAAGGGACGATAACGGCCATCGCGTGTGCGCCATCGATTTAGAGTTATTCACAACCGAAACGCGCAAGTGATAAGACGTGTAATTTTTTAACACCAGCACCACCACTCGCACCACTCGCTCCCACGCACCCGAATTATACCAGCGAAGCCGTACCACCTGCCCAAAACCAGTGCTCCGCGAAAGAAGTTTGAAATAGAAAATAAAATTGCTAGAAACCTGTAAAAATTGGTGTTAGGAAACGCGTCCACGGCGAAACAGAAACTGGAAAGAACGTTGCGTTGCAACACTGTCTATTTCAACTAAATTGATCCATCCAAAACGAACTTTGAACTTTGCTATGAAGTTCCACCAGGAATGAGTTTTCATGCAAAAACTGTCTATTTCAACTAAATTCATCCATCCAAAACGAACTTTGTACTTTGCTATGAAGTTCCACCAGGAATGAGTTTTCATGCAAAAACTGTCTATTTCAACTAAATTGATCCATCCAAAACGAACTTTGTACTTTGCTATGAAGTTCCACCAGGAATGAGTTTTCATGCAAAAACTGTCTATTTCAACTAAATTGATCCATCCAAAACGAACTTTGTACTTTGCTATGAAGTTCCACCAGGAATGAGTTTTTATGCAAAAACTGTCTATTTCAACTAACTTTGTCCATCCAAAACGAACTTTGTACTTTGCTATGAAGTTCCACCAGGAATGAGTTTTCATGCAAAAACTGTCTATTTCAACTAACTTTGTCCATCCAAAACGAACTTTGTACTTTGCTATGAAGTTCCACCAGGAATGAGTTTTCATGCAAAAACTGTCTATTTCAACTAACTTTGTCCATCCAAAACGAACTTTGTACTTTGCTATGAAGTTCCACCAGGAATGAGTTTTCATGCAAAAACTGTCTATTTCAACTAAATTGATCCATCCAAAACGAACTTTGTACTTTGCTATGAAGTTCCACCAGGAATGAGTTTTCATGCAAAAACTGTCTATTTCAACTAACTTTGTCCATCCAAAACGAACTTTGTACTTTGCTATGAAGTTCCACCAGGAATGAGTTTTCATGCAAAAACTGTCTATTTCAACTAACTTTGTCCATCCAAAACGAACTTTGTACTTTGCTATGAAGTTCCACCAGGAATGAGTTTTCATGCAAAAACTGTCTATTTCAACTAAATTGATCCATCCAAAACGAACTTTGTACTTGGCTATGAAGTTCCACCAGGAATGAGTTTTCATGCAAAAACTGTCTATTTCAACTAAATTCATCCATCCAAAACGAACTTTGTACTTTGCTATGAAGTTCCACCAGGAATGAGTTTTCATGCAAAAACTGTCTATTTCAACTAACTTTGTCCATCCAAAACGAACTTTGTACTTTGCTATGAAGTTCCACCAGGAATGAGTTTTCATGCAAAAACTGTCTATTTCAACTAAATTGATCCATCCAAAACGAACTTTGTACTTTGCTATGAAGTTCCACCAGGAATGAGTTTTCATGCAAAAACTGTCTATTTCAACTAACTTTGTCCATCCAAAACGAACTTTGTACTTTGCTATGAAGTTCCACCAGGAATGAGTTTTCATGCAAAAACTGTCTATTTCAACTAAATTGATCCATCCAAAACGAACTTTGTACTTTGCTATGAAGTTCCACCAGGAATGAGTTTTCATGCAAAAACTGTCTATTTCAACTAAATTGATCCATCCAAAACGAACTTTGTACTTTGCTATGAAGTTCCACCAGGAATGAGTTTTTATGCAAAAACTGTCTATTTCAACTAACTTTGTCCATCCAAAACGAACTTTGTACTTTGCTATGAAGTTCCACCAGGAATGAGTTTTCATGCAAAAACTGTCTATTTCAACTAACTTTGTCCATCCAAAACGAACTTTGTACTTTGCTATGAAGTTCCACCAGGAATGAGTTTTCATGCAAAAACTGTCTATTTCAACTAACTTTGTCCATCCAAAACGAACTTTGTACTTTGCTATGAAGTTCCACCAGGAATGAGTTTTCATGCAAAAACTGTCTATTTCAACTAAATTGATCCATCCAAAACGAACTTTGTACTTTGCTATGAAGTTCCACCAGGAATGAGTTTTCATGCAAAAACTGTCTATTTCAACTAACTTTGTCCATCCAAAACGAACTTTGTACTTTGCTATGAAGTTCCACCAGGAATGAGTTTTCATGCAAAAACTGTCTATTTCAACTAATTTTGTCCATCCAAAACGAACTTTGTACTTTGCTATGAAGTTCCACCAGGAATGAGTTTTCATGCAAAAACTGTCTATTTCAACTAACTTTGTCCATCCAAAACGAACTTTGTACTTTGCTATGAAGTTCCACCAGGAATGAGTTTTCATGCAAAAACTGTCTATTTCAACTAAATTGATCCATCCAAAACGAACTTTGTACTTTGCTATGAAGTTCCACCAGGAATGAGTTTTCATGCAAAAACTGTCTATTTCAACTAAATTCATCCATCCAAAACGAACTTTGTACTTTGCTATGAAGTTCCACCAGGAATGAGTTTTCATGCAAAACTGTCTATTTCAACTAACTTTGTCCATCCAAAACGAACTTTGTACTTTGCTATGAAGTTCCACCAGGAATGAGTTTTCATGCAAAAACTGTCTATTTCAACTAACTTTGTCCATCCAAAACGAACTTTGTACTTTGCTATGAAGTTCCACCAGGAATGAGTTTTCATGCAAAAACTGTCTATTTCAACTAAATTGATCCATCCAAAACGAACTTTGTACTTTGCTATGAAGTTCCACCAGGAATGAGTTTTCATGCAAAAACTGTCTATTTCAACTAAATTGGTGCATCCGTTACGAACTTTGTACTTTGCTATGAAGTTCCACCAGGAATGAGTTTTCATGCAAAAACTGTCTATTTCAACTAACTTTGTCCATCCAAAACGAACTTTGTACTTTGCTATGAAGTTCCACCAGGAATGAGTTTTCATGCAAAAACTGTCTATTTCAACTAACTTTGTCCATCCAAAACGAACTTTGTACTTTGCTATGAAGTTCCACCAGGAATGAGTTTTCATGCAAAAACTGTCTATTTCAACTTAATTCGTCCATCCAAAACGAACTTTGTACTTTGCTATGAAGTTCCACCAGGAATGAGTTTTTATGCAAAAACTGTCTATTTCAACTAAATTGATCCATCCGAAACGAATTTTGTACTTTGCTATGAAGTTCCACCAGGAATGAGTTTTCATGCAAAAACTGTCTATTTCAACTAAATTCATCCATCCAAAACGAACTTTGTACTTTGCTATGAAGTTCCACCAGGAATGAGTTTTCATGCAAAAACTGTCTATTTCAACTAACTTTGTCCATCCAAAACGAACTTTGTACTTTGCTATGAAGTTCCACCAGGAATGAGTTTTCATGCAAAAACTGTCTATTTCAACTGAATTGATCCATCCGAAACGAATTTTGTACTTTGCTATGAAGTTCCACCAGGAATGAGTTTTCATGCAAAAACTGTCTATTTCAACTAAATTGATCCATCCGAAACGAATTTTGTACTTTGCTATGAAGTTCCACCAGGAATGAGTTTTCATGCAAAAACTGTCTATTTCAACTAAATTCGTCCATCCGAAACGAATTTTGTACTTTGCTATGAAGTTCCACCAGGAATGAGTTTTTATGCAAAAACTCTCTATTTCAACTAACTTTGTCCATCCAAAACGAACTTTGTACTTTGCTATGAAGTTCCACCAGGAATGAGTTTTCATGCAAAAACTGTCTATTTCAACTAAATTGATCCATCCGAAACGAATTTTGTACTTTGCTATGAAGTTCCACCAGGAATGAGTTTTCATGCAAAAACTGTCTATTTCAACTAAATTGATCCATCCGAAACGAATTTTGTACTTTGCTATGAAGTTCCACCAGGAATGAGTTTTCATGCAAAAACTGTCTATTTCAACTAACTTTGTCCATCCAAAACGAACTTTGTACTTTGCTATGAAGTTCCACCAGGAATGAGTTTTTATGCAAAAACTGTCTATTTCAACTAACTTTGTCCATCCAAAACGAACTTTGTACTTTGCTATGAAGTTCCACCAGGAATGAGTTTTCATGCAAAAACTGTCTATTTCAACTAACTTTGTCCATCCAAAACGAACTTTGTACTTTGCTATGAAGTTCCACCAGGAATGAGTTTTCATGCAAAAACTGTCTATTTCAACTAATTTTGTCCATCCAAAACGAACTTTGTACTTTGCTATGAAGTTCCACCAGGAATGAGTTTTCATGCAAAAACTGTCTATTTCAACTAATTTTGTCCATCCAAAACGAACTTTGTACTTTGCTTTGAAGTTCCACCAGGAATGAGTTTTCATGCAAAAACTGTCTATTTCAACTAACTTTGTCCATCCAAAACGAACTTTGTACTTTGCTATGAAGTTCCACCAGGAATGAGTTTTCATGCAAAAACTGTCTATTTCAACTTAATTCGTCCATCTGATTCGAACTTTGTACTTTGCTATGAAGTTCCACCAGGAATGAGTTTTCATACAAAAACTGTCTATTTCAACTTAATTCGTCCATCCAAAACGAACTTTGTACTTTGCTATGAAGTTCCACCAGGAATGAGTTTTCATGCAAAAACTGTCTATTTCAACTAAATTGATCCATCCAAAACGAACTTTGTACTTTGCTATGAAGTTCCACCAGGAATGAGTTTTCATGCAAAAACTGTCTATTTCAACTAAATTGATCCATCCAAAACGAACTTTGTACTTTGCTATGAAGTTCCACCAGGAATGAGTTTTCATGCAAAAACTGTCTATTTCAACTAAATTGATCCATCCAAAACAACTTTGTACTTTGCTATGAAGTTCCACCAGGAATGAGTTTTTATGCAAAAACTGTCTATTTCAACTAACTTTGTCCATCCAAAACGAACTTTGTACTTTGCTATGAAGTTCCACCAGGAATGAGTTTTTATGCAAAAACTGTCTATTTCAACTAACTTTGTCCATCCAAAACGAACTTTGTACTTTGCTATGAAGTTCCACCAGGAATGAGTTTTCATGCAAAAACTGTCTATTTCAACTAAATTGATCCATCCAAAACGAACTTTGTACTTTGCTATGAAGTTCCACCAGGAATGAGTTTTCATGCAAAAACTGTCTATTTCAACTAAATTGATCCATCCAAAACGAACTTTGTACTTTGCTATGAAGTTCCACCAGGAATGAGTTTTCATGCAAAAACTGTCTATTTCAACTAAATTGATCCATCCAAAACGAACTTTGTACTTTGCTATGAAGTTCCACCAGGAATGAGTTTTCATGCAAAAACTGTCTATTTCAACTAACTTTGTCCATTTAAAACGAACTTTGTACTTTGCTATGAAGTTCTACCAGGAATGAGTTTTCATGCAAAAACTGTCTATTTCAACTAACTTTGTCCATCCAAAACGAACTTTGTACTTTGCTATGAAGTTCCACCAGGAATGAGTTTTCATGCAAAAACTGTCTATTTCAACTAAATTGATCCATCCAAAACGAACTTTGTACTTTGCTATGAAGTTCTACCAGGAATGAGTTTTCATGCAAAAACTGTCTATTTCAACTAACTTTGTCCATCCAAAACGAACTTTGTACTTTGCTATGAAGTTCCACCAGGAATGAGTTTTCATGCAAAAACTGTCTATTTCAACTAAATTGATCCATCCAAAACGAACTTTGTACTTTGCTATGAAGTTCCACCAGGAATGAGTTTTTATGCAAAAACTGTCTATTTCAACTAACTTTGTCCATCCAAAACGAACTTTGTACTTTGCTATGAAGTTCCACCAGGAATGAGTTTTCATGCAAAAACTGTCTATTTCAACTAAATTGATCCATCCAAAACGAACTTTGTACTTTGCTATGAAGTTCCACCAGGAATGAGTTTTCATGCAAAAACTGTCTATTTCAACTAAATTGATCCATCCAAAACGAACTTTGTACTTTGCTATGAAGTTCCACCAGGAATGAGTTTTCATGCAAAAACTGTCTATTTCAACTAAATTGATCCATCCAAAACGAACTTTGTACTTTGCTATGAAGTTCCACCAGGAATGAGTTTTTATGCAAAAACTGTCTATTTCAACTAACTTTGTCCATCCAAAACGAACTTTGTACTTTGCTATGAAGTTCCACCAGGAATGAGTTTTCATACAAAAACTGTCTATTTCAACTTAATTCGTCCATCCAAAACGAACTTTGTACTTTGCTATGAAGTTCCACCAGGAATGAGTTTTCATGCAAAAACTGTCTATTTCAACTAAATTGATCCATCCAAAACGAACTTTGTACTTTGCTATGAAGTTCCACCAGGAATGAGTGTTTATGCAAAAACTGTCTATTTCAACTTAATTGGTCCATCCAAAACGAACTTTGTACTTTGCTATGAAGTTCCACCAGGAATGAGTTTTCATGCAAAAACTGTCTATTTCAACTAACTTTGTCCATCCAAAACGAACTTTGTACTTTGCTATGAAGTTCCACCAGGAATGAGTTTTCATGCAAAAACTGTCTATTTCAACTAACTTTGTCCATCCAAAACGAACTTTGTACTTTGCTATGAAGTTCCACCAGGAATGAGTTTTTATGCAAAAACTGTCTATTTCAACTAACTTTGTCCATCCAAAACGAACTTTGTACTTTGCTATAAAGTTCCACCAGGAATGAGTTTTCATGCAAAAACTGTCTATTTCAACTAACTTTGTCCATCCAAAACGAACTTTGTACTTTGCTATGAAGTTCCACCAGGAATGAGTTTTCATGCAAAAACTGTCTATTTCAACTAACTTTGTCCATCCAAAACGAACTTTGTACTTTGCTATGAAGTTCCACCAGGAATGAGTTTTCATGCAAAAACTGTCTATTTCAACTAACTTTGTCCATCCAAAACGAACTTTGTACTTTGCTATGAAGTTCCACCAGGAATGAGTTTTTATGCAAAAACTGTCTATTTCAACTAACTTTGTCCATCCAAAACGAACTTTGTACTTTGCTATGAAGTTCCACCAGGAATGAGTTTTCATGCAAAAACTGTCTATTTCAACTAACTTTGTCCATCCAAAACGAACTTTGTACTTTGCTATGAAGTTCCACCAGGAATGAGTTTTCATGCAAAAACTGTCTATTTCAACTAAATTGATCCATCCAAAACGAACTTTGTACTTTGCTATGAAGTTCCACCAGGAATGAGTTTTTATGCAAAAACTGTCTATTTCAACTAACTTTGTCCATCCAAAACGAACTTTGTACTTTGCTATGAAGTTCCACCAGGAATGAGTTTTCATGCAAAAACTGTCTATTTCAACTAACTTTGTCCATCCAAAACGAACTTTGTACTTTGCTATGAAGTTCCACCAGGAATGAGTTTTCATGCAAAAACTGTCTATTTCAACTAAATTGATCCATCCAAAACGAACTTTGTACTTTGCTATGAAGTTCCACCAGGAATGAGTTTTCATGCAAAAACTGTCTATTTCAACTTAATTCGTCCATCTGATTCGAACTTTGTACTTTGCTATGAAGTTCCACCAGGAATGAGTTTTCATGCAAAAACTGTCTATTTCAACTAACTTTGTCCATCCAAAACGAACTTTGTACTTTGCTATGAAGTTCCACCAGGAATGAGTTTTCATGCAAAAACTGTCTATTTCAACTAAATTGATCCATCCAAAACGAACTTTGTACTTTGCTATGAAGTTCCACCAGGAATGAGTTTTTATGCAAAACCTGTCTATTTCAACTAACTTTGTCCATCCAAAACGAACTTTGTACTTTGCTATGAAGTTCCACCAGGAATGAGTTTTCATGCAAAAACTGTCTATTTCAACTAACTTTGTCCATCCAAAACGAACTTTGTACTTTGCTATGAAGTTCCACCAGGAATGAGTTTTCATGCAAAAACTGTCTATTTCAACTAAATTGATCCATCCAAAACGAACTTTGTACTTTGCTATGAAGTTCCACCAGGAATGAGTTTTCATGCAAAAACTGTCTATTTCAACTTAATTCGTCCATCTGATTCGAACTTTGTACTTTGCTATGAAGTTCCACCAGGAATGAGTTTTCATACAAAAACTGTCTATTTCAACTTAATTCGTCCATCCAAAACGAACTTTGTACTTTGCTATGAAGTTCCACCAGGAATGAGTTTTCATGCAAAAACTGTCTATTTCAACTAAATTGATCCATCCAAAACGAACTTTGTACTTTGCTATGAAGTTCCACCAGGAATGAGTTTTCATGCAAAAACTGTCTATTTCAACTTAATTCGTCCATCTGATTCGAACTTTGTACTTTGCTATGAAGTTCCACCAGGAATGAGTTTTCATACAAAAACTGTCTATTTCAACTTAATTCGTCCATCCAAAACGAACTTTGTACTTTGCTATGAAGTTCCACCAGGAATGAGTTTTCATGCAAAAACTGTCTATTTCAACTAAATTGATCCATCCAAAACGAACTTTGTACTTTGCTATGAAGTTCCACCAGGAATGAGTTTTCATGCAAAAACTGTCTATTTCAACTAAATTGATCCATCCAAAACGAACTTTGTACTTTGCTATGAAGTTCCACCAGGAATGAGTTTTCATGCAAAAACTGTCTATTTCAACTAAATTGATCCATCCAAAACAACTTTGTACTTTGCTATGAAGTTCCACCAGGAATGAGTTTTTATGCAAAAACTGTCTATTTCAACTAACTTTGTCCATCCAAAACGAACTTTGTACTTTGCTATGAAGTTCCACCAGGAATGAGTTTTTATGCAAAAACTGTCTATTTCAACTAACTTTGTCCATCCAAAACGAACTTTGTACTTTGCTATGAAGTTCCACCAGGAATGAGTTTTCATGCAAAAACTGTCTATTTCAACTAAATTGATCCATCCAAAACGAACTTTGTACTTTGCTATGAAGTTCCACCAGGAATGAGTTTTCATGCAAAAACTGTCTATTTCAACTAAATTGATCCATCCAAAACGAACTTTGTACTTTGCTATGAAGTTCCACCAGGAATGAGTTTTCATGCAAAAACTGTCTATTTCAACTAAATTGATCCATCCAAAACGAACTTTGTACTTTGCTATGAAGTTCCACCAGGAATGAGTTTTCATGCAAAAACTGTCTATTTCAACTAACTTTGTCCATTTAAAACGAACTTTGTACTTTGCTATGAAGTTCTACCAGGAATGAGTTTTCATGCAAAAACTGTCTATTTCAACTTAATTCGTCCATCTGATTCGAACTTTGTACTTTGCTATGAAGTTCCACCAGGAATGAGTTTTCATACAAAAACTGTCTATTTCAACTTAATTCGTCCATCCAAAACGAACTTTGTACTTTGCTATGAAGTTCCACCAGGAATGAGTTTTCATGCAAAAACTGTCTATTTCAACTAAATTGATCCATCCAAAACGAACTTTGTACTTTGCTATGAAGTTCCACCAGGAATGAGTTTTTATGCAAAAACTGTCTATTTCAACTAACTTTGTCCATCCAAAACGAACTTTGTACTTTGCTATGAAGTTCCACCAGGAATGAGTTTTCATGCAAAAACTGTCTATTTCAACTAACTTTGTCCATCCAAAACGAACTTTGTACTTTGCTATGAAGTTCCACCAGGAATGAGTTTTCATGCAAAAACTGTCTATTTCAACTAAATTGATCCATCCAAAACGAACTTTGTACTTTGCTATGAAGTTCCACCAGGAATGAGTTTTTATGCAAAAACTGTCTATTTCAACTAACTTTGTCCATCCAAAACGAACTTTGTACTTTGCTATGAAGTTCCACCAGGAATGAGTTTTCATGCAAAAACTGTCTATTTCAACTAACTTTGTCCATCCAAAACGAACTTTGTACTTTGCTATGAAGTTCCACCAGGAATGAGTTTTCATGCAAAAACTGTCTATTTCAACTAAATTGATCCATCCAAAACGAACTTTGTACTTTGCTATGAAGTTCCACCAGGAATGAGTTTTTATGCAAAAACTGTCTATTTCAACTAACTTTGTCCATCCAAAACGAACTTTGTACTTTGCTATGAAGTTCCACCAGGAATGAGTTTTCATGCAAAAACTGTCTATTTCAACTAACTTTGTCCATCCAAAACGAACTTTGTACTTTGCTATGAAGTTCCACCAGGAATGAGTTTTCATGCAAAAACTGTCTATTTCAACTAACTTTGTCCATCTAAAACGAACTTTGTACTTTACTATGAAGTTCCACCAGGAATGAGTTTTCATACAAAAACTGTCTATTTCAACTAAATTGATCCATCCAAAACGAACTTTGTACTTTGCTATGAAGTTCTACCAGGAATGAGTTTTTATGCAAAAACTGTCTATTTCAACTAACTTTGTCCATCTAAAACGAACTTTGTACTTTGCTATGAAGTTCCACCAGGAATGAGTTTTCATGCAAAAACTGTCTATTTCAACTAAATTGATCCATCCAAAACGAACTTTGTACTTTGCTATGAAGTTCCACCAGGAATGAGTTTTCATGCAAAAACTGTCTATTTCAACTAACTTTGTCCATCCAAAACGAACTTTGTACTTTGCTATGAAGTTCCACCAGGAATGAGTTTTCATGCAAAAACTGTCTATTTCAACTAAATTGATCCATCCAAAACGAACTTTGTACTTTGCTATGAAGTTCCACCAGGAATGAGTTTTCATGCAAAAACTGTCTATTTCAACTAACTTTGTCCATTTAAAACGAACTTTGTACTTTGCTATGAAGTTCCACCAGGAATGAGTTTTCATGCAAGAACTGTCTATTTCAACTAACTTTGTCCATCCAAAACGAACTTTGTACTTTGCTATGAAGTTCCACCAGGAATGAGTTTTCATACAAAAACTGTCTATTTCAACTTAATTCGTCCATCCAAAACGAACTTTGTACTTTGCTATGAAGTTCCACCAGGAATGAGTTTTCATGCAAAAACTGTCTATTTCAACTAAATTGATCCATCCAAAACGAACTTTGTACTTTGCTATGAAGTTCCACCAGGAATGAGTTTTCATGCAAAAACTGTCTATTTCAACTAACTTTGTCCATCCAAAACGAACTTTGTACTTTGCTATGAAGTTCCACCAGGAATGAGTTTTCATGCAAAAACTGTCTATTTCAACTAAATTGATCCATCCAAAACGAACTTTGTACTTTGCTATGAAGTTCCACCAGGAATGAGTTTTCATGCAAAAAACTGTCTATTTCAACTAAATTGATCCATCCAAAACGAACTTTGTACTTTGCTATGAAGTTCCACCAGGAATGAGTTTTCATGCAAAAACTGTCTATTTCAACTAACTTTGTCCATTTAAAACGAACTTTGTACTTTGCTATGAAGTTCTACCAGGAATGAGTTTTCATGCAAAAACTGTCTATTTCAACTTAATTCGTCCATCTGATTCGAACTTTGTACTTTGCTATGAAGTTCCACGAGGAATGAGTTTTCATACAAAAACTGTCTATTTCAACTTAATTCGTCCATCCAAAACGAACTTTGTACTTTGCTATGAAGTTCCACCAGGAATGAGTTTTCATGCAAAAACTGTCTATTTCAACTAAATTGATCCATCCAAAACGAACTTTGTACTTTGCTATGAAGTTCCACCAGGAATGAGTTTTTATGCAAAAACTGTCTATTTCAACTAACTTTGTCCATCCAAAACGAACTTTGTACTTTGCTATGAAGTTCCACCAGGAATGAGTTTTCATGCAAAAACTGTCTATTTCAACTAACTTTGTCCATCCAAAACGAACTTTGTACTTTGCTATGAAGTTCCACCAGGAATGAGTTTTCATGCAAAAACTGTCTATTTCAACTAAATTGATCCATCCAAAACGAACTTTGTACTTTGCTATGAAGTTCCACCAGGAATGAGTTTTCATGCAAAAACTGTCTATTTCAACTAACTTTGTCCATTTAAAACGAACTTTGTACTTTGCTATGAAGTTCTACCAGGAATGAGTTTTCATGCAAAAACTGTCTATTTCAACTTAATTCGTCCATCTGATTCGAACTTTGTACTTTGCTATGAAGTTCCACCAGGAATGAGTTTTCATACAAAAACTGTCTATTTCAACTTAATTCGTCCATCCAAAACGAACTTTGTACTTTGCTATGAAGTTCCACCAGGAATGAGTTTTCATGCAAAAACTGTCTATTTCAACTAAATTGATCCATCCAAAACGAACTTTGTACTTTGCTATGAAGTTCCACCAGGAATGAGTTTTCATGCAAAAACTGTCTATTTCAACTAACTTTGTCCATCCAAAACGAACTTTGTACTTTGCTATGAAGTTCCACCAGGAATGAGTTTTTATGCAAAAACTGTCTATTTCAACTAACTTTGTCCATCCAAAACGAACTTTGTACTTTGCTATGAAGTTCCACCAGGAATGAGTTTTCATGCAAAAACTGTCTATTTCAACTAACTTTGTCCATCCAAAACGAACTTTGTACTTTGCTATGAAGTTCCACCAGGAATGAGTTTTCATGCAAAAACTGTCTATTTCAACTAATTCGTCCATCTGATTCGAACTTTTGTACTTTGCTATGAAGTTCCACCAGGAATGAGTTTTCATACAAAAACTGTCTATTTCAACTTAATTCGTCCATCCAAAACGAACTTTGTACTTTGCTATGAAGTTCCACCAGGAATGAGTTTTCATGCAAAACTGTCTATTTTAACTAAATTGATCCATCCAAAACGAACTTTGTACTTTGCTATGAAGTTCCACCAGGAATGAGTTTTTATGCAAAAACTGTCTATTTCAACTAACTTTGTCCATCCAAAACGAACTTTGTACTTTGCTATGAAGTTCCACCAGGAATGAGTTTTCATGCAAAAACTGTCTATTTCAACTAACTTTGTCCATCCAAAACGAACTTTGTACTTTGCTATGAAGTTCCACCAGGAATGAGTTTTATGCAAAAACTGTCTATTTCAACTAACTTTGTCCATCCAAAACGAACTTTGTACTTTGCTATGAAGTTCCACCAGGAATGAGTTTTTATGCAAAAACTGTCTATTTCAACTAACTTTGTCCATCCAAAACGAACTTTGTACTTTGCTATGAAGTTCCACCAGGAATGAGTTTTCATGCAAAAACTGTCTATTTCAACTAACTTTGTCCATCCAAAACGAACTTTGTACTTGCTATGAAGTTCCACCAGGAATGAGTTTTCATGCAAAAACTGTCTATTTCAACTAAATTGATCCATCCAAAACGAACTTTGTACTTTGCTATGAAGTTCCACCAGGAATGAGTTTTTATGCAAAAACTGTCTATTTCAACTAACTTTGTCCATATAAAAAGGAACTTTGTACTTTGCTATGAAGTTCCACCAGGAATGAGTTTTTATGCAAAAACTGTCTATTTCAACTAACTTTGTCCATTTATAACGAACTTTGTACTTTGCTATGAAGTTCTACCAGGAATGAGTTTTTCATGCAAAAAACTGTCTATTTCAACTTAATTCGTCCATCTGATTCGAACTTTGTACTTTGCTATGAAGTTCCACCAGGAATGAGTTTTCATACAAAAACTGTCTATTTCAACTTAATTCGTCCATCCAAAACGAACTTTGTACTTTGCTATGAAGTTCCACCAGGAATGAGTTTTCATGCAAAAACTGTCTATTTCAACTAAATTGATCCATCCAAAACGAACTTTGTACTTTGCTATGAAGTTCCACCAGGAATGAGTTTTCATGCAAAAACTGTCTATTTCAACTAACTTTGTCCATCCAAAACGAACTTTGTACTTTGCTATGAAGTTCCACCAGGAATGAGTTTTCATGCAAAAACTGTCTATTTCAACTAACTTTGTCCATCCAAAACGAACTTTGTACTTTGCTATGAAGTTCCACCAGGAATGAGTTTTCATGCAAAAACTGTCTATTTCAACTTAATCGTCCATCTGATTCGAACTTTGTACTTTGCTATGAAGTTCCACCAGGAATGAGTTTTCATACAAAACTGTCTATTTCAACTTAATTCGTCCATCCAAAACGAACTTTGTACTTTGCTATGAAGTTCCACCAGGAATGAGTTTTCATGCAAAAACTGTCTATTTTAACTAAATTGATCCATCCAAAACGAACTTTGTACTTTGCTATGAAGTTCCACCAGGAATGAGTTTTCATGCAAAAACTGTCTATTTCAACTAAATTGATCCATCCAAAACGAACTTTGTTCTTTGCTATGAAGTTCCACCAGGAATGAGTTTTCATGCAAAAACTGTCTATTTCAACTTAATTCGTCCATCCGATACGAACTTTGTACTTTGCTATGAAGTTCCACCAGGAATGAGTTTTCATGCAAGAACTGTCTATTTCAACTAAATTGATCCATCCAAAACGAACTTTGTACTTTGCTATGAAGTTCCACCAGGAATGAGTTTTCATGCAAAAACTGTCTATTTCAACTAAATTGATCCATCCGAAACGAACTTTGTACTTTGCTATGAAGTTCCACCAGGAATGAGTTTTCATACAAAAACTGTCTATTTCAACTAACTTTGTCCATCCAAAACGAACTTTGTACTTTGCTATGAAGTTCCACCAGGAATGAGTTTTCATGCAAAAACTGTCTATTTCAACTTAATTCGTCCATCTGATTCGAACTTTGTACTTTGCTATGAAGTTCCACCAGGAATGAGTTTTCATACAAAAACTGTCTATTTCAACTTAATTCGTCCATCCAAAACGAACTTTGTACTTTGCTATGAAGTTCCACCAGGAATGAGTTTTCATGCAAAAACTGTCTATTTCAACTAAATTGATCCATCCAAAACGAACTTTGTACTTTGCTATGAAGTTCCACCAGGAATGAGTTTTCATGCAAAAAACTGTCTATTTCAACTAAATTGATCCATCCAAAACGAACTTTGTACTTTGCTATGAAGTTCCACCAGGAATGAGTTTTTTATGCAAAAACTGTCTATTTCAACTAACTTTGTCCATCCAAAACGAACTTTGTACTTTGCTATGAAGTTCCACCAGGAATGAGTTTTCATACAAAAACTGTCTATTTCAACTAAATTGATCCATCCAAAACGAACTTTGTACTTTGCTATGAAGTTCCACCAGGAATGAGTTTTCATGCAAAAACTGTCTATTTCAACTAACTTTGTCCATCCAAAACGAACTTTGTACTTTGCTATGAAGTTCCACCAGGAATGAGTTTTCATGCAAAAACTGTCTATTTCAACTAACTTTGTCCATCTGATTCGAACTTTGTACTTTGCTATGAAGTTCCACCAGGAATGAGTTTTCATACAAAAACTGTCTATTTCAACTTAATTGATCCATCCAAAACGAACTTTGTACTTTGCTATGAAGTTCCACCAGGAATGAGTTTTCATGCAAAAACTGTCTATCTCAACTAACTTTGTCCATCCGATTCAAACTTTGTACTTTGCTATGAAGTTCCACCAGGAATGAGTTTTCATGCAAAAACTGTCTATTTCAACTAACTTTGTCCATCCAAAACGAACTTTGTACTTTGCTATGAAGTTCCACCAGGAATGAGTTTTCATGCAAAAACTGTCTATTTCAACTAACTTTGTCCATCCAAAACGAACTTTGTACTTTGCTATGAAGTTCCACCAGGAATGAGTTTTCATGCAAAAACTGTCTATTTCAACTAACTTTGTCCATCCAAAACGAACTTTGTACTTTGCTATGAAGTTCCACCAGGAATGAGTTTTCATGCAAAAACTGTCTATTTCAACTAACTTTGTCCATCCAAAACGAACTTTGTACTTTGCTATGAAGTTCCACCAGGAATGAGTTTTCATGCAAAAACTGTCTATTCCAACTAACTTTGTCCATCCAAAACGAACTTTGTACTTTGCTATGAAGTTCCACCAGGAATGAGTTTTCATGCAAAAACTGTCTATTTCAACTAAATTGATCCATCCAAAACGAACTTTGTACTTTGCTATGAAGTTCCACCAGGAATGAGTTTTTATGCAAAAACTGTCTATTTCAACTAACTTTGTCCATCCAAAACGAACTTTGTACTTTGCTATGAAGTTCCACCAGGAATGAGTTTTCATGCAAAAACTGTCTATTTCAACTAACTTTGTCCATCCAAAACGAACTTTGTACTTTGCTATGAAGTTCCACCAGGAATGAGTTTTCATGCAAAAACTGTCTATTTCAACTAAATTGATCCATCCAAAACGAACTTTGTACTTTGCTATGAAGTTCCACCAGGAATGAGTTTTCATGCAAAAACTGTCTATTTCAACTAAATTGATCCATCCAAAACGAACTTTGTACTTTGCTATGAAGTTCCACCAGGAATGAGTTTTTATGCAAAAACTGTCTATTTCAACTAACTTTGTCCATCCAAAACGAACTTTGTACTTTGCTATGAAGTTCCACCAGGAATGAGTTTTCATGCAAAAACTGTCTATTTCAACTAACTTTGTCCATCCAAAACGAACTTTGTACTTTGCTATGAAGTTCCACCAGGAATGAGTTTTCATGCAAAAACTGTCTATTTCAACTTAATTCGTCCATCCGATACGAACTTTGTACTTTGCTATGAAGTTCCACCATGAATGAGTTTTCATGCAAAAACTGTCTATTTCAACTAACTTTGTCCATCCAAAACGAACTTTGTACTTTGCTATGAAGTTCCACCAGGAATGAGTTTTCATGCAAAAACTGTCTATTTCAACTAAATTGATCCATCCAAAACGAACTTTGTACTTTGCTATGAAGTTCCACCAGGAATGAGTTTTCATGCAAAAACTGTCTATTTCAACTAAATTGATCCATCCAAAACGAACTTTGTACTTTGCTATGAAGTTCCACCAGGAATGAGTTTTTATGCAAAAACTGTCTATTTCAACTAACTTTGTCCATCCAAAACGAACTTTGTACTTTGCTATGAAGTTCCACCAGGAATGAGTTTTCATGCAAAAACTGTCTATTTCAACTAACTTTGTCCATCCAAAACGAACTTTGTACTTTGCTATGAAGTTCCACCAGGAATGAGTTTTCATGCAAAAACTGTCTATTTCAACTAACTTTGTCCATCCAAAACGAACTTTGTTCTTTGCTATGAAGTTCCACCAGGAATGAGTTTTCATGCAAAAACTGTCTATTTCAACTTAATTCGTCCATCCGATACGAACTTTGTACTTTGCTATGAAGTTCCACCATGAATGAGTTTTCATGCAAAAACTGTCTATTTCAACTAAATTGATCCATCCAAAACGAACTTTGTACTTTGCTATGAAGTTCCACCAGGAATGAGTTTTTATGCAAAAACTGTCTATTTCAACTAACTTTGTCCATCCAAAACGAACTTTGTACTTTGCTATGAAGTTCCACCAGGAATGAGTTTTCATGCAAAAACTGTCTATTTCAACTAACTTTGTCCATCCAAAACGAACTTTGTACTTTGCTATGAAGTTCCACCAGGAATGAGTTTTCATGCAAAAACTGTCTATTTCAACTAAATTGATCCATCCAAAACGAACTTTGTACTTTGCTATGAAGTTCCACCAGGAATGAGTTTTCATGCAAAAACTGTCTATTTCAACTTAATTCGTCCATCTGATTCGAACTTTGTACTTTGCTATGAAGTTCCACCAGGAATGAGTTTTCATACAAAAACTGTCTATTTCAACTTAATTCGTCCATCCAAAACGAACTTTGTACTTTGCTATGAAGTTCCACCAGGAATGAGTTTTCATGCAAAAACTGTCTATTTCAACTAAATTGATCCATCCAAAACGAACTTTGTACTTTGCTATGAAGTTCCACCAGGAATGAGTTTTCATGCAAAAACTGTCTATTTCAACTAAATTGATCCATCCAAAACGAACTTTGTACTTTGCTATGAAGTTCCACCAGGAATGAGTTTTCATGCAAAAACTGTCTATTTCAACTAAATTGATCCATCCAAAACAACTTTGTACTTTGCTATGAAGTTCCACCAGGAATGAGTTTTCATGCAAAAACTGTCTATTTCAACTAACTTTGTCCATCCAAAACGAACTTTGTACTTTGCTATGAAGTTCCACCAGGAATGAGTTTTCATGCAAAAACTGTCTATTTCAACTAACTTTGTCCATCCAAAACAACTTTGTACTTTGCTATGAAGTTCCACCAGGAATGAGTTTTCATGCAAAAACTGTCTATTTCAACTAAATTGATCCATCCAAAACAACTTTGTACTTTGCTATGAAGTTCCACCAGGAATGAGTTTTCATGCAAAAACTGTCTATTTCAACTAACTTTGTCCATCCAAAACGAACTTTGTACTTTGCTATGAAGTTCCACCAGGAATGAGTTTTCATGCAAAAACTGTCTATTTCAACTAAATTGATCCATCCAAAACGAACTTTGTTCTTTGCTATGAAGTTCCACCAGGAATGAGTTTTCATGCAAAAACTGTCTATTTCAACTTAATTCGTCCATCCGATACGAACTTTGTACTTTGCTATGAAGTTCCACCAGGAATGAGTTTTCATGCAAGAACTGTCTATTTCAACTAAATTGATCCATCCAAAACGAACTTTGTACTTTGCTATGAAGTTCCACCAGGAATGAGTTTTCATGCAAAAACTGTCTATTTCAACTAAATTGATCCATCCAAAACGAACTTTGTACTTTGCTATGAAGTTCCACCAGGAATGAGTTTTCATACAAAAACTGTCTATTTCAACTAACTTTGTCCATCCAAAACGAACTTTGTACTTTGCTATGAAGTTCCACCAGGAATGAGTTTTCATGCAAAAACTGTCTATTTCAACTTAATTCGTCCATCTGTTTCGAACTTTGTACTTTGCTATGAAGTTCCACCAGGAATGAGTTTTCATACAAAAACTGTCTATTTCAACTAACTTTGTCCATCCAAAACGAACTTTGTACTTTGCTATGAAGTTCCACCAGGAATGAGTTTTCATGCAAAAACTGTCTATTTCAACTTAATTCGTCCATCTGATTCGAACTTTGTACTTTGCTATGAAGTTCCACCAGGAATGAGTTTTCATACAAAAACTGTCTATTTCAACTTAATTCGTCCTTCCAAAACGAACTTTGTACTTTGCTATGAAGTTCCACCAGGAATGAGTTTTCATGCAAAAACTGTCTATTTCAACTAACTTTGTCCATCCAAAACGAACTTTGTACTTTGCTATGAAGTTCCACCAGGAATGAGTTTTCATGCAAAAACTGTCTATTTCAACTAAATTGATCCATCCAAAACGAACTTTGTACTTTGCTATAAAGTTCCACCAGGAATGAGTTTTTATGCAAAAACTGTCTATTTCAACTAACTTTGTCCATCCAAAACGAACTTTGTACTTTGCTATGAAGTTCCACCAGGAATGAGTTTTCATGCAAAAACTGTCTATTTCAACTAACTTTGTCCATCCAAAACGAACTTTGTACTTTGCTATGAAGTTCCACCAGGAATGAGTTTTCATGCAAAAACTGTCTATTTCAACTAAATTGATCCATCCAAAACGAACTTTGTACTTTGCTATGAAGTTCCACCAGGAATGAGTTTTCATGCAAAAACTGTCTATTTCAACTTAATTCGTCCATCTGATTCGAACTTTGTACTTTGCTATGAAGTTCCACCAGGAATGAGTTTTCATACAAAAACTGTCTATTTCAACTTAATTCGTCCATCCAAAACGAACTTTGTACTTTGCTATGAAGTTCCACCAGGAATGAGTTTTCATGCAAAAACTGTCTATTTCAACTAAATTGATCCATCCAAAACGAACTTTGTACTTTGCTATGAAGTTCCACCAGGAATGAGTTTTTATGCAAAAACTGTCTATTTCAACTAACTTTGTCCATCCAAAACGAACTTTGTACTTTGCTATGAAGTTCCACCAGGAATGAGTTTTCATGCAAAAACTGTCTATTTCAACTAACTTTGTCCATCCAAAACGAACTTTGTACTTTGCTATGAAGTTCCACCAGGAATGAGTTTTCATGCAAAAACTGTCTATTTCAACTAAATTGATCCATCCAAAACGAACTTTGTACTTTGCTATGAAGTTCCACCAGGAATGAGTTTTTATGCAAAAACTGTCTATTTCAACTAACTTTGTCCATCCAAAACGAACTTTGTACTTTGCTATGAAGTTCCACCAGGAATGAGTTTTCATGCAAAAACTGTCTATTTCAACTAACTTTGTCCATCCAAAACGAACTTTGTACTTTGCTATGAAGTTCCACCAGGAATGAGTTTTCATGCAAAAACTGTCTATTTCAACTAAATTGATCCATCCAAAACGAACTTTGTACTTTGCTATGAAGTTCCACCAGGAATGAGTTTTCATGCAAAAACTGTCTATTTCAACTTAATTCGTCCATCTGATTCGAACTTTGTACTTTGCTATGAAGTTCCACCAGGAATGAGTTTTCATACAAAAACTGTCTATTTCAACTTAATTCGTCCATCCAAAACGAACTTTGTACTTTGCTATGAAGTTCCACCAGGAATGAGTTTTCATGCAAAAACTGTCTATTTCAACTAAATTGATCCATCCAAAACGAACTTTGTACTTTGCTATGAAGTTCCACCAGGAATGAATTTTCATGCAAAAACTGTCTATTTCAACTTAATTCGTCCATCTGATTCGAACTTTGTACTTTGCTATGAAGTTCCACCAGGAATGAGTTTTCATACAAAAACTGTCTATTTCAACTTAATTCGTCCATCCAAAACGAACTTTGTACTTTGCTATGAAGTTCCACCAGGAATGAGTTTTCATACAAAAACTGTCTATTTCAACTCAATTCGTCCATCCAAAACGAACTTTGTACTTTGCTATGAAGTTCCACCAGGAATGAGTTTTCATGCAAAAACTGTCTATTTCAACTAACTTTGTCCATCCAAAACGAACTTTGTACTTTGCTATGAAGTTCCACCAGGAATGAGTTTTCATGCAAAAACTGTCTATTTCAACTAACTTTGTCCATCCAAAACGAACTTTGTTCTTTGCTATGAAGTTCCACCAGGAATGAGTTTTCATGCAAAAACTGTCTATTTCAACTAACTTTGTCCATCCAAAACGAACTTTGTACTTTGCTATGAAGTTCCACCAGGAATGAGTTTTCATGCAAAAACTGTCTATTTTAACTAAATTGATCCATCCAAAACGAACTTTGTACTTTGCTATGAAGTTCCACCAGGAATGAGTTTTCATGCAAAAACTGTCTATTTCAACTAAATTGATCCATCCAAAACGAACTTTGTTCTTTGCTATGAAGTTCCACCAGGAATGAGTTTTCATGCAAAAACTGTCTATTTCAACTAACTTTGTCCATCTGATTCGAACTTTGTACTTTGCTATGAAGTTCCACCAGGAATGAGTTTTCATACAAAAACTGTCTATTTCAACTTAATTGATCCATCCAAAACGAACTTTGTACTTTGCTATGAAGTTCCACCAGGAATGAGTTTTCATGCAAAAACTGTCTATTTCAACTAAATTGATCCATCCAAAACGAACTTTGTACTTTGCTATGAAGTTCCACCAGGAATGAGTTTTCATGCAAAAACTGTCTATTCCAACTAACTTTGTCCATCCAAAACGAACTTTGTACTTTGCTATGAAGTTCCACCAGGAATGAGTTTTCATGCAAAAACTGTCTATTTTAACTAAATTGATCCATCCAAAACGAACTTTGTACTTTGCTATGAAGTTCCACCAGGAATGAGTTTTCATACAAAAACTGTCTATTTCAACTAAATTGATCCATCCAAAACGAACTTTGTACTTTGCTATGAAGTTCCACCAGGAATGAGTTTTCATGCAAAAACTGTCTATTTCAACTAACTTTGTCCATCCAAAACGAACTTTGTACTTTGCTATGAAGTTCCACCAGGAATGAGTTTTCATGCAAAAACTGTCTATTTCAACTAAATTGATCCATCCAAAACGAACTTTGTACTTTGCTATGAAGTTACACCAGGAATGAGTTTTCATGCAAAAACTGTCTATTTCAACTAAATTGATCCATCCAAAACGAACTTTGTACTTTGCTATGAAGTTCCACCAGGAATGAGTTTTCATGCAAAAACTGTCTATTTCAACTAACTTTGTCCATCCAAAACGAACTTTGTACTTTGCTATGAAGTTCCACCAGGAATGAGTTTTCATGCAAAAACTGTCTATTTCAACTAACTTTGTCCATCTGATTCGAACTTTGTACTTTGCTATGAAGTTCCACCAGGAATGAGTTTTCATGCAAAAACTGTCTATTTCAACTTAATTCGTCCATCCAAAACGAACTTTGTACTTTGCTATGAAGTTCCACCAGGAATGAGTTTTCATGCAAAAACTGTCTATTTCAACTAAATTGATCCATCCAAAACGAACTTTGTACTTTGCTATGAAGTTCCACCCGGAATGAGTTTTTATGCAAAAACTGTCTATTTCAACTAACTTTGTCCATCCAAAACGAACTTTGTACTTTGCTATGAAGTTCCACCAGGAATGAGTTTTTATGCAAAAACTGTCTATTTCAACTAACTTTGTCCATCCAAAACGAACTTTGTACTTTGCTATGAAGTTCCACCAGGAATGAGTTTTTATGCAAAAACTGTCTATTTCAACTAACTTTGTCCATCCAAAACGAACTTTGTACTTTGCTATGAAGTTCCACCAGGAATGAGTTTTCATGAAAAACTGTCTATTTCAACTAAATTGATCCATCCAAAACGAACTTTGTACTTTGCTATGAAGTTCCACCAGGAATGAGTTTTCATGCAAAAACTGTCTATTTCAACTAAATTGATCCATCCAAAACGAACTTTGTTCTTTGCTATGAAGTTCCACCAGGAATGAGTTTTCATGCAAAAACTGTCTATTTCAACTAAACTGATCCATCCAAAACGAACTTTGTACTTTGCTATGAAGTTCCACCAGGAATGAGTTTTCATGCAAAAACTGTCTATTTCAACTAACTTTGTCCATCTGATTCGAACTTTGTACTTTGCTATGAAGTTCCACCAGGAATGAGTTTTCATGCAAAAACTGTCTATTTCAACTTAATTCGTCCATCCAAAACGAACTTTGTACTTTGCTATGAAGTTCCACCAGGAATGAGTTTTCATGCAAAAACTGTCTATTTCAACTAAATTGATCCATCCAAAACGAACTTTGTACTTTGCTATGAAGTTCCACCAGGAATGAGTTTTTATGCAAAAACTGTCTATTTCAACTAACTTTGTCCATCCAAAACGAACTTTGTACTTTGCTATGAAGTTCCACCAGGAATGAGTTTTTATGCAAAAACTGTCTATTTCAACTAACTTTGTCCATCCAAAACGAACTTTGTACTTTGCTATGAAGTTCCACCAGGAATGAGTTTTCATGCAAAAACTGTCTATTTCAACTAAATTGATCCATCCAAAACGAACTTTGTACTTTGCTATGAAGTTCCACCAGGAATGAGTTTTCATGCAAAAACTGTCTATTTCAACTAAATTGATCCATCCAAAACGAACTTTGTACTTTGCTATGAAGTTCCACCAGGAATGAGTTTTCATGCAAAAACTGTCTATTTCAACTAAATTGATCCATCCAAAACGAACTTTGTTCTTTGCTATGAAGTTCCACCAGGAATGAGTTTTCATGCAAAAACTGTCTATTTCAACTAAATTGATCCATCCAAAACGAACTTTGTACTTTGCTATGAAGTTCCACCAGGAATGAGTTTTCATGCAAAAACTGTCTATTTCAACTTAATTCGTCCATCTGATTCGAACTTTGTACTTTGCTATGAAGTTCCACCAGGAATGAGTTTTCATACAAAAACTGTCTATTTCAACTTAATTCGTCCATCTGATTCGAACTTTGTACTTTGCTATGAAGTTCCACCAGGAATGAGTTTTCATGCAAAAACTGTCTATTTCAACTAAATTGATCCATCCAAAACGAACTTTGTACTTTGCTATGAAGTTCCACCAGGAATGAGTTTTCATGCAAAAACTGTCTATTTCAACTTAATTCGTCCATCTGATTCGAACTTTGTACTTTGCTATGAAGTTCCACCAGGAATGAGTTTTCATACAAAAACTGTCTATTTCAACTTAATTCGTCCATCCAAAACGAACTTTGTACTTTGCTATGAAGTTCCACCAGGAATGAGTTTTCATGCAAAAACTGTCTATTTTAACTAAATTGATCCATCCAAAACGAACTTTGTACTTTGCTATGAAGTTCCACCAGGAATGAGTTTTCATGCAAAAACTGTCTATTTCAACTAAATTGATCCATCCAAAACGAACTTTGTACTTTGCTATGAAGTTCCACCAGGAATGAGTTTTCATGCAAAAACTGTCTATTTCAACTAAATTGATCCATCCAAAACGAACTTTGTACTTTGCTATGAAGTTCCACCAGGAATGAGTTTTCATGCAAAAACTGTCTATTTCAACTAAATTGATCCATCCAAAACGAACTTTGTACTTTGCTATGAAGTTCCACCAGGAATGAGTTTTCATGCAAAAACTGTCTATTTCAACTTAATTCGTCCATCTGATTCGAACTTTGTACTTTGCTATGAAGTTCCACCAGGAATGAGTTTTCATACAAAAACTGTCTATTTCAACTTAATTCGTCCATCTGATTCGAACTTTGTACTTTGCTATGAAGTTCCACCAGGAATGAGTTTTCATACAAAAACTGTCTATTTCAACTTAATTCGTCCATCCAAAACGAACTTTGTACTTTGCTATGAAGTTCCACCAGGAATGAGTTTTCATGCAAAAACTGTCTATTTCAACTAAATTGATCCATCCAAAACGAACTTTGTACTTTGCTATGAAGTTCCACCAGGAATGAGTTTTTATGCAAAAACTGTCTATTTCAACTAACTTTGTCCATCCAAAACGAACTTTGTACTTTGCTATGAAGTTCCACCAGGAATGAGTTTTCATGCAAAAACTGTCTATTTCAACTAAATTTGTCCATCCAAAACGAACTTTGTACTTTGCTATGAAGTTCCACCAGGAATGAGTTTTCATGCAAAAACTGTCTATTTCAACTAAATTGATCCATCCAAAACGAACTTTGTACTTTGCTATGAAGTTCCACCAGGAATGAGTTTTTATGCAAAAACTGTCTATTTCAACTAACTTTGTCCATCCAAAACGAACTTTGTACTTTGCTATGAAGTTCCACCAGGAATGAGTTTTTATGCAAAAACTGTCTATTTCAACTAACTTTGTCCATCCAAAACGAACTTTGTACTTTGCTATGCAGTTCCACCAGGAATGAGTTTTCATGCAAAAACTGTCTATTTCAACTAAATTGATCCATCCAAAACGAACTTTGTACTTTGCTATGAAGTTCCACCAGGAATGAGTTTTCATGCAAAAACTGTCTATTTCAACTAAATTGATCCATCCAAAACGAACTTTGTACTTTGCTATGAAGTTCCACCAGGAATGAGTTTTCATGCAAAAACTGTCTATTTCAACTAAATTGATCCATCCAAAACGAACTTTGTTCTTTGCTATGAAGTTCCACCAGGAATGAGTTTTCATGCAAAAACTGTCTATTTCAACTAAATTGATCCATCCAAAACGAACTTTGTACTTTGCTATGAAGTTCCACCAGGAATGAGTTTTCATGCAAAAACTGTCTATTTCAACTTAATTCGTCCATCTGATTCGAACTTTGTACTTTGCTATGAAGTTCCACCAGGAATGAGTTTTCATACAAAAACTGTCTATTTCAACTTAATTCGTCCATCTGATTCGAACTTTGTACTTTGCTATGAAGTTCCACCAGGAATGAGTTTTCATGCAAAAACTGTCTATTTCAACTAAATTGATCCATCCAAAACGAACTTTGTACTTTGCTATGAAGTTCCACCAGGAATGAGTTTTTATGCAAAAACTGTCTATTTCAACTAACTTTGTCCATCCAAAACGAACTTTGTACTTTGCTATGAAGTTCCACCAGGAATGAGTTTTCATGCAAAAACTGTCTATTTCAACTAACTTTGTCCATCTGATTCGAACTTTGTACTTTGCTATGAAGTTCCACCAGGAATGAGTTTTCATACAAAAACTGTCTATTTCAACTTAATTCGTCCATCCAAAACGAACTTTGTACTTTGCTATGAAGTTCCACCAGGAATGAGTTTTCATGCAAAAACTGTCTATTTCAACTAACTTTGTCCATCCAAAACGAACTTTGTACTTTGCTATGAAGTTCCACCAGGAATGAGTTTTTATGCAAAAACTGTCTATTTCAACTAACTTTGTCCATCCAAAACGAACTTTGTACTTTGCTATGAAGTTCCACCAGGAATGAGTTTTCATGCAAAAACTGTCTATTTCAACTAACTTTGTCCATCCAAAACGAACTTTGTACTTTGCTATGAAGTTCCACCAGGAATGAGTTTTCATGCAAAAACTGTCTATTTCAACTAAATTGATCCATCCAAAACGAACTTTGTACTTTGCTATGAAGTTCCACCAGGAATGAGTTTTTATGCAAAAACTGTCTATTTCAACTAACTTTGTCCATCCAAAACGAACTTTGTACTTTGCTATGAAGTTCCACCAGGAATAAGTTTTCATGCAAAAACTGTCTATTTCAACTAACTTTGTCCATCCAAAACGAACTTTGTACTTTGCTATGAAGTTCCACCAGGAATGAGTTTTCATGCAAAAACTGTCTATTTCAACTTAATTCGTCCATCTGATTCGAACTTTGTACTTTGCTATGAAGTTCCACCAGGAATGAGTTTTCATACAAAAACTGTCTATTTCAACTTAATTCGTCCATCCAAAACGAACTTTGTACTTTGCTATGAAGTTCCACCAGGAATGAGTTTTCATGCAAAAACTGTCTATTTCAACTAAATTGATCCATCCAAAACGAACTTTGTACTTTGCTATGAAGTTCCACCAGGAATGAGTTTTCATGCAAAAACTGTCTATTTCAACTAAATTGATCCATCCAAAACGAACTTTGTACTTTGCTATGAAGTTCCACCAGGAATGAGTTTTCATACAAAAACTGTCTATTTCAACTTAATTCGTCCATCCAAAACGAACTTTGTACTTTGCTATGAAGTTCCACCAGGAATGAGTTTTCATGCAAAAACTGTCTATTTCAACTAACTTTGTCCATCCAAAACGAACTTTGTACTTTGCTATGAAGTTCCACCAGGAATGAGTTTTCATGCAAAAACTGTCTATTTCAACTAACTTTGTCCATCCAAAACGAACTTTGTTCTTTGCTATGAAGTTCCACCAGGAATGAGTTTTCATGCAAAAACTGTCTATTTCAACTAACTTTGTCCATCCAAAACGAACTTTGTACTTTGCTATGAAGTTCCACCAGGAATGAGTTTTCATGCAAAAACTGTCTATTTCAACTAAATTGATCCATCCAAAACGAACTTTGTTCTTTGCTATGAAGTTCCACCAGGAATGAGTTTTCATGCAAAAACTGTCTATTTTAACTAAATTGATCCATCCAAAACGAACTTTGTACTTTGCTATGAAGTTCCACCAGGAATGAGTTTTCATACAAAAACTGTCTATTTCAACTAAATTGATCCATCCAAAACGAACTTTGTTCTTTGCTATGAAGTTCCACCAGGAATGAGTTTTCATGCAAAAACTGTCTATTTCAACTAACTTTGTCCATCTGATTCGAACTTTGTACTTTGCTATGAAGTTCCACCAGGAATGAGTTTTCATACAAAAACTGTCTATTTCAACTTAATTGATCCATCCAAAACGAACTTTGTACTTTGCTATGAAGTTCCACCAGGAATGAGTTTTCATGCAAAAACTGTCTATTTCAACTAAATTGATCCATCCAAAACGAACTTTGTACTTTGCTATGAAGTTCCACCAGGAATGAGTTTTCATGCAAAAACTGTCTATTCCAACTAACTTTGTCCATCCAAAACGAACTTTGTACTTTGCTATGAAGTTCCACCAGGAATGAGTTTTCATGCAAAAACTGTCTATTTCAACTAAATTGATCCATCCAAAACGAACTTTGTACTTTGCTATGAAGTTCCACCAGGAATGAGTTTTCATGCAAAAACTGTCTATTTCAACTAACTTTGTCCATCCAAAACGAACTTTGTACTTTGCTATGAAGTTCCACCAGGAATGAGTTTTCATGCAAAAACTGTCTATTTCAACTAACTTTGTCCATCTGATTCGAACTTTGTACTTTGCTATGAAGTTCCACCAGGAATGAGTTTTCATACAAAAACTGTCTATTTCAACTTAATTCGTCCATCCAAAACGAACTTTGTACTTTGCTATGAAGTTCCACCAGGAATGAGTTTTCATGCAAAAACTGTCTATTTCAACTAACTTTGTCCATCCAAAACGAACTTTGTACTTTGCTATGAAGTTCCACCAGGAATGAGTTTTTATGCAAAAACTGTCTATTTCAACTAACTTTGTCCATCCAAAACGAACTTTGTACTTTGCTATGAAGTTCCACCAGGAATGAGTTTTCATGCAAAAACTGTCTATTTCAACTAACTTTGTCCATCCAAAACGAACTTTGTACTTTGCTATGAAGTTCCACCAGGAATGAGTTTTCATGCAAAAACTGTCTATTTCAACTAAATTGATCCATCCAAAACGAACTTTGTACTTTGCTATGAAGTTCCACCAGGAATGAGTTTTTATGCAAAAACTGTCTATTTCAACTAACTTTGTCCATCCAAAACGAACTTTGTACTTTGCTATGAAGTTCCACCAGGAATGAGTTTTCATGCAAAAACTGTCTATTTCAACTAAATTGATCCATCCAAAACGAACTTTGTACTTTGCTATGAAGTTCCACCAGGAATGAGTTTTCATGCAAAAACTGTCTATTTCAACTAAATTGATCCATCCAAAACGAACTTTGTACTTTGCTATGAAGTTCCACCAGGAATGAGTTTTTATGCAAAAACTGTCTATTTCAACTAACTTTGTCCATCCAAAACGAACTTTGTACTTTGCTATGAAGTTCCACCAGGAATGAGTTTTTATGCAAAAACTGTCTATTTCAACTAACTTTGTCCATCCAAAACGAACTTTGTACTTTGCTATGAAGTTCCACCAGGAATGAGTTTTCATGCAAAAACTGTCTATTTCAACTAAATTGATCCATCCAAAACGAACTTTGTACTTTGCTATGAAGTTCCACCAGGAATGAGTTTTCATGCAAAAACTGTCTATTTCAACTAAATTGATCCATCCAAAACGAACTTTGTACTTTGCTATGAAGTTCCACCAGGAATGAGTTTTCATGCAAAAACTGTCTATTTCAACTAAATTGATCCATCCAAAACGAACTTTGTTCTTTGCTATGAAGTTGCACCAGGAATGAGTTTTCATGCAAAAACTGTCTATTTCAACTAAATTGATCCATCCAAAACGAACTTTGTACTTTGCTATGAAGTTCCACCAGGAATGAGTTTTCATGCAAAAACTGTCTATTTCAACTTTATTCGTCCATCTGATTCGAACTTTGTACTTTGCTATGAAGTTCCACCAGGAATGAGTTTTCATACAAAAACTGTCTATTTCAACTTAATTCGTCCATCCAAAACGAACTTTGTACTTTGCTATGAAGTTCCACCAGGAATGAGTTTTCATGCAAAAACTGTCTATTTTAACTAAATTGATCCATCCAAAACGAACTTTGTACTTTGCTATGAAGTTCCACCAGGAATGAGTTTTCATGCAAAAACTGTCTATTTCAACTAAATTGATCCATCCAAAACGAACTTTGTTCTTTGCTATGAAGTTCCACCAGGAATGAGTTTTCATGCAAAAACTGTCTATTTCAACTTAATTCGTCCATCCGATACGAACTTTGTACTTTGCTATGAAGTTCCACCAGGAATGAGTTTTCATGCAAGAACTGTCTATTTCAACTAAATTGATCCATCCAAAACGAACTTTGTACTTTGCTATGAAGTTCCACCAGGAATGAGTTTTCATGCAAAAACTGTCTATTTCAACTAAATTGATCCATCCAAAACGAACTTTGTACTTTGCTATGAAGTTCCACCAGGAATGAGTTTTCATACAAAAACTGTCTATTTCAACTAACTTTGTCCATCCAAAACGAACTTTGTACTTTGCTATGAAGTTCCACCAGGAATGAGTTTTCATGCAAAAACTGTCTATTTCAACTTAATTCGTCCATCTGATTCGAACTTTGTACTTTGCTATGAAGTTCCACCAGGAATGAGTTTTCATACAAAAACTGTCTATTTCAACTTAATTCGTCCATCCAAAACGAACTTTGTACTTTGCTATGAAGTTCCACCAGGAATGAGTTTTCATGCAAAAACTGTCTATTTCAACTAAATTGATCCATCCAAAACGAACTTTGTACTTTGCTATGAAGTTCCACCAGGAATGAGTTTTCATGCAAAAACTGTCTATTTCAACTAAATTGATCCATCCAAAACGAACTTTGTACTTTGCTATGAAGTTCCACCAGGAATGAGTTTTCATGCAAAAACTGTCTATTTCAACTTAATTCGTCCATCTGATTCGAACTTTGTACTTTGCTATGAAGTTCCACCAGGAATGAGTTTTCATACAAAAACTGTCTATTTCAACTTAATTCGTCCATCCAAAACGAACTTTGTACTTTGCTATGAAGTTCCACCAGGAATGAGTTTTCATGCAAAAACTGTCTATTTCAACTAAATTGATCCATCCAAAACGAACTTTGTTCTTTGCTATGAAGTTCCACCAGGAATGAGTTTTCATGCAAAAACTGTCTATTTCAACTAAATTGATCCATCCAAAACGAACTTTGTACTTTGCTATGAAGTTCCACCAGGAATGAGTTTTCATGCAAAAACTGTCTATTTCAACTAAATTGATCCATCCAAAACAACTTTGTACTTTGCTATGAAGTTTCACCAGGAATGAGTTTTTATGCAAAAACTGTCTATTTCAACTAACTTTGTCCATCCAAAACGAACTTTGTACTTTGCTATGAAGTTCCACCAGGAATGAGTTTTTATGCAAAAACTGTCTATTTCAACTAACTTTGTCCATCCAAAACGAACTTTGTACTTTGCTATGAAGTTCCACCAGGAATGAGTTTTCATGCAAAAACTGTCTATTTCAACGAAATTGATCCATCCAAAACGAACTTTGTACTTTGCTATGAAGTTCCACCAGGAATGAGTTTTCATGCAAAAACTGTCTATTTCAACTAAATTGATCCATCCAAAACGAACTTTGTACTTTGCTATGAAGTTCCACCAGGAATGAGTTTTCATGCAAAAACTGTCTATTTCAACTAAATTGATCCATCCAAAACGAACTTTGTTCTTTGCTATGAAGTTCCACCAGGAATGAGTTTTCATGCAAAAACTGTCTATTTCAACTTAATTCGTCCATCCGATACGAACTTTGTACTTTGCTATGAAGTTCCACCAGGAATGAGTTTTCATGCAAGAACTGTCTATTTCAACTAAATTGATCCATCCAAAACGAACTTTGTACTTTGCTATGAAGTTCCACCAGGAATGAGTTTTCATGCAAAAACTGTCTATTTCAACTAAATTGATCCATCCAAAACGAACTTTGTACTTTGCTATGAAGTTCCACCAGGAATGAGTTTTTATGCAAAAACTGTCTATTTCAACTAACTTTGTCCATCCAAAACGAACTTTGTACTTTGCTATGAAGTTCCACCAGGAATGAGTTTTCATGCAAAAACTGTCTATTTCAACTAAATTGATCCATCCAAAACGAACTTTGTACTTTGCTATGAAGTTCCACCAGGAATGAGTTTTCATACAAAAACTGTCTATTTCAACTAACTTTGTCCATCCAAAACGAACTTTGTACTTTGCTATGAAGTTCCACCAGGAATGAGTTTTCATGCAAAAACTGTCTATTTCAACTTAATTCGTCCATCTGATTCGAACTTTGTACTTTGCTATGAAGTTCCACCAGGAATGAGTTTTCATACAAAAACTGTCTATTTCAACTTAATTCGTCCATCCAAAACGAACTTTGTACTTTGCTATGAAGTTCCACCAGGAATGAGTTTTCATGCAAAAACTGTCTATTTCAACTAACTTTGTCCATCCAAAACGAACTTTGTACTTTGCTATGAAGTTCCACCAGGAATGAGTTTTCATGCAAAAACTGTCTATTTCAACTAAATTGATCCATCCAAAACGAACTTTGTACTTTGCTATGAAGTTCCACCAGGAATGAGTTTTTATGCAAAAACTGTCTATTTCAACTAACTTTGTCCATCCAAAACGAACTTTGTACTTTGCTATGAAGTTCCACCAGGAATGAGTTTTCATGCAAAAACTGTCTATTTCAACTAACTTTGTCCATCTGATTCGAACTTTGTACTTTGCTATGAAGTTCCACCAGGAATGAGTTTTCATACAAAAACTGTCTATTTCAACTTAATTCGTCCATCCAAAACGAACTTTGTACTTTGCTATGAAGTTCCACCAGGAATGAGTTTTTATGCAAAAACTGTCTATTTCTACTAAATTGATCCATCCAAAACGAACTTTGTACTTTGCTATGAAGTTCCACCTGGAAGGAGTTTTCATGCAAAAACTGTCTATTTCAACTAACTTTGTCCATCCAAAACGAACTTTGTACTTTACTATGAAGTTCCACCAGGAATGAGTTTTCATACAAAAACTGTCTATTTCAACTAAATTGATCCATCCAAAACGAACTTTGTACTTTGCTATGAAGTTCCACCAGGAATGAGTTTTTATGCAAAAACTGTCTATTTCAACTTAATTCGTCCATCCAAAACGAACTTTGTACTTTGCTATGAAGTTCCACCAGGAATGAGTTTTTATGCAAAAACTGTCTATTTCAACTAACTTTGTCCATCCAAAACGAACTTTGTACTTTGCTATGAAGTTCCACCAGGAATGAGTTTTCATACAAAAACTGTCTATTTCAACTAAATTGATCCATCCAAAACGAACTTTGTACTTTGCTATGAAGTTCCACCAGGAATGAGTTTTTATGCAAAAACTGTCTATTTCAACTAACTTTGTCCATCCAAAACGAACTTTGTACTTTGCTATGAAGTTCCACCAGGAATGAGTTTTTATGCAAAAACTGTCTATTTCAACTCACTTTGTAAATCCAAAACGAACTTTGTACTTTGCTATGAAGTTCCACCAGGAATGGGTTTTCATGCAAAAACTGTCTATTTCAACTTAATTCGTCCATCCAAAACGAACTTTGTACTTTGCTATGAAGTTCCACCAGGAATGGGTTTTCATGCAAAAACTGTCTATTTCAACTTAATTTGTCCATCTGATTCGAACTTTGTACTTTGTTATGAAGTTCCACCAGGAATGAGTTTTCATGCAAAAACTGTCTATTTCAACTAAATTGATTCATCCAAAACGAACTTTGTACTTTGCTATGAAGTTCCACCAGGAATGAGTTTTTATGCAAAAACTGTCTATTTCAACTTAATTCGTCCATCCAAAACGAACTTTGTACTTTGCTATGAAGTTCCACCAGGAATGAGTTGTCATGAAAAAACTGTCTATTTCAACTAACTTTGTCCATCCAAAACGAACTTTGTACTTTGCTATGAAGTTCCACCAGGAATGAGTTTTCATGCAAAAACTGTCTATTTCAACTAACTTTGTCCATCCAAAACGAACTTTGTACTTTGCTATGAAGTTCCACCAGGAATGAGTTTTCATGCAAAAACAGTCTATTTCAACTAACTTTGTCCATCCAAAACGAACTTTGTACTTTGCTATGAAGTTCCACCAGGAATGAGTTTTCATGCAAAAACTGTCTATTTCAACTAACTTTGTCCATCCAAAACGAACTTTGTACTTTGCTATGAAGTTCCACCAGGAATGAGTTTTCATGCAAAAACTGTCTATTTCAACTAACTTTGTCCATCCAAAACGAACTTTGTACTTTGCTATGAAGTTCCACCAGGAATGAGTTTTCATGCAAAAACTGTCTATTTCAACTAACTTTGTCCATCCAAAACGAACTTTGTACTTTGCTATGAAGTTCCACCAGGAATGAGTTTTCATGCAAAAACTGTCTATTTCAACTAACGTTGTCCATCCAAAACGAACTTTGTACTTTGCTATGAAGTTCCACCAGGAATGAGTTTTCATGCAAAAACTGTCTATTTCAACTAACTTTGTCCATCCAAAACGAACTTTGTACTTTGCTATGAAGTTCCACCAGGAATGAGTTTTTATGCAAAAACTGTCTATTTCAACTAACTTTGTCCATCCAAAACGAACTTTGTACTTTGCTATGAAGTTCCACCAGGAATGAGTTTTCATGCAAAAACTGTCTATTTCAACTAACTTTGTCCATCCAAAACGAACTTTGTACTTTGCGATGAAGTTCCACCAGGAATGAGTTTTCATGCAAAAACTGTCTATTTCAACTAAATTGATCCATCCAAAACGAACTTTGTACTTTGCTATGAAGTTCCACCAGGAATGAGTTTTTATGCAAAAACTGTCTATTTCAACTAACTTTGTCCATCCAAAACGAACTTTGTACTTTGCTATGAAGTTCCACCAGGAATGAGTTTTCATGCAAAAACTGTCTATTTCAACTAAATTGATCCATCCAAAACGAACTTTGTACTTTGCTATGAAGTTCCACCAGGAATGAGTTTTTATGCAAAAACTGTCTATTTCAACTAACTTTGTCCATCCAAAACGAACTTTGTACTTTGCTATGAAGTTCCACCAGGAATGAGTTTTCATGCAAAAACTGTCTATTTCAACTAACTTTGTCCATCCAAAACGAACTTTGTTCTTTGCTATGAAGTTCCACCAGGAATGAGTTTTTATGCAAAAACTGTCTATTTCAACTAACTTTGTCCATCCAAAACGAACTTTGTACTTTGCTATGAAGTTCCACCAGGAATGAGTTTTCATGCAAAAACTGTCTATTTCAACTAACTTTGTCCATCCAAAACGAACTTTGTACTTTGCTATGAAGTTCCACCAGGAATGAGTTTTCATGCAAAAACTGTCTATTTCAACTAACTTTGTCCATCCAAAACGAACTTTGTACTTTGCTATGAAGTTCCACCAGGAATGAGTTTTCATGCAAAAACTGTCTATTTCAACTAACTTTGTCCATCCAAAACGAACTTTGTACTTTGCTATGAAGTTCCACCAGGAATGAGTTTTCATGCAAAAACTGTCTATTTCAACTAACTTAGTCCATCCAAAACGAACTTTGTACTTTGCTATGAAGTTCCACCAGGAATGAGTTTTCATGCAAAAACTGTCTATTTTAACTTAATTCGTCCATCCAAAACGAACTTTGTACTTTGCTATGAAGTTCCACCAGGAATGAGTTTTCATGCAAAAACTGTCTATTTCAACTGAATTGATCCATCCAAAACGAACTTTGTACTTTGCTATGAAGTTCCACCAGGAATGAGTTTTCATGCAAAAACTGTCTATTTCAACTAACTTTGTCCATCCAAAACGAACTTTGTACTTTGCTATGAAGTTCCACCAGGAATGAGTTTTCATGCAAAAACTGTCTATTTCAACTAACTTTGTCCATCCAAAACGAACTTTGTACTTTGCTATGAAGTTCCACCAGGAATGAGTTTTCATGCAAAAACTGTCTATTTCAACTAACTTTGTCCATCCAAAACGAACTTTGTACTTTGCTATGAAGTTCCACCAGGAATGAGTTTTCATGCAAAAACTGTCTATTTCAACTAACTTTGTCCATCCAAAACGAACTTTGTACTTTGCTATGAAGTTCCACCAGGAATGAGTTTTCATGCAAAAACTGTCTATTTCAACTAACTTTGTCCATCCAAAACGAACTTTGTACTTTGCTATGAAGTTCCATAAGGAATGAGTTTTCATGCAAAAACTGTCTATTTCAACTTAATTCGTCCATCCAAAACGAACTTTGTACTTTGCTATGAAGTTCCACCAGGAATGAGTTTTCATGCAAAAACTGTCTATTTCAACTAACTTTGTCCATCCAAAACGAACTTTGTACTTTGCTATGAAGTTCCACCAGGAATGAGTTTTCATGCAAAAACTGTCTATTTCAACTAACTTTGTCCATCCAAAACGAACTTTGTACTTTGCTATGAAGTTCCACCAGGAATGAGTTTTTATGCAAAAGCTGTCTATTTCAACTAACTTTGTCCATCCAAAACGAACTTTGTACTTTGCTATGAAGTTCCACCAGGAATGAGTTTTCATGCAAAAACTGTCTATTTCAACTAACTTTGTCCATCCAAAACGAATTTTGTACTTTGCTATGAAGTTCCACCAGGAATGAGTTTTCATACAAAAACTGTCTATTTCAACTAACTTTGTCCATCCAAAACGAACTTTGTACTTTGCTATGAAGTTCCACCAGAAGTGTGTTTTCATACAAAAACTGTTAATTACAACTAACTTTGTCCATCCGATTCGAACTTTGTTCTTTGATATGAAGTTCCACCAGAAGTGTGTTTTCATACAAAAACTGTTAATTACAACTAACTTTGTCCATCCAAAACGAACTTTGTACTTTGCTATGAAGTTCCACCAGGAATGAGTTTTCATGCAAAAACTGTCTATTTCAACTAAATTGATCCATCCAAAACGAACTTTGTACTTTGCTATGAAGTTCCACCAGGAATGAGTTTTTATGCAAAAACTGTCTATTTCAACTTAATTCGTCCATCCAAAACGAACTTTGTACTTTGCTATGAAGTTCCACCAGGAATGAGTTTTCATGCAAAAACTGTCTATTTCAACTAAATTGATCCATCCAAAACGAACTTTGTACTTTGCTATGAAGTTCCACCAGGAATGAGTTTTTATGCAAAAACTGTCTATTTCAACTTAATTCGTCCATCCAAAACGAACTTTGTACTTTGCTATGAAGTTCCACCAGGAATGAGCTTTCATGCAAAAACTGTCTATTTCAACTAAATTGATCCATCCAAAACGAACTTTGTACTTTGCTATGAAGTTCCACCAGGAATGAGTTTTTATGCAAAAACTGTCTATTTCAACTAAATTGATCCATCCAAAACGAACTTTGTACTTTGCTATGAAGTTCCACCTGGAATGAGTTTTCATGCAAAAACTGTCTATTTCAACTAACTTTGTCCATCCAAAACGAACTTTGTACTTTACTATGAAGTTCCACCAGGAATGAGTTTTCATACAAAAACTGTCTATTTCAACTTAATTCGTCCATCCAAAACGAACTTTGTACTTTGCTATGAAGTTCCACCAGGAATGAGTTTTTATGCAAAAACTGTCTATTTCAACTAACTTTGTCCATCCAAAACGAACTTTGTACTTTGCTATGAAGTTCCACCAGGAATGAGATGTCATGCAAAAACTGTCTATTTCAACTAACTTTGTCCATCCAAAACGAACTTTGTACTTTGCTATGAAGTTCCACCAGGAATGAGTTTTCGTGCAAAAACTGTCTATTTCAACTAACTTTGTCCATCCAAAACGAACTTTGTACTTTGCTATGAAGTTCCACCAGGAATGAGTTTTCATGCAAAAACTGTCTATTTCAACTAACTTTGTCCATCCAAAACGAACTTTGTTCTTTGCTATGAAGTTCCACCAGGAATGAGTTTTCATACAAAAACTGTCTATTTCAACTTAATTCGTCCATCCAAAAAGAACTTTGTACTTTGCTATGAAGTTCCACCAAGAATGAGTTTTTATGCAAAAACTGTCTATTTCAACTAACTTTGTCCATCCAAAACGAACTTTGTACTTTGCTATGAAGTTCCACCAGGAATGAGTTTTCGTGCAAAAACTGTCTATTTCAACTAACTTTGTCCATTCAAAACGAACTTTGTACTTTGCTATGAAGTTCCACCAGGAATGAGTTTTTATGCAAAAACTGTCTATTTCAACTAACTTTGTCCATCCAAAACGAACTTTGTACTTTACTATGAAGTTCCACCAGGAATGAGTTTTCATACAAAAACTGTCTATTTCAACTTAATTCGTCCATCCAAAACGAACTTTGTACTTTGCTATGAAGTTCCACCAGGAATGAGTTTTTATGCAAAAACTGTCTATTTCAACTAACTTTGTCCATCCAAAACGAACTTTGTACTTTGCTATGAAGTTCCACCAGGAATGAGATGTCATGCAAAAACTGTCTATTTCAACTAACTTTGTCCATCCAAAACGAACTTTGTACTTTGCTATGAAGTTCCACCAGGACTGAGTTTTCGTGCAAAAACTGTCTATTTCAACTAACTTTGTCCATCCAAAACGAACTTTGTACTTTGCTATGAAGTTCCACCAGGAATGAGTTTTCATGCAAAAACTGTCTATTTCAACTAACTTTGTCCATCCAAAACGAACTTTGTACTTTGCTATGAAGTTCCACCAGGAATGAGTTTTTATGCAAAAACTGTCTATTTCAACTAACTTTGTCCATCCAAAACGAACTTTGTACTTTGCTATGAAGTTCCACCAGGAATGAGTTTTCATGCAAAAACTGTCTATTTCAACTAACTTTGTCCATCCAAAACGAACTTTGTACTTTGCTATGAAGTTCCACCAGGAATGAGTTTTCATACAAAAACTGTCTATTTCAACTTTATTCGTCCATCCAAAACGAACTTTGTACTTTGCTATGAAGTTCCACCAGGAATGAGTTTTTATGCAAAAACTGTCTATTTCAACTAACTTTGTCCATCCAAAACGAACTTTGTACTTTGCTATGAAGTTCCACCAGGAATGAGATGTCATGCAAAAACTGTCTATTTCAACTAACTTTGTCCATCCAAAACGAACTTTGTACTTTGCTATGAAGTTCCACCAGGAATGAGTTTTCGTGCAAAAACTGTCTATTTCAACTAACTTTGTCCATCCAAAACGAACTTTGTACTTTGCTATGAAGTTCCACCAGGAATGAGTTTTCATGCAAAAACTGTCTATTTCAACTAACTTTGTCCATCCAAAACGAACTTTGTACTTTGCTATGAAGTTCCACCAGGAATGAGTTTTCATACAAAAACTGTCTATTTCAACTTAATTCGTCCATCCAAAACGAACTTTGTACTTTGCTATGAAGTTCCACCAGGAATGGGTTTTCATGCAAAAACTGTCTATTTCAACTTAATTCGTCCATCCAAAACGAACTTTGTACTTTGCTATGAAGTTCCACCAGGAATGAGTTTTCATGCAAAAACTGTCTATTTCAACTAAATTGATCCATCCAAAACGAACTTTGTACTTTGCTATGAAGTTCCACCAGGAATGAGTTTTTATGCAAAAACTGTCTATTTCAACTTAATTCGTCCATCCAAAACGAACTTTGTACTTTGCTATGAAGTTCCACCAGGAATGAGTTTTCATGCAAAAACTGTCTATTTCAACTAAATTGATCCATCCAAAACGAACTTTGTACTTTGCTATGAAGTTCCACCAGGAATGAGTTTTTATGCAAAAACTGTCTATTTCAACTAAATTGATCCATCCAAAACGAACTTTGTACTTTACTATGAAGTTCCACCAGGAATGAGTTTTCATACAAAAACTGTCTATTTCAACTTAATTCGTCCATCCAAAACGAACTTTGTACTTTGCTATGAAGTTCCACCAGGAATGAGTTTTTATGCAAAAACTGTCTATTTCAACTAACTTTGTCCATCCAAAACGAACTTTGTACTTTGCTATGAAGTTCCACCAGGAATGAGTTTTCATGCAAAAACTGTCTATTTCAACTAACTTTGTCCATCCAAAACGAACTTTGTACTTTGCTATGAAGTTCCACCAGGAATGAGTTTTCGTGCAAAAACTGTCTATTTCAACTTAATTCGTCCATCCAAAACGAACTTTGTACTTTGCTATGAAGTTCCACCAGGAATGAGTTTTCATGCAAAAACTGTCTATTTCAACTAACTTTGTCCATCCAAAACGAACTTTGTACTTTGCTATGAAGTTCCACCAGAAGTGTGTTTTCATACAAAAACTGTTAATTACAACTAACTTTGTCCATCCGATTCGAACTTTGTTCTTTGATATGAAGTTCCACCAGAAGTGTGTTTTCATACAAAAACTGTTAATTACAACTAACTTTGTCCATCCAAAACGAACTTTGTACTTTGCTATGAAGTTCCACCAGGAATGAGTTTTCATGCAAAAACTGTCTATTTCAACTAAATTGATCCATCCAAAACGAACTTTGTACTTTGCTATGAAGTTCCACCAGGAATGAGTTTTCATGCAAAAACTGTCTATTTCAACTAAATTGATCCATCCAAAACGAACTTTGTACTTTGCTATGAAGTTCCACCAGGAATGAGTTTTTATGCAAAAACTGTCTATTTCAACTTAATTCGTCCATCCAAAACGAACTTTGTACTTTGCTATGAAGTTCCACCAGCAATGAGTTTTCATGCAAAAACTGTCTATTTCAACTAAATTGATCCATCCAAAACGAACTTTGTACTTTGCTATGAAGTTCCACCAGGAATGAGTTTTTATGCAAAAACTGTCTATTTAAACTTAATTCGTCCATCCAAAACGAACTTTGTACTTTGCTATGAAGTTCCACCAGGAATGAGTTTTCATGCAAAAACTGTCTATTTCAACTAAATTGATCCATCCAAAACGAACTTTGTACTTTGCTATGAAGTTCCACCAGGAATGAGTTTTTATGCAAAAACTGTCTATTTCAACTAAATTGATCCATCCAAAACGAACTTTGTACTTTGCTATGAAGTTCCACCTGGAATGAGTTTTCATGCAAAAACTGTCTATTTCAACTAACTTTGTCCATCCAAAACGAACTTTGTACTTTACTATGAAGTTCCACCAGGAATGAGTTTTCATACAAAAACTGTCTATTTCAACTTAATTCGTCCATCCAAAACGAACTTTGTACTTTGCTATGAAGTTCCACCAGGAATGAGTTTTTATGCAAAAACTGTCTATTTCAACTAACTTTGTCCATCCAAAACGAACTTTGTACTTTGCTATGAAGTTCCACCAGGAATGAGATGTCATGCAAAAACTGTCTATTTCAACTAACTTTGTCCATCCAAAACGAACTTTGTACTTTGCTATGAAGTTCCACCAGGAATGAGTTTTCGTGCAAAAACTGTCTATTTCAACTAACTTTGTCCATCCAAAACGAACTTTGTACTTTGCTATGAAGTTCCACCAGGAATGAGTTTTCATGCAAAAACTGTCTATTTCAACTAACTTTGTCCATCCAAAACGAACTTTGTTCTTTGCTATGAAGTTCCACCAGGAATGAGTTTTCATACAAAAACTGTCTATTTCAACTTAATTCGTCCATCCAAAACGAACTTTGTACTTTGCTATGAAGTTCCACCAGGAATGAGTTTTTATGCAAAAACTGTCTATTTCAACTAACTTTGTCCATCCAAAACGAACTTTGTACTTTGCTATGAAGTTCCACCAGGAATGAGTTTTCATGCAAAAACTGTCTATTTCAACTAACTTTGTCCATCCAAAACGAACTTTGTACTTTGCTATGAAGTTCCACCAGGAATGAGTTTTCGTGCAAAAACTGTCTATTTCAACTAACTTTGTCCATCCAAAACGAACTTTGTACTTTGCTATGAAGTTCCACCAGGAATGAGTTTTTATGCAAAAACTGTCTATTTCAACTAACTTTGTCCATCCAAAACGAACTTTGTACTTTACTATGAAGTTCCACCAGGAATGAGTTTTCATACAAAAACTGTCTATTTCAACTTAATTCGTCCATCCAAAACGAACTTTGTACTTTGCTATGAAGTTCCACCAGGAATGAGTTTTTATGCAAAAACTGTCTATTTCAACTAACTTTGTCCATCCAAAACGAACTTTGTACTTTGCTATGAAGTTCCACCAGGAATGAGATGTCATGCAAAAACTGTCTATTTCAACTAACTTTGTCCATCCAAAACGAACTTTGTACTTTGCTATGAAGTTCCACCAGGACTGAGTTTTCGTGCAAAAACTGTCTATTTCAACTAACTTTGTCCATCCAAAACGAACTTTGTACTTTGCTATGAAGTTCCACCAGGAATGAGTTTTCATGCAAAAACTGTCTATTTCAACTAACTTTGTCCATCCAAAACGAACTTTGTACTTTGCTATGAAGTTCCACCAGGAATGAGTTTTTATGCAAAAACTGTCTATTTCAACTAACTTTGTCCATCCAAAACGAACTTTGTACTTTGCTATGAAGTTCCACCAGGAATGAGTTTTCATGCAAAAACTGTCTATTTCAACTAACTTTGTCCATCCAAAACGAACTTTGTACTTTGCTATGAAGTTCCACCAGGAATGAGTTTTCATACAAAAACTGTCTATTTCAACTTTATTCGTCCATCCAAAACGAACTTTGTACTTTGCTATGAAGTTCCACCAGGAATGAGTTTTTATGCAAAAACTGTCTATTTCAACTAACTTTGTCCATCCAAAACGAACTTTGTACTTTGCTATGAAGTTCCACCAGGAATGAGATGTCATGCAAAAACTGTCTATTTCAACTAACTTTGTCCATCCAAAACGAACTTTGTACTTTGCTATGAAGTTCCACCAGGAATGAGTTTTCGTGCAAAAACTGTCTATTTCAACTAACTTTGTCCATCCAAAACGAACTTTGTACTTTGCTATGAAGTTCCACCAGGAATGAGTTTTCATGCAAAAACTGTCTATTTCAACTAACTTTGTCCATCCAAAACGAACTTTGTACTTTGCTATGAAGTTCCACCAGGAATGAGTTTTTATGCAAAAACTGTCTATTTCAACTAACTTTGTCCATCCAAAACGAACTTTGTACTTTGCTATGAAGTTCCACCAGGAATGAGTTTTCATGCAAAAACTGTCTATTTCAACTAACTTTGTCCATCCAAAACGAACTTTGTACTTTGCTATGAAGTTCCACCAGGAATGAGTTTTCATACAAAAACTGTCTATTTCAACTTTATTCGTCCATCCAAAACGAACTTTGTACTTTGCTATGAAGTTCCACCAGGAATGGGTTTTCATGCAAAAACTGTCTATTTCAACTTAATTCGTCCATCCAAAACGAACTTTGTACTTTGCTATGAAGTTCCACCAGGAATGAGTTTTCATGCAAAAACTGTCTATTTCAACTAAATTGATCCATCCAAAACGAACTTTGTACTTTGCTATGAAGTTCCACCAGGAATGAGTTTTTATGCAAAAACTGTCTATTTCAACTTAATTCGTCCATCCAAAACGAACTTTGTACTTTGCTATGAAGTTCCACCAGGAATGAGTTTTCATGCAAAAACTGTCTATTTCAACTAAATTGATCCATCCAAAACGAACTTTGTACTTTGCTATGAAGTTCCACCAGGAATGAGTTTTTATGCAAAAACTGTCTATTTCAACTAAATTGATCCATCCAAAACGAACTTTGTACTTTGCTATGAAGTTCCACCTGGAATGAGTTTTCATGCAAAAACTGTCTATTTCAACTTAATTCGTCCATCCAAAACGAACTTTGTACTTTGCTATGAAGTTCCACCAGGAATGAGTTTTTATGCAAAAACTGTCTATTTCAACTAACTTTGTCCATCCAAAACGAACTTTGTACTTTGCTATGAAGTTCCACCAGGAATGAGTTTTCATGCAAAAACTGTCTATTTCAACTAACTTTGTCCATCCAAAACGAACTTTGTACTTTGCTATGAAGTTCCACCAGGAATGAGTTTTCGTGCAAAAACTGTCTATTTCAACTTAATTCGTCCATCCAAAACGAACTTTGTACTTTGCTATGAAGTTCCACCAGGAATGAGTTTTCATGCAAAAACTGTCTATTTCAACTAACTTTGTCCATCCAAAACGAATTTTGTACTTTGCTATGAAGTTCCACCAGGAATGAGTTTTCATACAAAAACTGTCTATTTCAACTAACTTTGTCCATCCAAAACGAACTTTGTACTTTGCTATGAAGTTCCACCAGAAGTGTGTTTTCATACAAAAACTGTTAATTACAACTAACTTTGTCCATCCAAAACGAACTTTGTACTTTGCTATGAAGTTCCACCAGGAATGAGTTTTCATGCAAAAACTGTCTATTTCAACTAACTTTGTCCATCCAAAACGAACTTTGTACTTTGCTATGAAGTTCCACCAGGAATGAGTTTTCATACAAAAACTGTCTATTTCAACTTAATTCGTCCATCCAAAACGAACTTTGTACTTTGCTATGAAGTTCCACCAGGAATGAGTTTTTATGCAAAAACTGTCTATTTCAACTTAATTCGTCCATCCAAAACGAACTTTGTACTTTGCTATGAAGTTCCACCAGGAATGAGTTTTTATACAAAAACTGTCTATTTCAACTAACTTTGTCCATCCAAAACGAACTTTGTACTTTGCTATGAAGTTCCACCAGGAATGAGTTTTCATGCAAAAACTGTCTATTTCAACTAACTTTGTCCATCCAAAACGAACTTTGTACTTTGCTATGAAGTTCCACCAGGAATGAGTTTTCGTGCAAAAACTGTCTATTTCAACTTAATTCGTCCATCCAAAACGAACTTTGTACTTTGCTATGAAGTTCCACCAGGAATGAGTTTTCATGCAAAAACTGTCTATTTCAACTAACTTTGTCCATCCAAAACGAATTTTGTACTTTGCTATGAAGTTCCACCAGGAATGAGTTTTCATACAAAAACTGTTAATTACAACTAACTTTGTCCATCCGATTCGAACTTTGTTCTTTGATATGAAGTTCCACCAGAAGTGTGTTTTCATACAAAAACTGTTAATTACAACTAACTTTGTCCATCCAAAACGAACTTTGTACTTTGATATGAAGTTCCACCAGAAGTGTGTTTTCATACAAAAACTGTTAATTACAACTAACTTTGTCCATCCAAAACGAACTTTGTACTTTGATATGAAGTTCCACCAGAAGTGTGTTTTCATACAAAAACTGTTAATTACAACTAACTTTGTCCATCCAAAACGAACTTTGTACTTTGATATGAAGTTCCACCAGAAGTGTGTTTTCATACAAAAACTGTTAATTACAACTAACTTTGTCCATCCAAAACGAACTTTGTACTTTGCTATGAAGTTCCACCAGGAATGAGTTTTTATGCAAAAACTGTCTATTTCAACTAACTTTGTCCATCCAAAACGAACTTTGTACTTTGCTATGAAGTTCCACCAGGAATGAGTTTTCATGCAAAAACTGTCTATTTCAACTAACTTTGTCCATCCAAAACGAACTTTGTACTTTGCTATGAAGTTCCACCAGGAATGAGTTTTCATACAAAAACTGTCTATTTCAACTTAATTCGTCCATCCAAAACGAACTTTGTACTTTGCTATGAAGTTCCACCAGGAATGGGTTTTCATGCAAAAACTGTCTATTTCAACTTAATTCGTCCATCCAAAACGAACTTTGTACTTTGCTATGAAGTTCCACCAGGAATGAGTTTTCATGCAAAAACTGTCTATTTCAACTAAATTGATCCATCCAAAACGAACTTTGTACTTTGCTATGAAGTTCCACCAGGAATGAGTTTTTATGCAAAAACTGTCTGTTTCAACTTAATTCGTCCATCCAAAACGAACTTTGTACTTTGCTATGAAGTTCCACCAGGAATGAGTTTTCATGCAAAAACTGTCTATTTCAACTAAATTGATCCATCCAAAACGAACTTTGTACTTTGCTATGAAGTTCCACCAGGAATGAGTTTTTATGCAAAAACTGTCTATTTCAACTAAATTGATCCATCCAAAACGAACTTTGTACTTTACTATGAAGTTCCACCAGGAATGAGTTTTCATACAAAAACTGTCTATTTCAACTTAATTCGTCCATCCAAAACGAACTTTGTACTTTGCTATGAAGTTCCACCAGGAATGAGTTTTTATGCAAAAACTGTCTATTTCAACTAACTTTGTCCATCCAAAACGAACTTTGTACTTTGCTATGAAGTTCCACCAGGAATGAGTTTTCATGCAAAAACTGTCTATTTCAACTAACTTTGTCCATCCAAAACGAACTTTGTACTTTGCTATGAAGTTCCACCAGGAATGAGTTTTCGTGCAAAAACTGTCTATTTCAACTTAATTCGTCCATCCAAAACGAACTTTGTACTTTGCTATGAAGTTCCACCAGGAATGAGTTTTCATGCAAAAACTGTCTATTTCAACTAACTTTGTCCATCCAAAACGAATTTTGTACTTTGCTATGAAGTTCCACCAGGAATGAGTTTTCATACAAAAACTGTCTATTTCAACTAACTTTGTCCATCCAAAACGAACTTTGTACTTTGATATGAAGTTCCACCAGAAGTGTGTTTTCATACAAAAACTGTTAATTACAACTAACTTTGTCCATCCAAAACGAACTTTGTACTTTGCTATGAAGTTCCACCAGGAATGAGTTTTCATGCAAAAACTGTCTATTTCAACTAAATTGATCCATCCAAAACGAACTTTGTACTTTGCTATGAAGTTCCACCAGGAATGAGTTTTTATGCAAAAACTGTCTATTTCAACTTAATTCGTCCATCCAAAACGAACTTTGTACTTTGCTATGAAGTTCCACCAGGAATGAGTTTTCATGCAAAAACTGTCTATTTCAACTAAATTGATCCATCCAAAACGAACTTTGTACTTTGCTATGAAGTTCCACCAGGAATGAGTTTTTATGCAAAAACTGTCTATTTCAACTTAATTCGTCCATCCAAAACGAACTTTGTACTTTGCTATGAAGTTCCACCAGGAATGAGTTTTCATGCAAAAACTGTCTATTTCAACTAAATTGATCCATCCAAAACGAACTTTGTACTTTGCTATGAAGTTCCACCAGGAATGAGTTTTTATGCAAAAACTGTCTATTTCAACTAAATTGATCCATCCAAAACGAACTTTGTACTTTGCTATGAAGTTCCACCAGGAATGAGTTTTTATGCAAAAACTGTCTATTTCAACTAACTTTGTCCATCCAAAACGAACTTTGTACTTTGCTATGAAGTTCCACCAGGAATGAGTTTTCATGCAAAAACTGTCTATTTCAACTAACTTTGTCCATCCAAAACGAACTTTGTACTTTGCTATGAAGTTCCACCAGGAATGAGTTTTCGTGCAAAAACTGTCTATTTCAACTTAATTCGTCCATCCAAAACGAACTTTGTACTTTGCTATGAAGTTCCACCAGGAATGAGTTTTCATGCAAAAACTGTCTATTTCAACTAACTTTGTCCATCCAAAACGAACTTTGTACTTTGCTATGAAGTTCCACCAGGAATGAGTTTTTATGCAAAAACTGTCTATTTCAACTAACTTTGTCCATCCAAAACGAACTTTGTACTTTGCTATGAAGTTCCACCAGAAGTGTGTTTTCATACAAAAACTGTTAATTACAACTAACTTTGTCCATCCGATTCGAACTTTGTTCTTTGATATGAAGTTCCACCAGAAGTGTGTTTTCATACAAAAACTGTTAATTACAACTAACTTTGTCCATCCAAAACGAACTTTGTACTTTGATATGAAGTTCCACCAGAAGTGTGTTTTCATACAAAAACTGTTAATTACAACTAACTTTGTCCATCCAAAACGAACTTTGTACTTTGATATGAAGTTCCACCAGAAGTGTGTTATCATACAAAAACTGTTAATTACAACTAACTTTGTCCATCCAAAACGAACTTTGTACTTTGATATGAAGTTCCACCAGAAGTGTGTTTTCATGCAAAAACTGTTAATTACAACTAACTTTGTCCATCCAAAACGAACTTTGTACTTTGATATGAAGTTCTACCGAAAGTGTGTTTTCATACAAAAACTGTTAATTACAACTAACTTTGTCCATCCGATTCGAACTTTGTACTTTGATATGAAATTGCACCAGAAGTGTGTTTTCATACAAAAACTGTTAATTACAACTAACTTTGTCCATCCAAAACGAACTTTGTACTTTGATTTGAAGTTTTACCAGAATTGAGTTTTCATACAAAAACTGTTAATTATAACTAACTTTGTCCATCCGATTCGAACCTTGTTCTTTGATTTGCAGTTGCACCAGAAGTGTGTTTTCATACAAAAACTGTTAATTACAACTAACTTTGTCCATCCGATTCGAACTTTGTTCTTTGATTTGAAGTTCCACCAGAAGTGAGTTTTCATACAAAAACTGTTAATTACAACTAACTTTGTCCATCCGATTCGAACTTTGTACTTTGATATGAAGTTCTACCAGAAGTGTGTTTTCATACAAAAACCGTTAATTACAACTAACTTTGTCCGTCCGATTCGAACTTTGTTCTTTGATTTGAAGTTCCACCAGAAGTGTGTTTTCATACAAAAACTGTTAATTACAACTAACTTTGTCCGTCCGATTCGAACTTTGTTCTTTGATATGAAGTTCCACCAGAAGTGTGTTTTCATACAAAAACTGTTAATTACAACTAACTTTGTCCATCCGATTCGAACTTTGTTCTTTGATATGAAGTTCCACCAGAAGTGTGTTTTCATACAAAAACTGTTAATTACAACTAACTTTGTCCATCCGATTCAAACTTTGTTCTTTGATTTGAAGTTCCACCAGAAGTGAGTTTTCATACAAAAACTGTTAATTACAACTAACTTTGTCCATCCAAAACGAACTTTGTACTTTGCTATGAAGTTCCACCAGGAATGAGTTTTCATGCAAAAACTGTCTATTTCAACTAACTTTGTCCATCCAAAACGAACTTTGTACTTTGCTATGAAGTTCCACCAGGAATGAGTTTTCGTGCAAAAACTGTCTATTTCAACTTAATTCGTCCATCCAAAACGAACTTTGTACTTTGCTATGAAGTTCCACCAGGAATGAGTTTTCATGCAAAAACTGTCTATTTCAACTAACTTTGTCCATCCAAAACGAACTTTGTACTTTGCTATGAAGTTCCACCAGAAGTGTGTTTTCATACAAAAACTGTTAATTACAACTAACTTTGTCCATCCGATTCGAACTTTGTTCTTTGATATGAAGTTCCACCAGAAGTGTGTTTTCATACAAAAACTGTTAATTACAACTAACTTTGTCCATCCAAAACGAACTTTGTACTTTGATATGAAGTTCCACCAGAAGTGTGTTTTCATACAAAAACTGTTAATTACAACTAACTTTGTCCATCCAAAACGAACTTTGTACTTTGCTATGAAGTTCCACCAGGAATGAGTTTTCGTGCAAAAACTGTCTATTTCAACTTAATTCGTCCATCCAAAACGAACTTTGTACTTTGCTATGAAGTTCCACCAGGAATGAGTTTTCATACAAAAACTGTCTATTTCAACTAACTTTGTCCATCCAAAACGAACTTTGTACTTTGCTATGAAGTTCCACCAGAAGTGTGTTTTCATACAAAAACTGTTAATTACAACTAACTTTGTCCATCCGATTCGAACTTTGTTCTTTGATATGAAGTTCCACCAGAAGTGTGTTTTCATACAAAAACTGTTAATTACAACTAACTTTGTCCATCCAAAACGAACTTTGTACTTTGATATGAAGTTCCACCAGAAGTGTGTTTTCATACAAAAACTGTTAATTACAACTAACTTTGTCCATCCAAAACGAACTTTGTACTTTGCTATGAAGTTCCACCAGGAATGAGTTTTCATGCAAAAACTGTCTATTTCAACTAAATTGATCCATCCAAAACGAACTTTGTACTTTGCTATGAAGTTCCACCAGGAATGAGTTTTTATGCAAAAACTGTCTATTTCAACTTAATTCGTCCATCCAAAACGAACTTTGTACTTTGCTATGAAGTTCCACCAGGAATGAGTTTTCATGCAAAAACTGTCTATTTCAACTAAATTGATCCATCCAAAACGAACTTTGTACTTTGCTATGAAGTTCCACCAGGAATGAGTTTTTATGCAAAAACTGTCTATTTCAACTTAATTCGTCCATCCAAAACGAACTTTGTACTTTGCTATGAAGTTCCACCAGGAATGAGTTTTCATGCAAAAACTGTCTATTTCAACTAAATTGATCCATCCAAAACGAACTTTGTACTTTGCTATGAAGTTCCACCAGGAATGAGTTTTTATGCAAAAACTGTCTATTTCAACTAAATTGATCCATCCAAAACGAACTTTGTACTTTGCTATGAAGTTCCACCTGGAATGAGTTTTCATGCAAAAACTGTCTATTTCAACTAACTTTGTCCATCCAAAACGAACTTTGTACTTTACTATGAAGTTCCACCAGGAATGAGTTTTCATACAAAAACTGTCTATTTCAACTTAATTCGTCCATCCAAAACGAACTTTGTACTTTGCTATGAAGTTCCACCAGGAATGAGTTTTTATGCAAAAACTGTCTATTTCAACTAACTTTGTCCATCCAAAACGAACTTTGTACTTTGCTATGAAGTTCCACCAGGAATGAGTTTTCATGCAAAAACTGTCTATTTCAACTAACTTTGTCCATCCAAAACGAACTTTGTACTTTGCTATGAAGTTCCACCAGGAATGAGTTTTCGTGCAAAAACTGTCTATTTCAACTTAATTCGTCCATCCAAAACGAACTTTGTACTTTGCTATGAAGTTCCACCAGGAATGAGTTTTCATGCAAAAACTGTCTATTTCAACTAACTTTGTCCATCCAAAACGAACTTTGTACTTTGCTATGAAGTTCCACCAGGAATGAGTTTTTATGCAAAAACTGTCTATTTCAACTAACTTTGTCCATCCAAAACGAACTTTGTACTTTGCTAAGAAGTTCCACCAGAAGTGTGTTTTCATACAAAAACTGTTAATTACAACTAACTTTGTCCATCCGATTCGAACTTTGTTCTTTGATATGAAGTTCCACCAGAAGTGTGTTTTCATACAAAAACTGTTAATTACAACTAACTTTGTCCATCCAAAACGAACTTTGTACTTTGATATGAAGTTCCACCAGAAGTGTGTTTTCATACAAAAACTGTTAATTACAACTAACTTTGTCCATCCAAAACGAACTTTGTACTTTGATATGAAGTTCCACCAGAAGTGTGTTTTCATGCAAAAACTGTTAATTACAACTAACTTTGTCCATCCAAAACGAACTTTGTACTTTGATATGAAGTTCTACCGAAAGTGTGTTTTCATACAAAAACTGTTAATTACAACTAACTTTGTCCATCCGATTCGAACTTTGTACTTTGATATGAAATTGCACCAGAAGTGTGTTTTCATACAAAAACTGTTAATTACAACTAACTTTGTCCATCCAAAACGAACTTTGTACTTTGATTTGAAGTTTTACCAGAAGTGAGTTTTCATACAAAAACTGTTAATTATAACTAACTTTGTCCATCCAAAACGAACCTTGTTCTTTGATTTGCAGTTGCACCAGAAGTGTGTTTTCATACAAAAACTGTTAATTACAACTAACTTTGTCCATCCGATTCGAACTTTGTTCTTTGATTTGAAGTTCCACCAGAAGTGAGTTTTCATACAAAAACTGTTAATTACAACTAACTTTGTCCATCCGATTCGAACTTTGTACTTTGATATGAAGTTCTACCAGAAGTGTGTTTTCATACAAAAACCGTTAATTACAACTAACTTTGTCCGTCCGATTCGAACTTTGTTCTTTGATTTGAAGTTCCACCAGAAGTGTGTTTTCATACAAAAACTGTTAATTACAACTAACTTTGTCCGTCCGATTCGATCTTTGTTCTTTGATATGAAGTTCCACCAGAAGTGTGTTTTCATACAAAAACTGTTAATTACAACTAACTTTGTCCATCCGATTCGAACTTTGTTCTTTGATATGAAGTTCCACCAGAAGTGTGTTTTCATACAAAAACTGTTAATTACAACTAACTTTGTCCATCCGATTCAAACTTTGTTCTTTGATTTGAAGTTCCACCAGAAGTGAGTTTTCATACAAAAACTGTTAATTACAACTAACTTTGTCCATCCGATTCGAACTTTGTACTTTGATATGAAGTTCTACCAGAAGTATGTTTTCATACAAAAACTGTTAATTACAACTAACTTTGTCCATCCGATTCGAACTTTGTTCTTTGATTTGCAGTTCCACCAGAAGTGTGTTTTCATACAAAAACTGTTAATTACAACTAACTTTGTCCATCCGATTCGAACTTTGTACTTTGATATTAAGTTGCACCAGAAGTGAATTTTCATACAAAAACTGTTAATTACAACTAACTTTGTCCATCCTAATCGAACTTTGTACTTTGATATGAAGTTGCACCAGAAGTGTGTTTTCATACAAAAACTGTTAATTACAACTAACTTTGTCCATCCGATTCGAACTTTGTTCTTTGATTTGAAGTTCCACCAGAAGTGAGTTTTCATACAAAAACTGTTAATTACAACTAACTTTGTCCATCCGATTCGAACTTTGTACTTTGATATGAAGTTCTACCAGAAGTGTGTTTTCATACAAAAACTGTTAATTACAACTAACTTTGTCCATCCGATTCGAACTTTGTTCTTTGATTTGCAGTTGCACCAGAAGTGAGTTTTCATACAAAAACTGTTAATTACAACTAACTTTGTCCATCCGATTCGAACTTTGTACTTTGATATGAAGTTGCACCAGAAGTGTGTTTTCATACAAAAACTGTTAATTACAACTAACTTTGTCCATCCGATTCGAACTTTGTTCTTTGATTTGCAGTTCCACCAGAAGTGTGTTTTCAAACAAAAACTGTTAATTACAACTAACTTTGTCCGTCCGATTCGAACTTTTTTCTTTGATTTGAAGTTCCACCAGAAGTGTGTTTTCATACAAAAACTGTCTAACTTTGTCCATCCGATTCGAACTTTGTTCTTTGATTTGAAGTTCCACCAGAAGTGTGTTTTCATACAAAAACTGTTAATTACAACTAACTTTGTCCATCCGATTCGAACTTTGTTCTTTGATTTGAAGGTCCACCAGAAGTGTGTTTTCATACAAAAACTGTTAATTAGAACTAACTTTGTCCATCCGATTCGAACTTTGTTCGTTGATATGAAGTTCCACCAGAAGTGTGTTTTCATAAAAAAACTGTTAATTACAACTTACTTTGTCCATCCGATTCGAACTTTGTTCTTTGATTTGAAGTTCCACCAGAAGTGAGCTTTCATACAAAAACTGTTAATTACAACTAACTTTGTCCATCCGATTCGAATTTTGTTCGTTGATATGAAGTTCCACTAGAAGTGTGTTTTCATACAAAAACTGTTAATTACAACTAACTTTGTCCATCCGATTCGAACTTTGTACTTTGATAGGAAGTTGTACCAGAAGTGTGTTTTCATACAAAAACTGTTAATTACAACTAACTTTGTCCATCCGATTCGAACTTTGTTCTTTGATATGAAGTTCCACCAGAAGTGTGTTTTCATACAAAAACTGTTAATTACAACTAACTTTGTCCATCCGATTCGAACTTTGTACTTTGATATGAAGTTCCACCAGAAGTGTGTTTTCATACAAAAACTGTTAATTACAACTAACTTTGTCCATCCGATTCGAACTTTGTTCTTTGATTTGAAGTTCCACCAGAAGTGTGTTTTCATACAAAAACTGTTAATTACAACTAACTTTGTCCGTCCGATTCGAACTTTGTTCTTTGATATGAAGTTCCACCAGAAGTGTGTTTTCATACAAAAACTGTTAATTACAACTAACTTTGTCCATCCGAATCGAACTTTTTTCTTTGATTTGAAGTTCCACCAGAAGTGTGTTTTCATACAAAAACTGTCTAACTTTGTCCTTCCGATTCGAACTTTGTTGTTTGATTTGAAGTTCCACCAGATGTGTGTTTTCATACAAAAACTGTTAATTACAACTAACTTTGTCCATCCGATTCGAACTTTGTTCTTTGATTTGAAGTTCCACCAGAAGTGTGTTTTCATACAAAAACTGTTAATTACAACTAACTTTGTCCATCCGATTCGAACTTTGTTCTTTGATACGAAGTTCCACCAGAAGTGTGTTTTCATACAAAAACTGTTAATTACAACTACCTTTGTCCATCCGATTCGAACTTTGTTCTTTGATTTGAAGTTCCACCAGAAGTGAGCTTTCATACAAAAACTGTTAATTACAACTAACTTTGTCCATCCGATTCGAACTTTGTTCGATGATATGAAGTTCCACTAGAAGTGTGTTTTCATACAAAACCTGTAAATTCAACTAACTTTGTCCATTCAAAACGAACTTTGTTCGTTAATATGAAATTCCACTAGAAGTGTGTTTTCATACAAAAACTGTTAATTACAACTAACTTTGTCCATCCGATTCGAACTTTGTAATTTGATAGGAAGTTGTACCAGAAGTGAGTTTTCATACAAAAACTGTTAATTACAACTAACTTTGTCCATCCGATTCGAACTTTGTTCTTTGATTTGCAGTTGCACCAGAAGTGTGTTTTCATACAAAAACTGTTAATTACAACTAACTTTGTCCATCCGATTCGAACTTTGTACTTTGATAGGAAGTTGCACCAGAAGTGAGTTTTCATACAAAAACTGTTAATTACAACTAACTTTGTCCATCCGATTCGAACTTTGTTCTTTGATTTGCAGTTTCACCAGAAGTGTGTTTTCATACAAAAACTGTTAATTACAACTAACTTTGTCCATCCGATTCGAACTTTGTACTTTGATAGGAAGTTGCACCAGAAGTGAGTTTTCATACAAAAACTCTTAATTACAACTAACTTTGTCCATCCGATTCGAACTTTGTTCTTTGATTTGCAGTTGCACCAGAAGTGTGTTTTCATACAAAAACTGTTAATTACAACTAACTTTGTCCATCCGATTCGAACTTTGTACTTTGATAGGAAGTTGCACCAGAAGTGAGTTTTCATACAAAAACTGTTAATTACAACTAACTTTGTCCATCCGATTCGAACTTTGTACTTTGATAGGAAGTTGCACCAGAAGTGTGTTTTCATACAAAAACTGTTAATTACAACTAACTTTGTCCATCCGATTCGAACTTTGTTCTTTGATATGAAGTTCCACTAGAAGTGAGTTTTCATACAAAAACTGTTAATTACAACTAACTTTGTCCATCCGATTCGAACTTTGTTCTTTGATTTGAAGTTCCACCAGAAGTGTGTTTTCATACAAAAACTGTTAATTACAACTAACTTTGTCCATCCGATTCGAACTTTGTTCTTTGATTTGAAGTTCCACCAGAAGTGTGTTTTCATACAAAAACTGTTAATTACAACTAACTTTGTCCATCCGATTCGAACTTTGTTCTTTGATTTGAAAACTGTTAATTACAACTAACTTTGTCCTTCCGATTCGAACTTTGTTCTTTGATATGAAGTTCCACCAGATGTGTGTTTTCATACAAAAACTGTTAATTACAACTAACTTTGTCCATCCGATTCGAACTTTGTTCTTTGATTTGAAGTTCCACCAGAAGTGTGTTTTCATACAAAAACTGTTAATTACAACTAACTTTGTCCATCCGATTCGATCTTTGTTCTTTGATATGAAGTTCCACTAGAAGTGAGTTTTCATACAAAAACTGTTAATTACAACTAACTTTGTCCATCCGATTCGAACTTTGTTCTTTGATTTGAAGTTCCACCAGAAGTGAGTTTTCATACAAAAACTGTTAATTACAACTAACTTTGTCCATCCGATTCGAACTTTGTACTTTGATACGAAGTTCCACCAGAAGTGTGTTTTCATACAAAAACTGTTAATTACAACTAACTTTGTCCATCCGATTCGAACTTTGTTCTTTGATTTGAAAACTGTTAATTACAACTAACTTTGTCCTTCCGATTCGAACTTTGTTCTTTGATATGAAGTTCCACCAGATGTGTGTTTTCATACAAAAACTGTTAATTACAACTAACTTTGTCCATCCGATTCGAACTTTGTTCTTTGATTTGAAGTTCCACCAGAAGTGTGTTTTCATACAAAAACTGTTAATTACAACTAACTTTGTCCATCCGATTCGAACTTTGTACTTTGATATGAAGTTCCACTAGAAGTGAGTTTTCATACAAAAACTGTTAATTACAACTAACTTTGTCCATCCGATTCGAACTTTGTTCTTTGATTTGAAGTTCCACCAGAAGTGAGTTTTCATACAAAAACTGTTAATTACAACTAACTTTGTCCATCCGATTCGAACTTTGTTCGTTGATATGAAGTTCCACTAGAAGTGTGTTTTCATACAAAAACTGTTAATTACAACTAACTTTGTCCTTGCGATTCGAACTTTGTTGTTTGATATGAAGTTCCACCAGAAGTGTGTTTTCATACAAAAACTGTTAATAACAACTAACTTTGTCCTTCCGATTCGAACTTTGTTGTTTGATTTGAAGTTCCACCAGATGTGTGTTTTCATACAAAAACTGTTAATTACAACTAACTTTGTCCATCCGATTCGAACTTTGTTCTTTGATTTGAAGTTCCACCAGAAGTGTGTTTTCATACAAAAACTGTTAATTACAACTAACTTTGTCCATCCGATTCGAACTTTGTACTTTGATATGAAGTTGCACCAGAAGTGTGTTTTCATACAAAAACTGTTAATTACAACTAACTTTGTCCATCCGATTCGAACTTTGTTCGTTGATATGAAGTTCCACTAGAAGTGTGTTTTCATACAAAAACTGTTAATTACAACTAACTTTGTCCATCCGATTCGAACTTTGTACTTTGATACAAAGTTCCACCAGAAGTGTGTTTTCATACAAAAACTGTTAATAACAACTAACTTTGTCCTTCCGATTCGAACTTTGTTGTTTGATTTGAAGTTCCACCAGATGTGTGTTTTCATACAAAAACTGTTAATTACAACTAACTTTGTCCATCCGATTCGAACTTTGTTCTTTGATTTGAAGTTCCACCAGAAGTGTGTTTTCATACAAAAACTGTTAATTACAACTAACTTTGTCCATCCGATTCGAACTTTGTACTTTGATATGAAGTTGCACCAGAAGTGTGTTTTCATACAAAAACTGTTAATTACAACTAACTTTGTCCATCCGATTCGAACTTTGTTCTTTGATTTGAAAACTGTTAATTACAACTAACTTTGTCCTTCCGATTCGAACTTTGTTCTTTGATATGAAGTTCCACCAGATGTGTGTTTTCATACAAAAACTGTTAATTACAACTAACTTTGTCCATCCGATTCGAACTTTGTTCTTTGATTTGAAGTTCCACCAGAAGTGTGTTTTCATACAAAAACTGTTAATTACAACTAACTTTGTCCATCCGATTCGATCTTTGTTCTTTGATATGAAGTTCCACCAGAAGTGTGTTTTCATACAAAAACTGTTAATTACAACTAACTTTGTCCATCCGATTCGAACTTTGTTCGTTGATATGAAGTTCCACTAGAAGTGTGTTTTCATACAAAAACTGTTAATTACAACTAACTTTGTCCTTGCGATTCGAACTTTGTTGTTTGATATGAAGTTCCACCAGAAGTGTATTTTCATACAAAAACTGTTAATTACAACTAACTTTGTCCTTCCGATTCGAACTTTGTTCTTTGATATGAAGTTCCACCAGATGTGTGTTTTCATACAAAAACTGTTAATTACAACTAACTTTGTCCATCCGATTCGAACTTTGTTCTTTGATTTGAAGTTCCACCAGAAGTGTGTTTTCATACAAAAACTGTTAATTACAACTAACTTTGTCCATCCGATTCGATCTTTGTTCTTTGATATGAAGTTCCACCAGAAGTGTGTTTTCATACAAAAACTGTTAATTACAACTAACTTTGTCCATCCGATTCGAACTTTGTTCTTTGATATGAAGTTCCACTAGAAGTGTGTTTTCATACAAAAACTGTTAATTACAACTAACTTTGTCCATCCGATTCGAACTTTGTTCTTTGATACGAAGTTCCACCAGAAGTGTGTTTTCATACAAAAACTGTTAATTACAACTAACTTTGTCCTTGCGATTCGAACTTTGTTGTTTGATATGAAGTTCCACCAGAAGTGTATTTTCATACAAAAACTGTTAATTACAACTAACTTTGTCCATCCGAATCGAACTTTGTTCTTTGATTTGCAGTTTCACCAGAAGTGTGTTTTCATACAAAAACTGTTAATTACAACTAACTTTGTCCTTGCGATTCGAACTTTGTTGTTTGATATGAAGTTCCACCAGAAGTGTATTTTCATACAAAAACTGTTAATTACAACTAACTTTGTCCATCCGAATCGAACTTTGTTCTTTGATATGAAGTTCCACCAGAAGTGTGTTTTCATACAAAAACTGTTAATTACAACTAACTTTGTCCATCCGATTCGAACTTTGTTCTTTGATTTGAAGTTCCACCAGAAGTGTGTTTTCATACAAAAACTGTTAATTACAACTAACTTTGTCCATCCGATTCGATCTTTGTTCTTTGATATGAAGTTCCACCAGAAGTGTGTTTTCATACAAAAACTGTTAATTACAACTAACTTTGTCCATCCGATTCGAACTTTGTTCGTTGATATGAAGTTCCACTAGAAGTGTGTTTTCATACAAAAACTGTTAATTACAACTAACTTTGTCCTTGCGATTCGAACTTTGTTGTTTGATATGAAGTTCCACCAGAAGTGTATTTTCATACAAAAACTGTTAATTACAACTAACTTTGTCCATCCGAATCGAACTTTGTTGTTTGATATGAAGTTCCACCAGAAGTGTGTTTTCATACAAAAACTGTTAATTACAACTAACTTTGTCCATCCGATTCGAACTTTGTTCTTTGATATGAAGTTCCACTAGAAGTGTGTTTTCATACAAAAACTGTTAATTACAACTAACTTTGTCCATCCGATTCGAACTTTGTTCTTTGATACGAAGTTCCACCAGAAGTGTGTTTTCATACAAAAACTGTTAATTACAACTAACTTTGTCCTTGCGATTCGAACTTTGTTGTTTGATATGAAGTTCCACCAGAAGTGTATTTTCATACAAAAACTGTTAATTACAACTAACTTTGTCCATCCGAATCGAACTTTGTTCTTTGATTTGCAGTTTCACCAGAAGTGTGTTTTCATACAAAAACTGTTAATTACAACTAACTTTGTCCATCCGATTCGAACTTTGTACTTTGATAGGAAGTTGCACCAGAAGTGAGTTTTCATACAAAAACTGTTAATTACAACTAACTTTGTCCATCCGATTCGAACTTTGTACTTTGATAGGAAGTTGCACCAGAAGTGTGTTTTCATACAAAAACTGTTAATTACAACTAACTTTGTCCATCCGATTCGAACTTTGTACTTTGATAGGAAGTTGCACCAGAAGTGAGTTTTCATACAAAAACTGTTAATTACAACTAACTTTGTCCATCCGATTCGAACTTTGTACTTTGATAGGAAGTTGCACCAGAAGTGTGTTTTCATACAAAAACTGTTAATTACAACTAACTTTGTCCATCCGATTCGAACTTTGTTCTTTGATATGAAGTTCCACTAGAAGTGTGTTTTCATACAAAAACTGTTAATTACAACTAACTTTGTCCATCCGATTCGAACTTTGTACTTTGATAGGAAGTTGCACCAGAAGTGAGTTTTCATACAAAAACTGTTAATTACAACTAACTTTGTCCATCCGATTCGAACTTTGTACTTTGATAGGAAGTTGCACCAGAAGTGTGTTTTCATACAAAAACTGTTAATTACAACTAACTTTGTCCATCCGATTCGAACTTTGTTCTTTGATTTGAAGTTCCACTAGAAGTGAGTTTTCATACAAAAACTGTTAATTACAACTAACTTTGTCCATCCGATTCGAACTTTGTTCTTTGATTTGAAGTTCCACCAGAAGTGTGTTTTCATACAAAAACTGTTAATTACAACTAACTTTGTCCATCCGATTCGAACTTTGTTCTTTGATTTGAAGTTCCACCAGAAGTGTGTTTTCATACAAAAACTGTTAATTACAACTAACTTTGTCCATCCGATTCGAACTTTGTACTTTGATACGAAGTTCCACCAGAAGTGTGTTTTCATGCAAAAACTGTTAATTACAACTAACTTTGTCCATCCGATTCGAACTTTGTTCGTTGATATGAAGTTCCACTAGAAGTGTGTTTTCATACAAAAACTGTTAATTACAACTAACTTTGTCCATCTGATTCGAACTTTGTACTTTGATACAAAGTTCCACCAGAAGTGTGTTTTCATACAAAAACTGTTAATAACAACTAACTTTGTCCTTCCGATTCGAACTTTGTTGTTTGATTTGAAGTTCCACCAGATGTGTGTTTTCATACAAAAACTGTTAATTACAACTAACTTTGTCCATCCGATTCGAACTTTGTTCTTTGATTTGAAGTTCCACCAGAAGTGTGTTTTCATACAAAAACTGTTAATTACAACTAACTTTGTCCATCCGATTCGAACTTTGTACTTTGATATGAAGTTGCACCAGAAGTGTGTTTTCATACAAAAACTGTTAATTACAACTAACTTTGTCCATCCGATTCGAACTTTGTTCTTTGATTTGAAAACTGTTAATTACAACTAACTTTGTCCTTCCGATTCGAACTTTGTTCTTTGATATGAAGTTCCACCAGATGTGTGTTTTCATACAAAAACTGTTAATTACAACTAACTTTGTCCATCCGATTCGAACTTTGTTCTTTGATTTGAAGTTCCACCAGAAGTGTGTTTTCATACAAAAACTGTTAATTACAACTAACTTTGTCCATCCGATTCGATCTTTGTTCTTTGATATGAAGTTCCACCAGAAGTGTGTTTTCATACAAAAACTGTTAATTACAACTAACTTTGTCCATCCGATTCGAACTTTGTTCGTTGATATGAAGTTCCACTAGAAGTGTGTTTTCATACAAAAACTGTTAATAACAACTAACTTTGTCCATCCGATTCGAACTTTGTTCTTTGATACGAAGTTCCACCAGAAGTGTGTTTTCATACAAAAACTGTTAATTACAACTAACTTTGTCCTTGCGATTCGAACTTTGTTGTTTGATATGAAGTTCCACCAGAAGTGTATTTTCATACAAAAACTGTTAATTACAACTAACTTTGTCCATCCGAATCGAACTTTGTTCTTTGATTTGCAGTTCCACCAGAAGTGTGTTTTCATACAAAAACTGTTAATTACAACTAACTTTGTCCTTCCGATTCGAACTTTGTTCTTTGATTTGAAGTTCCACCAGATGTGTGTTTTCATACAAAACCTGTTAATTACAACTAACTTTGTCCATCCGATTCGAACTTTGTTCTTTGATTTGAAGTTCCACCAGAAGTGTGTTTTCATACAAAAACTGTTAATTACAACTAACTTTGTCCATCCGACTCGAACTTTGTACTTTGATATGAAGTTGCACCAGAAGTGTGTTTTCATACAAAAACTGTTAATTACAACTAACTTTGTCCATCCGATTCGAACTTTGTTCTTTGATTTGAAGTTCCACCAGAAGTGTGTTTTCATACAAAAACTGTTAATTACAACTAACTTTGTCCTTCCGATTCGAACTTTGTTCTTTGATTTGAAGTTCCACCAGATGTGTGTTTTCATACAAAAACTGTTAATTACAACTAACTTTGTCCATCCGATTCGAACTTTGTTCTTTGATTTGAAGTTCCACCAGAAGTGTGTTTTCATACAAAAACTGTTAATTACAACTAACTTTGTCCATCCGATTCGAACTTTGTTCGTTGATTTGAAGTTCCACCAGAAGTGTGTTTTCATACAAAAACTATTAATTACAACTAACTTTGTCCATCCGATTCGAACTTTGTTCTTTGATTTGAAGTTCCACCAGAAGTGTGTTTTCATACAAAAACTGTTAATTACAACTAACTTTGTCCATCCGATTCGAACTTTGTTCTTTGATTTGAAGTTCCACCAGAAGTGTGTTTTCATACAAAAACTGTTAATTACAACTAACTTTGTCCATCCGATTCGAACTTTGTACTTTGATATGAAGTTGCACCAGAAGTGTGTTTTCATACAAAAACTGTTAATTACAACTAACTTTGTCCATCCAATTCGAACTTTGTTCTTTGATTTGAAGTTCCACTAGAAGTGTGTTTTCATACAAAAACTGTTAATTACAACTAACTTTGTCCATCCGATTCGAACTTTGTTCTTTGATATGAAGTTCCACTAGAAGTGTGTTTTTATACAAAAACTGTTAATTACAACTAACTTTGTCCATCCGATTCGAACTTTGTTCTTTGATTTGAAGTTCCACCAGAAGTGAGTTTTCATACAAAAACTGTTAATTACAACTAACTTTGTCCATCCGATTCGAACTTTGTTCTTTGATTTGAAGTTCCACCAGAAGTGTGTTTTCATACAAAAACTGTTAATTACAACTAACTTTGTCCATCCGATTCGAACTTTGTTCGTTGATATGAAGTTCCACTAGAAGTGTGTTTTCATACAAAAACTGTTAATTACAACTAACTTTGTCCATCCGATACGAACTTTGTACTTTGATATGAAGTTGCACCAGAAGTGAGTTTTCATACAAAAACTGTTAATTACAACTAACTTTGTCCATCCGATTCGATCTTTGTACTTTGATACGAAGTTCCACCAGAAGTGTGTTTTCATACAAAAACTGTTAATTACAACTAACTTTGTCCATCCGATTCGAACTTTGTTCTTTGATATGAAGTTCCACCAGAAGTGTGTTTTCATACAAAAACTGTTAATTACAACTAACTTTGTCCATCCGATTCGAACTTTGTTCTTTGATTTGAAGTTCCACCAGAAGTGTGTTTTCATACAAAAACTGTTAATTACAACTAACTTTGTCCATCCGATTCGAACTTTGTACTTTGATACGAAGTTCCACCAGAAGTGTGTTTTCATACAAAAACTGTTAATTACAACTAACTTTGTCCATCCGATTCAAACTTTGTTCGTTGATATGAAGTTCCACTAGAAGTGTGTTTTCATACAAAAACTGTTAATTACAACTAACTTTGTCCATCCGATTCGAACTTTGTTCGTTGATATGAAGTTCCACTAGAAGTGTGTTTTCATACAAAAACTGTTAATTACAACTAACTTTGTCCATCCGATTCGAACTTTGTTCGTTAATATGAAATTCCACTAGAAGTGTGTTTTCATACAAAAACTGTTAATTACAACTAAATTTGTCCATCCGATTCAAACTTTGTTCGTTGATATGAAGTTCCACCAGAAGTGTGTTTTCATACAAAAACTGTTAATTACAACTAACTTTGTCCATCCGATTCAAACTTTGTTCGTTGATATGAAGTTCCACTAGAAGTGTGTTTTCATACAAAAACTGTTAATTACAACTAACTTTGTCCATCCGATTCGAACTTTGTTCGTTGATATGAAGTTCCACTAGAAGTGTGTTTTCATACAAAAACTGTTAATTACAACTAACTTTGTCCATCCGATTCGAACTTTGTTCGTTGATATGAAGTTCCACCAGAAGTGTGTTTTCATACAAAAACTGTTAATTACAACTAACTTTGTCCATCCGATTCGATCTTTGTTCTTTGATATGAAGTTCCACCAGAAGTGTGTTTTCATACAAAAACTGTTAATTACAACTAACTTTGTCCATCCGATTCGAACTTTGTTCGTTGATTTGAAGTTCCACCAGAAGTGTGTTTTCATACAAAAACTGTTAATTACAACTAACTTTGTCCTTCCAAAACGAACTTTGTTCGTTAATATGAAATTCCACTAGAAGTGTGTTTTCATACAAAAACTGTTAATTACAACTAACTTTGTCCATCCGATTCGAACTTTGTTCTTTGATTTGAAGTTCCACCAGAAGTGTGTTTTCATACAAAAACTGTTAATTACAACTAACTATGTCCATCCAAAACGAACTTTGTTCGTTGATATGAAGTTCCACTAGAAGTGTGTTTTCATACAAAAACTGTTAATTACAACTAACTTTGTCCATCCGATTCGAACTTTGTTCTTTGATTTGAAGTTCCACCAGAAGTGTGTTTTCATACAAAAACTGTTAATTACAACTAACTTTGTCCATCCGATTCGAACTTTGTTCTTTGATACGAAGTTCCAAAAGAAGTGTGTTTTCATACAAAAACTGTTAATTACAACTAACTTTGTCCATCCGATTCGAACTTTGTTCGTTGATATGAAGTTCCACCAGAAGTGTGTTTTCATACAAAAACTGTTAATTACAACTAACTTTGTCCATCCGATTCGAAATTTGTTCTTTGATTTGAAGTTCCACCAGAAGTGTGTTTTCATACAAAAACTGTTAATTACAACTAACTTTGTCCATCCGATTCGAACTTTGTTCTTTGATTTGAAGTTCCACCAGAAGTGTGTTTTCATACAAAAACTGTTAATTACAACTAACTTTGTCCATCCGATTCGAACTTTGTTCGTTGATATGAAGTTCCACCAGAAGTGTGTTTTCATACAAAAACTGTTAATTACAACTAACTTTGTCCATCCGATTCGAACTTTGTTCGTTGATATGAAGTTCCACCAGAAGTGTGTTTTCATACAAAAACTGTTAATTACAACTAACTTTGTCCATCCGAAACGAACTTTGTTCTTTGATTTGAAGTTCCACCAGAAGTGTGTTTTCATACAAAAACTGTTAATTACAACTAACTTTGTCCATCCGATTCGAACTTTGTTCGTTGATATGAAGTTCCACCAGAAGTGTGTTTTCATACAAAAACTGTTAATTACAACTAACTTTGTCCATCCGATTCGAACTTTGTTCTTTGATTTGAAGTTCCACCAGAAGTGTGTTTTCATACAAAAACTGTTAATTACAACTAACTTTGTCCATCCGATTCGATCTTTGTTCTTTGATATGAAGTTCCACCAGAAGTGTGTTTTCATACAAAAACTGTTAATTACAACTAACTTTGTCCATCCGATTCGAACTTTGTTCGTTGATATGAAGTTCCACTAGAAGTGTGTTTTCATACAAAAACTGTTAATTACAACTAACTTTGTCCATCCGATTCGAACTTTGTTCTTTGATATGAAGTTCCACCAGAAGTGTGTTTTCATACAAAAACTGTTAATTACAACTAACTTTGTCCATCCGATTCGAACTTTGTTCGTTGATATGAAGTTCCACTAGAAGTGTGTTTTCATACAAAAACTGTTAATTACAACTAACTTTGTCCATCCGATTCGAACTTTGTTCGTTGATATGAAGTTCCACTAGAAGTGTGTTTTCATACAAAAACTGTTAATTACAACTAAATTTGTCCATCCGATTCGAACTTTGTTCGTTGATATGAAGTTCCACCAGAAGTGTGTTTTCATACAAAAACTGTTAATTACAACTAACTTTGTCCATCCGATTCGAACTTTGTTCGTTGATATGAAGTTCCACCAGAAGTGTGTTTTCATACAAAAACTGTTAATTACAACTAAATTTGTCCATCCGATTCAAACTTTGTTCGTTGATATGAAGTTCCACCAGAAGTGTGTTTTCATACAAAAACTGTTAATTACAACTAACTTTGTCCATCCGATTCAAACTTTGTTCGTTAATATGAAATTCCACTAGAAGTGTGTTTTCATACAAAAACTGTTAATTACAACTAACTTTGTCCATCCGATTCGAACTTTGTTCGTTGATATGAAGTTCCACTAGAAGTGAGTTTTCATACAAAAACTGTTAATTACAACTAACTTTGTCCATCCGATTCGATCTTTGTTCTTTGATATGAAGTTCCACCAGAAGTGTGTTTTCATACAAAAACTGTTAATTACAACTAACTTTGTCCATCCGATTCGAACTTTGTTCTTTGATTTGAAGTTCCACCAGAAGTGTGTTTTCATACAAAAACTGTTAATTACAACTAACTTTGTGAATCCAAAACGAACTTTGTTCGTTAATATGAAATTCCACTAGAAGTGTGTTTTCATACAAAAACTGTTAATTACAACTAAATTTGTCCATCCGATTCAAACTTTGTTCGTTGATATGAAGTTCCACTAGAAGTGAGTTTTCATACAAAAACTGTTAATTACAACTAACTTTGTCCATCCAAAACGAACTTTGTTCGTTGATATGAAGTTCCACTAGAAGTGTGTTTTCATACAAAAACTGTTAATTACAACTAACTTTGTCCATCCGATTCAAACTTTGTTCGTTGATATGAAGTTCCACTAGAAGTGAGTTTTCATACAAAAACTGTTAATTACAACTAACTTTGTCCATCCGATTCGAACTTTGTTCGTTGATATGAAGTTCCACTAGAAGTGTGTTTTCATACAAAAACTGTTAATTACAACTAACTTTGTCCATCCGATTCGAACTTTGTTCTTTGATATGAAGTTCCACCAGAAGTGTGTTTTCATACAAAAACTGTTAATTACAACTAACTTTGTCCATCCGATTCGAACTTTGTTCGTTGATATGAAGTTCCACTAGAAGTGTGTTTTCATACAAAAACTGTTAATTACAACTAACTTTGTCCATCCGATTCGAACTTTGTTCGTTGATATGAAGTTCCACTAGAAGTGTGTTTTCATACAAAAACTGTTAATTACAACTAAATTTGTCCATCCGATTCGAACTTTGTTCGTTGATATGAAGTTCCACCAGAAGTGTGTTTTCATACAAAAACTGTTAATTACAACTAACTTTGTCCATCCGATTCGAACTTTGTTCGTTGATATGAAGTTCCACCAGAAGTGTGTTTTCATAAAAAAACTGTTAATTACAACTAACTTTGTCCATCCGATTCAAACTTTGTTCGTTGATATGAAGTTCCACCAGAAGTGTGTTTTCATACAAAAACTGTTAATTACAACTAACTTTGTCCATCCGATTCAAACTTTGTTCGTTAATATGAAATTCCACTAGAAGTGTGTTTTCATACAAAAACTGTTAATTACAACTAACTTTGTCCATCCGATTCAAACTTTGTTCGTTGATATGAAGTTCCACTAGAAGTGAGTTTTCATACAAAAACTGTTAATTACAACTAACTTTGTCCATCCGATTCAAACTTTGTTCGTTGATATGAAGTTCCACTAGAAGTGTGTTTTCATACAAAAACTGTTAATTACAACTAACTTTGTCCATCCGATTCAAACTTTGTTCGTTGATATGAAGTTCCACTAGAAGTGAGTTTTCATACAAAAACTGTTAATTACAACTAACTTTGTCCATCCGATTCGAACTTTGTTCGTTGATATGAAGTTCCACCAGAAGTGTGTTTTCATAAAAAAACTGTTAATTACAACTAACTTTGTCCATCCAAAACGAACTTTGTTCGTTGATATGAAGTTCCACTAGAAGTGTGTTTTCATACAAAAACTGTTAATTACTACTAACTTTGTCCATCCGATTCGAACTTTGTTCGTTGATATGAAGTTCCACCAGAAGTGTGTTTTCATAAAAAAACTGTTAATTACAACTAACTTTGTCCATCCGATTCAAACTTTGTTCGTTGATATGAAGTTCCACCAGAAGTGTGTTTTCATACAAAAACTGTTAATTACAACTAACTTTGTCCATCCGATTCAAACTTTGTTCGTTAATATGAAATTCCACTAGAAGTGTGTTTTCATACAAAAACTGTTAATTACAACTAACTTTGTCCATCCGATTCAAACTTTGTTCGTTGATATGAAGTTCCACTAGAAGTGTGTTTTCATACAAAAACTGTTAATTACAACTAACTTTGTCCATCCGATTCAAACTTTGTTCGTTGATATGAAGTTCCACTAGAAGTGTGTTTTCATACAAAAACTGTTAATTACAACTAACTTTGTCCATCCGATTCGAACTTTGTTCGTTGATATGAAGTTCCACTAGAAGTGTGTTTTCATACAAAAACTGTTAATTACAACTAACTTTGTCCATCCGATTCGAACTTTGTTCGTTAATATGAAATTCCACTAGAAGTGTGTTTTCATACAAAAACTGTTAATTACAACTAAATTTGTCCATCCGATTCAAACTTTGTTCGTTGATATGAAGTTCCACCAGAAGTGTGTTTTCATACAAAAACTGTTAATTACAACTAACTTTGTCCATCCGATTCAAACTTTGTTCGTTGATATGAAGTTCCACTAGAAGTGTGTTTTCATACAAAAACTGTTAATTACAACTAACTTTGTCCATCCGATTCGAACTTTGTTCGTTGATATGAAGTTCCACTAGAAGTGTGTTTTCATACAAAAACTGTTAATTACAACTAACTTTGTCCATCCGATTCGAACTTTGTTCTTTGATTTGAAGTTCCACCAGAAGTGTGTTTTCATACAAAAACTGTTAATTACAACTAACTTTGTCCATCCGATTCGATCTTTGTTCTTTGATATGAAGTTCCACCAGAAGTGTGTTTTCATACAAAAACTGTTAATTACAACTAACTTTGTCCATCCGATTCGAACTTTGTTCGTTGATTTGAAGTTCCACCAGAAGTGTGTTTTCATACAAAAACTGTTAATTACAACTAACTTTGTCCATCCAAAACGAACTTTGTTCGTTAATATGAAATTCCACTAGAAGTGTGTTTTCATACAAAAACTGTTAATTACAACTAACTTTGTCCATCCGATTCGAACTTTGTTCTTTGATTTGAAGTTCCACCAGAAGTGTGTTTTCATACAAAAACTGTTAATTACAACTAACTTTGTCCATCCAAAACGAACTTTGTTCGTTGATATGAAGTTCCACTAGAAGTGTGTTTTCATACAAAAACTGTTAATTACAACTAACTTTGTCCATCCGATTCGAACTTTGTTCTTTGATTTGAAGTTCCACCAGAAGTGTGTTTTCATACAAAAACTGTTAATTACAACTAACTTTGTCCATCCGATTCGAACTTTGTTCTTTGATTTGAAGTTCCACCAGAAGTGTGTTTTCATACAAAAACTGTTAATTACAACTAACTTTGTCCATCCGATTCGAACTTTGTTCTTTGATTTGAAGTTCCACCAGAAGTGTGTTTTCATACAAAAACTGTTAATTACAACTAACTTTGTCCATCCGATTCGATCTTTGTTCTTTGATATGAAGTTCCACCAGAAGTGTGTTTTCATACAAAAACTGTTAATTACAACTAACTTTGTCCATCCGATTCGAACTTTGTTCGTTGATATGAAGTTCCACTAGAAGTGTGTTTTCATACAAAAACTGTTAATTACAACTAACTTTGTCCATCCGATTCGAACTTTGTTCGTTGATATGAAGTTCCACTAGAAGTGTGTTTTCATACAAAAACTGTTAATTACAACTAACTTTGTCCATCCGATTCGAACTTTGTTCTTTGATATGAAGTTCCACCAGAAGTGTGTTTTCATACAAAAACTGTTAATTACAACTAACTTTGTCCATCCGATTCGAACTTTGTTCGTTGATATGAAGTTCCACTAGAAGTGTGTTTTCATACAAAAACTGTTAATTACAACTAACTTTGTCCATCCGATTCGAACTTTGTTCGTTGATATGAAGTTCCACTAGAAGTGTGTTTTCATACAAAAACTGTTAATTACAACTAAATTTGTCCATCCGATTCGAACTTTGTTCGTTGATATGAAGTTCCACCAGAAGTGTGTTTTCATACAAAAACTGTTAATTACAACTAACTTTGTCCATCCGATTCGAACTTTGTTCGTTGATATGAAGTTCCACCAGAAGTGTGTTTTCATACAAAAACTGTTAATTACAACTAAATTTGTCCATCCGATTCGAACTTTGTTCGTTGATATGAAGTTCCACCAGAAGTGTGTTTTCATACAAAAACTGTTAATTACAACTAACTTTGTCCATCCGATTCGATCTTTGTTCTTTGATATGAAGTTCCACCAGAAGTGTGTTTTCATACAAAAACTGTTAATTACAACTAACTTTGTCCATCCGATTCGAACTTTGTTCTTTGATTTGAAGTTCCACCAGAAGTGTGTTTTCATACAAAAACTGTTAATTACAACTAACTTTGTGAATCCAAAACGAACTTTGTTCGTTAATATGAAATTCCACTAGAAGTGTGTTTTCATACAAAAACTGTTAATTACAACTAAATTTGTCCATCCGATTCAAACTTTGTTCGTTGATATGAAGTTCCACTAGAAGTGAGTTTTCATACAAAAACTGTTAATTACAACTAACTTTGTCCATCCAAAACGAACTTTGTTCGTTGATATGAAGTTCCACTAGAAGTGTGTTTTCATACAAAAACTGTTAATTACAACTAACTTTGTCCATCCGATTCAAACTTTGTTCGTTGATATGAAGTTCCACTAGAAGTGAGTTTTCATACAAAAACTGTTAATTACAACTAACTTTGTCCATCCGATTCGATCTTTGTTCTTTGATATGAAGTTCCACCAGAAGTGTGTTTTCATAAAAAAACTGTTAATTACAACTAACTTTGTCCATCCAAAACGAACTTTGTTCGTTGATATGAAGTTCCACTAGAAGTGTGTTTTCATACAAAAACTGTTAATTACAACTAACTTTGTCCATCCGATTCGAACTTTGTTCGTTGATATGAAGTTCCACCAGAAGTGTGTTTTCATAAAAAAACTGTTAATTACAACTAACTTTGTCCATCCAAAACGAACTTTGTTCGTTGATATGAAGTTCCACTAGAAGTGTGTTTTCATACAAAAACTGTTAATTACAACTAACTTTGTCCATCCGATTCAAACTTTGTTCGTTGATATGAAGTTCCACCAGAAGTGTGTTTTCATACAAAAACTGTTAATTACAACTAACTTTGTCCATCCGATTCAAACTTTGTTCGTTAATATGAAATTCCACTAGAAGTGTGTTTTCATACAAAAACTGTTAATTACAACTAACTTTGTCCATCCGATTCGAACTTTGTTCGTTGATATGAAGTTCCACTAGAAGTGAGTTTTCATACAAAAACTGTTAATTACAACTAACTTTGTCCATCCAAAACGAACTTTGTTCGTTGATATGAAGTTCCACTAGAAGTGTGTTTTCATACAAAAACTGTTAATTACAACTAACTTTGTCCATCCGATTCAAACTTTGTTCGTTGATATGAAGTTCCACTAGAAGTGAGTTTTCATACAAAAACTGTTAATTACAACTAACTTTGTCCATCCGATTCGAACTTTGTTCGTTGATATGAAGTTCCACCAGAAGTGTGTTTTCATACAAAAACTGTTAATTACAACTAACTTTGTCCATCCGATTCGAACTTTGTTCTTTGATTTGAAGTTCCACCAGAAGTGTGTTTTCATACAAAAACTGTTAATTACAACTAACTTTGTCCATCCGATTCAAACTTTGTTCGTTGATATGAAGTTCCACTAGAAGTGTGTTTTCATACAAAAACTGTTAATTACAACTAACTTTGTCCATCCGATTCGAACTTTGTTCGTTGATATGAAGTTCCACCAGAAGTGTGTTTTCATACAAAAACTGTTAATTACAACTAACTTTGTCCATCCGATTCGAACTTTGTTCGTTAATATGAAATTCCACCAGAAGTGTGTTTTCATACAAAAACTGTTAATTACAACTAACTTTGTCCATCCAAAACGAACTTTGTTCTTTGATTTGAAGTTCCACCAGAAGTGTGTTTTCAAACAAAAACTGTTAATTACAACTAACTTTGTTAATCCAAAACGAACTTTGTTCGTTAATATGAAATTCCACTAGAAGTGTGTTTTCATACAAAAACTGTTAATTACAACTAACTTTGTCCATCCGATTCGAACTTTGTTCGTTGATATGAAGTTCCACTAGAAGTGTGTTTTCATACAAAAACTGTTAATTACAACTAACTTTGTCCATCCGATTCGAACTTTGTTCGTTGATATGAAGTTCCACCAGAAGTGTGTTTTCATACAAAAACTGTTAATTACAACTAACTTTGTCCATCCAAAACGAACTTTGTTCTTTGATTTGAAGTTCCACCAGAAGTGTGTTTTCATACAAAAACTGTTAATTACAACTAACTTTGTTAATCCAAAACGAACTTTGTTCGTTAATATTAAATTTCACTAGAAGTGTGTTTTCATACAAAAACTGTTAATTACAACTAAATTTGTCCATCCGATTCAAACTTTGTTCGTTGATATGAAGTTCCACTAGAAGTGTGTTTTCATACAAAAACTGTTAATTACAACTAACTTTGTCCATCCGATTCGAACTTTGTTCGTTGATATGAAGTTCCACCAGAAGTGTGTTTTCATACAAAAACTGTTAATTACAACTAACTTTGTCCATCCGATTCGAACTTTGTTCGTTGATATGAAGTTCCACTAGAAGTGTGTTTTCATACAAAAACTGTTAATTACAACTAACTTTGTCCATCCGATTCGAACTTTGTTCTTTGATTTGAAGTTCCACCAGAAGTGTGTTTTCATACAAAAACTGTTAATTACAACTAACTTTGTCCATCCGATTCGATCTTTGTTCTTTGATATGAAGTTCCACCAGAAGTGTGTTTTCATACAAAAACTGTTAATTACAACTAACTTTGTCCATCCGATTCGAACTTTGTTCGTTGAAATGAAGTTCCACCAGAAGTGTGTTTTCATACAAAAACTGTTAATTACAACTAACTTTGTCCATCCGATTCGAACTTTGTTCTTTGATTTGAAGTTCCACCAGAAGTGTGTTTTCATACAAAAACTGTTAATTACAACTAACTTTGTCCATCCGATTCAAACTTTGTTCGTTGATATGAAGTTCCACTAGAAGTGTGTTTTCATACAAAAACTGTTAATTACAACTAACTTTGTCCATCCGATTCGAACTTTGTTCGTTGATATGAAGTTCCACCAGAAGTGTGTTTTCATACAAAAACTGTTAATTACAACTAACTTTGTCCATCCGATTCGAACTTTGTTCGTTAATATGAAATTCCACTAGAAGTGTGTTTTCATACAAAAACTGTTAATTACAACTAAATTTGTCCATCCGATTCAAACTTTGTTCGTTGATATGAAGTTCCACCAGAAGTGTGTTTTCATACAAAAACTGTTAATTACAACTAACTTTGTCCATCCGATTCGAACTTTGTTCGTTGATATGAAGTTCCACTAGAAGTGTGTTTTCATACAAAAACTGTTAATTACAACTAACTTTGTCCATCCGATTCGAACTTTGTTCGTTGATATGAAGTTCCACTAGAAGTGTGTTTTCATACAAAAACTGTTAATTACAACTAACTTTGTCCATCCGATTCGAACTTTGTTCTTTGATTTGAAGTTCCACCAGAAAGGTGTTTTCATACAAAAACTGTTAATTACAACTAACTTTGTTAATCCAAAACGAACTTTGTTCGTTAATATGAAATTCCACTAGAAGTGTGTTTTCATACAAAAACTGTTAATTACAACTAAATTTGTCCATCCGATTCAAACTTTGTTCGTTAATATGAAATTCCACTAGAAGTGTGTTTTCATACAAAAACTGTTAATTACAACTAACTTTGTCCATCCGATTCGAACTTTGTTCGTTGATATGAAGTTCCACTAGAAGTGTGTTTTCATACAAAAACTGTTAATTACAACTAACTTTGTCCATCCGATTCAAACTTTGTTCGTTGATATGAAGTTCCACTAGAAGTGTGTTTTCATACAAAAACTGTTAATTACAACTAACTTTGTCCATCCGATTCGAACTTTGTTCGTTGATATGAAGTTCCACTAGAAGTGTGTTTTCATACAAAAACTGTTAATTACAACTAACTTTGTCCATCCAAAACGAACTTTGTTCTTTGATTTGAAGTTCCACCAGAAAGGTGTTTTCATACAAAAACTGTTAATTACAACTAACTTTGTCCATCCGATTCGAACTTTGTTCGTTGATATGAAGTTCCACCAGAAGTGTGTTTTCATACAAAAACTGTTAATTACAACTAACTTTGTCCATCCGATTCGATCTTTGTTCTTTGATATGAAGTTCCACCAGAAGTGTGTTTTCATACAAAAACTGTTAATTACAACTAACTTTGTCCATCCGATTCGAACTTTGTTCTTTGATTTGAAGTTCCACCAGAAGTGTGTTTTCATACAAAAACTGTTAATTACAACTAACTTTGTCCATCCGATTCGATCTTTGTTCTTTGATATGAAGTTCCACCAGAAGTGTGTTTTCATACAAAAACTGTTAATTACAACTAACTTTGTCCATCCGATTCGAACTTTGTTCGTTGAAATGAAGTTCCACCAGAAGTGTGTTTTCATACAAAAACTGTTAATTACAACTAACTTTGTCCATCCGATTCGAACTTTGTTCTTTGATTTGAAGTTCCACCAGAAGTGTGTTTTCATACAAAAACTGTTAATTACAACTAACTTTGTCCATCCGATTCAAACTTTGTTCGTTGATATGAAGTTCCACTAGAAGTGTGTTTTCATACAAAAACTGTTAATTACAACTAACTTTGTCCATCCGATTCGAACTTTGTTCGTTGATATGAAGTTCCACTAGAAGTGTGTTTTCATACAAAAACTGTTAATTACAACTAACTTTGTCCATCCGATTCAAACTTTGTTCGTTAATATGAAATTCCACTAGAAGTGTGTTTTCATACAAAAACTGTTAATTACAACTAACTTTGTCCATCCGATTCGAACTTTGTTCGTTGATATGAAGTTCCACTAGAAGTGTGTTTTCATACAAAAACTGTTAATTACAACTAACTTTGTCCATCCGATTCGAACTTTGTTCGTTGATATGAAGTTCCACTAGAAGTGTGTTTTCATACAAAAACTGTTAATTACAACTAACTTTGTCCATCCGATTCGAACTTTGTTCGTTGATATGAAGTTCCACTAGAAGTGTGTTTTCATACAAAAACTGTTAATTACAACTAACTTTGTCCATCCAAAACGAACTTTGTTCTTTGATTTGAAGTTCCACCAGAAAGGTGTTTTCATACAAAAACTGTTAATTACAACTAACTTTGTTAATCCAAAACGAACTTTGTTCGTTAATATGAAATTCCACTAGAAGTGTGTTTTCATACAAAAACTGTTAATTACAACTAAATTTGTCCATCCGATTCAAACTTTGTTCGTTAATATGAAATTCCACTAGAAGTGTGTTTTCATACAAAAACTGTTAATTACAACTAACTTTGTCCATCCGATTCGAACTTTGTTCGTTGATATGAAGTTCCACTAGAAGTGTGTTTTCATACAAAAACTGTTAATTACAACTAACTTTGTCCATCCGATTCAAACTTTGTTCGTTGATATGAAGTTCCACTAGAAGTGTGTTTTCATACAAAAACTGTTAATTACAACTAACTTTGTTAATCCAAAACGAACTTTGTTCGTTAATATGAAATTCCACTAGAAGTGTGTTTTCATACAAAAACTGTTAATTACAACTAAATTTGTCCATCCGATTCAAACTTTGTTCGTTGATATGAAGTTCCACCAGAAGTGTGTTTTCATACAAAAACTGTTAATTACAACTAACTTTGTCCATCCGATTCGAACTTTGTTCGTTGATATGAAGTTCCACTAGAAGTGTGTTTTCATACAAAAACTGTTAATTACAACTAACTTTGTCCATCCGATTCGAACTTTGTTCGTTGATATGAAGTTCCACCAGAAGTGTGTTTTCATACAAAAACTGTTAATTACAACTAACTTTGTCCATCCGATTCGATCTTTGTTCTTTGATATGAAGTTCCACCAGAAGTGTGTTTTCATACAAAAACTGTTAATTACAACTAACTTTGTCCATCCGATTCGAACTTTGTTCTTTGATTTGAAGTTCCACCAGAAGTGTGTTTTCATACAAAAACTGTTAATTACAACTAACTTTGTGAATCCAAAACGAACTTTGTTCGTTAATATGAAATTCCACTAGAAGTGTGTTTTCATACAAAAACTGTTAATTACAACTAAATTTGTCCATCCGATTCGAACTTTGTTCGTTGATATGAAGTTCCACTAGAAGTGTGTTTTCATACAAAAACTGTTAATTACAACTAACTTTGTCCATCCAAAACGAACTTTGTTCTTTGATTTGAAGTTCCACCAGAAGTGTGTTTTCATACAAAAACTGTTAATTACAACTAACTTTGTTAATCCAAAACGAACTTTGTTCGTTAATATGAAATTCCACTAGAAGTGTGTTTTCATACAAAAACTGTTTATTACAACTAACTTTGTCCATCCGATTCAAACTTTGTTCGTTGATATGAAGTTCCACTAGAAGTGTGTTTTCATACAAAAACTGTTAATTACAACTAACTTTGTCCATCCGATTCGAACTTTGTTCGTTGATATGAAGTTCCACTAGAAGTGTGTTTTCATACAAAAACTGTTAATTACAACTAACTTTGTCCATCCGATTCGAACTTTGTTCGTTGATATGAAGTTCCACCAGAAGTGTGTTTTCATACAAAAACTGTTAATTACAACTAACTTTGTCCATCCGATTCGATCTTTGTTCTTTGATATGAAGTTCCACCAGAAGTGTGTTTTCATACAAAAACTGTTAATTACAACTAACTTTGTCCATCCGATTCGAACTTTGTTCGTTGATTTGAAGTTCCACCAGAAGTGTGTTTTCATACAAAAACTGTTAATTACAACTAACTTTGTCCATCCAAAACGAACTTTGTTCGTTGATATGAAGTTCCACTAGAAGTGTGTTTTCATACAAAAACTGTTAATTACAACTAACTTTGTCCATCCGATTCGAACTTTGTTCTTTGATTTGAAGTTCCACCAGAAGTGTGTTTTCATACAAAAACTGTTAATTACAACTAACTTTGTGAATCCAAAACGAACTTTGTTCGTTAATATGAAATTCCACTAGAAGTGTGTTTTCATACAAAAACTGTTAATTACAACTAAATTTGTCCATCCGATTCGAACTTTGTTCGTTGATATGAAGTTCCACTAGAAGTGTGTTTTCATACAAAAACTGTTAATTACAACTAACTTTGTCCATCCAAAACGAACTTTGTTCTTTGATTTGAAGTTCCACCAGAAGTGTGTTTTCATACAAAAACTGTTAATTACAACTAAATTTGTCCATCCGATTCAAACTTTGTTCGTTAATATGAAATTCCACTAGAAGTGTGTTTTCATACAAAAACTGTTAATTACAACTAAATTTGTCCATCCGATTCAAACTTTGTTCGTTGATATGAAGTTCCACTAGAAGTGTGTTTTCATACAAAAACTGTTAATTACAACTAACTTTGTCCATCCAAAACGAACTTTGTTCGTTGATATGAAGTTCCACTAGAAGTGTGTTTTCATACAAAAACTGTTAATTACAACTAACTTTGTCCATCCGATTCGAACTTTGTTCTTTGATTTGAAGTTCCACCAGAAGTGTGTTTTCATACAAAAACTGTTAATTACAACTAACTTTGTGAATCCAAAACGAACTTTGTTCGTTAATATGAAATTCCACTAGAAGTGTGTTTTCATACAAAAACCGTTAATTACAACTAAATTTGTCCATCCGATTCGAACTTTGTTCGTTGATATGAAGTTCCACTAGAAGTGTGTTTTCATACAAAAACTGTTAATTACAACTAACTTTGTCCATCCAAAACGAACTTTGTTCTTTGATTTGAAGTTCCACCAGAAGTGTGTTTTCATACAAAAACTGTTAATTACAACTAACTTTGTTAATCCAAAACGAACTTTGTTCGTTAATATGAAATTCCACTAGAAGTGTGTTTTCATACAAAAACTGTTTATTACAACTAACTTTGTCCATCCGATTCAAACTTTGTTCGTTGATATGAAGTTCCACTAGAAGTGTGTTTTCATACAAAAACTGTTAATTACAACTAACTTTGTCCATCCGATTCGAACTTTGTTCGTTGATATGAAGTTCCACTAGAAGTGTGTTTTCATACAAAAACTGTTAATTACAACTAACTTTGTCCATCCGATTCGAACTTTGTTCGTTGATATGAAGTTCCACCAGAAGTGTGTTTTCATACAAAAACTGTTAATTACAACTAACTTTGTCCATCCGATTCGATCTTTGTTCTTTGATATGAAGTTCCACCAGAAGTGTGTTTTCATACAAAAACTGTTAATTACAACTAACTTTGTCCATCCGATTCGAACTTTGTTCGTTGATTTGAAGTTCCACCAGAAGTGTGTTTTCATACAAAAACTGTTAATTACAACTAACTTTGTCCATCCAAAACGAACTTTGTTCGTTGATATGAAGTTCCACTAGAAGTGTGTTTTCATACAAAAACTGTTAATTACAACTAACTTTGTCCATCCGATTCGAACTTTGTTCTTTGATTTGAAGTTCCACCAGAAGTGTGTTTTCATACAAAAACTGTTAATTACAACTAACTTTGTGAATCCAAAACGAACTTTGTTCGTTAATATGAAATTCCACTAGAAGTGTGTTTTCATACAAAAACTGTTAATTACAACTAAATTTGTCCATCCGATTCGAACTTTGTTCGTTGATATGAAGTTCCACTAGAAGTGTGTTTTCATACAAAAACTGTTAATTACAACTAACTTTGTCCATCCAAAACGAACTTTGTTCTTTGATTTGAAGTTCCACCAGAAGTGTGTTTTCATACAAAAACTGTTAATTACAACTAAATTTGTCCATCCGATTCAAACTTTGTTCGTTGATATGAAGTTCCACCAGAAGTGTGTTTTCATACAAAAACTGTTTATTACAACTAACTTTGTCCATCCGATTCAAACTTTGTTCGTTGATATGAAGTTCCACTAGAAGTGTGTTTTCATACAAAAACTGTTAATTACAACTAACTTTGTCCATCCGATTCGAACTTTGTTCGTTGATATGAAGTTCCACTAGAAGTGTGTTTTCATACAAAAACTGTTAATTACAACTAACTTTGTCCATCCGATTCGAACTTTGTTCGTTGATATGAAGTTCCACCAGAAGTGTGTTTTCATACAAAAACTGTTAATTACAACTAACTTTGTCCATCCGATTCGATCTTTGTTCTTTGATATGAAGTTCCACCAGAAGTGTGTTTTCATACAAAAACTGTTAATTACAACTAACTTTGTCCATCCGATTCGAACTTTGTTCGTTGATTTGAAGTTCCACCAGAAGTGTGTTTTCATACAAAAACTGTTAATTACAACTAACTTTGTCCATCCAAAACGAACTTTGTTCGTTGATATGAAGTTCCACTAGAAGTGTGTTTTCATACAAAAACTGTTAATTACAACTAACTTTGTCCATCCGATTCGAACTTTGTTCTTTGATTTGAAGTTCCACCAGAAGTGTGTTTTCATACAAAAACTGTTAATTACAACTAACTTTGTCCATCCAAAACGAACTTTGTTCGTTGATATGAAGTTCCACCAGAAGTGTGTTTTCATACAAAAACTGTTAATTACAACTAACTTTGTCCATCCGATTCGAAATTTGTTCTTTGATTTGAAGTTCCACCAGAAGTGTGTTTTCATACAAAAACTGTTAATTACAACTAACTTTGTCCATCCGATTCGAACTTTGTTCTTTGATTTGAAGTTCCACCAGAAGTGTGTTTTCATACAAAAACTGTTAATTACAACTAACTTTGTCCATCCGATTCGAACTTTGTTCGTTGATATGAAGTTCCACCAGAAGTGTGTTTTCATACAAAAACTGTTAATTACAACTAACTTTGTCCATCCGATTCGAACTTTGTTCTTTGATTTGAAGTTCCACCAGAAGTGTGTTTTCATACAAAAACTGTTAATTACAACTAACTTTGTCCATCCAAAACGAACTTTGTTCGTTGATATGAAGTTCCACTAGAAGTGTGTTTTCATACAAAAACTGTTAATTACAACTAACTTTGTCCATCCGATTCGAACTTTGTTCTTTGATTTGAAGTTCCACCAGAAGTGTGTTTTCATACAAAAACTGTTAATTACAACTAACTTTGTCCATCCAAAACGAACTTTGTTCGTTGATATGAAGTTCCACCAGAAGTGTGTTTTCATACAAAAACTGTTAATTACAACTAACTTTGTCCATCCAAAACGAACTTTGTTCGTTGATATGAAGTTCCACTAGAAGTGTGTTTTCATACAAAAACTGTTAATTACAACTAACTTTGTCCATCCGATTCGAACTTTGTTCGTTGATATGAAGTTCCACCAGAAGTGTGTTTTCATACAAAAACTGTTAATTACAACTAACTTTGTCCATCCGATTCGATCTTTGTTCTTTGATATGAAGTTCCACTAGAAGTGTGTTTTCATACAAAAACTGTTAATTACAACTAACTTTGTCCATCCAAAACGAACTTTGTTCGTTGATATGAAGTTCCACTAGAAGTGTGTTTTCATACAAAAACTGTTAATTACAACTAACTTTGTCCATCCGATTCGAACTTTGTTCGTTGATATGAAGTTCCACCAGAAGTGTGTTTTCATACAAAAACTGTTAATTACAACTAACTTTGTCCATCCGATTCGAACTTTGTTCTTTGATTTGAAGTTCCACCAGAAGTGTGTTTTCATACAAAAACTGTTAATTACAACTAACTTTGTCCATCCAAAACGAACTTTGTTCGTTGATATGAAGTTCCACTAGAAGTGTGTTTTCATACAAAAACTGTTAATTACAACTAACTTTGTCCATCCGATTCGAACTTTGTTCTTTGATTTGAAGTTCCACCAGAAGTGTGTTTTCATACAAAAACTGTTAATTACAACTAACTTTGTCCATCCAAAACGAACTTTGTTCGTTGATATGAAGTTCCACTAGAAGTGTGTTTTCATACAAAAACTGTTAATTACAACTAACTTTGTCCATCCAAAACGAACTTTGTTCGTTGATATGAAGTTCCACTAGAAGTGTGTTTTCATACAAAAACTGTTAATTACAACTAACTTTGTCCATCCGATTCGAACTTTGTTCGTTGATATGAAGTTCCACCAGAAGTGTGTTTTCATACAAAAACTGTTAATTACAACTAACTTTGTCCATCCGATTCGATCTTTGTTCTTTGATATGAAGTTCCACTAGAAGTGTGTTTTCATACAAAAACTGTTAATTACAACTAACTTTGTCCATCCAAAACGAACTTTGTTCGTTGATATGAAGTTCCACTAGAAGTGTGTTTTCATACAAAAACTGTTAATTACAACTAACTTTGTCCATCCGATTCGAACTTTGTTCGTTGATATGAAGTTCCACCAGAAGTGTGTTTTCATACAAAAACTGTTAATTACAACTAACTTTGTCCATCCGATTCGAACTTTGTTCTTTGATTTGAAGTTCCACCAGAAGTGTGTTTTCATACAAAAACTGTTAATTACAACTAACTTTGTCCATCCAAAACGAACTTTGTTCGTTGATATGAAGTTCCACTAGAAGTGTGTTTTCATACAAAAACTGTTAATTACAACTAACTTTGTCCATCCGATTCGAACTTTGTTCTTTGATTTGAAGTTCCACCAGAAGTGTGTTTTCATACAAAAACTGTTAATTACAACTAACTTTGTCCATCCGATTCGAACTTTGTTCTTTGATACGAAGTTCCAAAAGAAGTGTGTTTTCATACAAAAACTGTTAATTACAACTAACTTTGTCCATCCGATTCGAACTTTGTTCGTTGATATGAAGTTCCACCAGAAGTGTGTTTTCATACAAAAACTGTTAATTACAACTAACTTTGTCCATCCGATTCGAACTTTGTTCTTTGATTTGAAGTTCCACCAGAAGTGTGTTTTCATACAAAAACTGTTAATTACAACTAACTTTGTCCATCCGATTCGAACTTTGTTCGTTGATATGAAGTTCCACCAGAAGTGTGTTTTCATACAAAAACTGTTAATTACAACTAACTTTGTCCATCCGATTCGAACTTTGTTCGTTGATATGAAGTTCCACCAGAAGTGTGTTTTCATACAAAAACTGTTAATTACAACTAACTTTGTCCATCCGAAACGAACTTTGTTCTTTGATTTGAAGTTCCACCAGAAGTGTGTTTTCATACAAAAACTGTTAATTACAACTAACTTTGTCCATCCGATTCGAACTTTGTTCGTTGATATGAAGTTCCACCAGAAGTGTGTTTTCATACAAAAACTGTTAATTACAACTAACTTTGTCCATCCGATTCGAACTTTGTTCTTTGATTTGAAGTTCCACCAGAAGTGTGTTTTCATACAAAAACTGTTAATTACAACTAACTTTGTCCATCCGATTCGATCTTTGTTCTTTGATATGAAGTTCCACCAGAAGTGTGTTTTCATACAAAAACTGTTAATTACAACTAACTTTGTCCATCCGATTCGAACTTTGTTCGTTGATATGAAGTTCCACTAGAAGTGTGTTTTCATACAAAAACTGTTAATTACAACTAACTTTGTCCATCCGATTCGAACTTTGTTCGTTGATATGAAGTTCCACTAGAAGTGTGTTTTCATACAAAAACTGTTAATTACAACTAAATTTGTCCATCCGATTCGAACTTTGTTCGTTGATATGAAGTTCCACCAGAAGTGTGTTTTCATACAAAAACTGTTAATTACAACTAACTTTGTCCATCCGATTCGAACTTTGTTCGTTGATATGAAGTTCCACCAGAAGTGTGTTTTCATACAAAAACTGTTAATTACAACTAACTTTGTCCATCCGATTCGATCTTTGTTCTTTGATATGAAGTTCCACCAGAAGTGTGTTTTCATACAAAAACTGTTAATTACAACTAACTTTGTCCATCCGATTCGAACTTTGTTCGTTGATATGAAGTTCCACCAGAAGTGTGTTTTCATACAAAAACTGTTAATTACAACTAACTTTGTCCATCCGATTCGAACTTTGTTCGTTGATATGAAGTTCCACTAGAAGTGTGTTTTCATACAAAAACTGTTAATTACAACTAACTTTGTCCATCCGATTCGAACTTTGTTCGTTGATATGAAGTTCCACTAGAAGTGTGTTTTCATACAAAAACTGTTAATTACAACTAACTTTGTCCATCCGATTCGAACTTTGTTCGTTGATATGAAGTTCCACCAGAAGTGTGTTTTCATACAAAAACTGTTAATTACAACTAACTTTGTCCATCCAATTCGAACTTTGTTCGTTGATATGGAGTTCCACTAGAAGTGTGTTTTCATACAAAAACTGTTAATTACAACTAACTTTGTCCATCCGATTCGAACTTTGTTCGTTGATATGAAGTTCCACCAGAAGTGTGTTTTCATACAAAAACTGTTAATTACAACTAACTTTGTCCATCCGATTCGAACTTTGTTCGTTGATATGAAGTTCCACCAGAAGTGTGTTTTCATACAAAAACTGTTAATTACAACTAACTTTGTCCATCCGATTCGAACTTTGTTCGTTGATATGAAGTTCCACTAGAAGTGTGTTTTCATACAAAAACTGTTAATTACAACTAACTTTGTCCATCCGATTCGAACTTTGTTCGTTGATATGAAGTTCCACCAGAAGTGTGTTTTCATACAAAAACTGTTAATTACAACTAACTTTGTCCATCCGATTCGATCTTTGTTCTTTGATATGAAGTTCCACCAGAAGTGTGTTTTCATACAAAAACTGTTAATTACAACTAACTTTGTCCATCCGATTCGAACTTTGTTCGTTGATATGAAGTTCCACCAGAAGTGTGTTTTCATACAAAAACTGTTAATTACAACTAACTTTGTCCATCCGATTCGAACTTTGTTCGTTGATATGAAGTTCCACTAGAAGTGTGTTTTCATACAAAAACTGTTAATTACAACTAACTTTGTCCATCCGATTCGAACTTTGTTCGTTGATATGAAGTTCCACTAGAAGTGTGTTTTCATACAAAAACTGTTAATTACAACTAACTTTGTCCATCCGATTCGAACTTTGTTCTTTGATACGAAGTTCCAAAAGAAGTGTGTTTTCATACAAAAACTGTTAATTACAACTAAATTTGTCCATCCGATTCGAACTTTGTTCGTTGATATGGAGTTCCACCAGAAGTGTGTTTTCATACAAAAACTGTTAATTACAACTAACTTTGTCCATCCGATTCGAAATTTGTTCTTTGATTTGAAGTTCCACCAGAAGTGTGTTTTCATACAAAAACTGTTAATTACAACTAAATTTGTCCATCCGATTCGAACTTTGTTCGTTGATATGAAGTTCCACTAGAAGTGTGTTTTCATACAAAAACTGTTAATTACAACTAAATTTGTCCATCCGATTCGAACTTTGTTCGTTGATATGAAGTTCCACCAGAAGTGTGTTTTCATACAAAAACTGTTAATTACAACTAACTTTGTCCATCCGATTCGAACTTTGTTCGTTGATATGAAGTTCCACCAGAAGTGTGTTTTCATACAAAAACTGTTAATTACAACTAACTTTGTCCATCCGATTCGATCTTTGTTCTTTGATATGAAGTTCCACCAGAAGTGTGTTTTCATACAAAAACTGTTAATTACAACTAACTTTGTCCATCCGATTCGAACTTTGTTCTTTGATTTGAAGTTCCACCAGAAGTGTGTTTTCATACAAAAACTGTTAATTACAACTAACTTTGTGAATCCAAAACGAACTTTGTTCGTTAATATGAAATTCCACTAGAAGTGTGTTTTCATACAAAAACTGTTAATTACAACTAAATTTGTCCATCCGATTCAAACTTTGTTCGTTGATATGAAGTTCCACTAGAAGTGTGTTTTCATACAAAAACTGTTAATTACAACTAACTTTGTCCATCCGATTCGAACTTTGTTCGTTGATATGAAGTTCCACCAGAAGTGTGTTTTCATACAAAAACTGTTAATTACAACTAACTTTGTCCATCCGATTCGAACTTTGTTCTTTTATATGAAGTTCCACTAGAAGTGTGTTTTCATACAAAAACTGTTAATTACAACTAACTTTGTCCATCCGATTCGAACTTTGTTCGTTGATATGAAGTTCCACCAGAAGTGTGTTTTCATACAAAAACTGTTAATTACAACTAACTTTGTCCATCCGATTCGAACTTTGTTCGTTGATATGAAGTTCCACTAGAAGTGTGTTTTCATACAAAAACTGTTAATTACAACTAACTTTGTCCATCCGATTCGAACTTTGTTCTTTGATATGAAATTCCACCAGAAGTGTGTTTTCATACAAAAACTGTTAATTACAACTAACTTTGTTAATCCAAAACGAACTTTGTTCGTTAATATGAAATTCCACTAGAAGTGTGTTTTCATACAAAAACTGTTAATTACAACTAAATTTGTCCATCCGATTCAAACTTTGTTCGTTGATATGAAGTTCCACTAGAAGTGTGTTTTCATACAAAAACTGTTAATTACAACTAACTTTGTCCATCCGATTCGAACTTTGTTCGTTGATATGAAGTTCCACTAGAAGTAAGTTTTCATACAAAAACTGTTAATTACAACTAACTTTGTCCATCCAAAACGAACTTTGTTCGTTGATATGAAGTTCCACTAGAAGTGTGTTTTCATACAAAAACTGTTAATTACAACTAACTTTGTCCATCCGATTCAAACTTTGTTCGTTGATATGAAGTTCCACTAGAAGTGAGTTTTCATACAAAAACTGTTAATTACAACTAACTTTGTCCATCCGATTCGAACTTTGTTCGTTGATATGAAGTTCCACCAGAAGTGTGTTTTCATAAAAAAACTGTTAATTACAACTAACTTTGTCCATCCAAAACGAACTTTGTTCGTTGATATGAAGTTCCACTAGAAGTGTGTTTTCATACAAAAACTGTTAATTACAACTAACTTTGTCCATCCGATTCAAACTTTGTTCGTTGATATGAAGTTCCACTAGAAGTGAGTTTTCATACAAAAACTGTTAATTACAACTAACTTTGTCCATCCGATTCGAACTTTGTTCGTTGATATGAAGTTCCACTAGAAGTGTGTTTTCATACAAAAACTGTTAATTAAAACTAACTTTGTCCATCCGATTCGAACTTTGTTCGTTGATATGAAGTTCCACCAGAAGTGTGTTTTCATACAAAAACTGTTAATTACAACTAACTTTGTCCATCCAAAACGAACTTTGTTCTTTGATTTGAAGTTCCACCAGAAGTGTGTTTTCATACAAAAACTGTTAATTACAACTAACTTTGTCCATCCGATTCGAACTTTGTTCGTTGATATGAAGTTCCACTAGAAGTGTGTTTTCATACAAAAACTGTTAATTACAACTAACTTTGTCCATCCGATTCGAACTTTGTTCGTTGATATGAAGTTCCACTAGAAGTGAGTTTTCATACAAAAACTGTTAATTACAACTAACTTTGTCCATCCGATTCAAACTTTGTTCGTTGATATGAAGTTCCACTAGAAGTGTGTTTTCATACAAAAACTGTTAATTACAACTAACTTTGTCCATCCGATTCAAACTTTGTTCGTTGATATGAAGTTCCACTAAAAGTGTGTTTTCATACAAAAACTGTTAATTACAACTAAATTTGTCCATCCGATTCAAACTTTGTTCGTTGATATGAAGTTCCACTAGAAGTGTGTTTTCATACAAAAACTGTTAATTACAACTAACTTTGTCCATCCGATTCGAACTTTGTTCGTTGATATGAAGTTCCACTAGAAGTGAGTTTTCATACAAAAACTGTTAATTACAACTAACTTTGTCCATCCAAAACGAACTTTGTTCGTTGATATGAAGTTCCACTAGAAGTGTGTTTTCATACAAAAACTGTTAATTACAACTAACTTTGTCCATCCGATTCAAACTTTGTTCGTTGATATGAAGTTCCACTAGAAGTGAGTTTTCATACAAAAACTGTTAATTACAACTAACTTTGTCCATCCGATTCGAACTTTGTTCGTTGATATGAAGTTCCACCAGAAGTGTGTTTTCATAAAAAAACTGTTAATTACAACTAACTTTGTCCATCCAAAACGAACTTTGTTCGTTGATATGAAGTTCCACTAGAAGTGTGTTTTCATACAAAAACTGTTAATTACAACTAACTTTGTCCATCCGATTCAAACTTTGTTCGTTGATATGAAGTTCCACTAGAAGTGAGTTTTCATACAAAAACTGTTAATTACAACTAACTTTGTCCATCCGATTCGAACTTTGTTCGTTGATATGAAGTTCCACTAGAAGTGTGTTTTCATACAAAAACTGTTAATTACAACTAACTTTGTCCATCCGATTCGAACTTTGTTCGTTGATATGAAGTTCCACCAGAAGTGTGTTTTCATACAAAAACTGTTAATTACAACTAACTTTGTCCATCCAAAACGAACTTTGTTCTTTGATTTGAAGTTCCACCAGAAGTGTGTTTTCATACAAAAACTGTTAATTACAACTAACTTTGTTAATCCAAAACGAACTTTGTTCGTTAATATTAAATTCCACTAGAAGTGTGTTTTCATACAAAAACTGTTAATTACAACTAAATTTGTCCATCCGATTCAAACTTTGTTCGTTGATATGAAGTTCCACTAGAAGTGTGTTTTCATACAAAAACTGTTAATTACAACTAACTTTGTCCATCCGATTCGAACTTTGTTCGTTGATATGAAGTTCCACCAGAAGTGTGTTTTCATACAAAAACTGTTAATTACAACTAACTTTGTCCATCCGATTCGAACTTTGTTCGTTGATATGAAGTTCCACTAGAAGTGTGTTTTCATACAAAAACTGTTAATTACAACTAACTTTGTCCATCCGATTCGAACTTTGTTCGTTGATATGAAGTTCCACCAGAAGTGTGTTTTCATACAAAAACTGTTAATTACAACTAACTTTGTCCATCCGATTCGATCTTTGTTCTTTGATATGAAGTTCCACCAGAAGTGTGTTTTCATACAAAAACTGTTAATTACAACTAACTTTGTCCATCCGATTCGAACTTTGTTCGTTGATATGAAGTTCCACCAGAAGTGTGTTTTCATACAAAAACTGTTAATTACAACTAACTTTGTCCATCCGATTCGAACTTTGTTCTTTGATTTGAAGTTCCACCAGAAGTGTGTTTTCATACAAAAACTGTTAATTACAACTAACTTTGTCCATCCGATTCAAACTTTGTTCGTTGATATGAAGTTCCACTAGAAGTGTGTTTTCATACAAAAACTGTTAATTACAACTAACTTTGTTAATCCAAAACGAACTTTGTTCGTTAATATGAAATTCCACTAGAAGTGTGTTTTCATACAAAAACTGTTAATTACAACTAAATTTGTCCATCCGATTCAAACTTTGTTCGTTGATATGAAGTTCCACTAGAAGTGTGTTTTCATACAAAAACTGTTAATTACAACTAAATTTGTCCATCCGATTCAAACTTTGTTCGTTGATACGAAGTTCCACTAGAAGTGTGTTTTCATACAAAAACTGTTAATTACAACTAACTTTGTCCATCCGATTCGAACTTTGTTCTTTGATTTGAAGTTCCACCAGAAGTGTGTTTTCATACAAAAACTGTTAATTACAACTAACTTTGTCCATCCGATTCGATCTTTGTTTTTTGATATGAAGTTCCACCAGAAGTGTGTTTTCATACAAAAACTGTTAATTACAACTAACTTTGTCCATCCGATTCGAACTTTGTTCGTTGATATGAAGTTCCACCAGAAGTGTGTTTTCATACAAAAACTGTTAATTACAACTAACTTTGTCCATCCGATTCGAACTTTGTTCTTTGATTTGAAGTTCCACCAGAAGTGTGTTTTCATACAAAAACTGTTAATTACAACTAACTTTGTCCATCCGATTCGATCTTTGTTCTTTGATTTGAAGTTCCACCAGAAGTGTGTTTTCATACAAAAACTGTTAATTACAACTAACTTTGTCCATCCGATTCGAACTTTGTTCGTTGATATGAAGTTCCACCAGAAGTGTGTTTTCATACAAAAACTGTTAATTACAACTAACTTTGTTAATCCAAAACGAACTTTGTTCGTTAATATGAAATTCCACTAGAAGTGTGTTTTCATACAAAAACTGTTAATTACAACTAAATTTGTCCATCCGATTCAAACTTTGTTCGTTGATATGAAGTTCCACTAGAAGTGTGTTTTCATACAAAAACTGTTAATTACAACTAACTTTGTCCATCCGATTCGAACTTTGTTCTTTGATTTGAAGTTCCACCAGAAGTGTGTTTTCATACAAAAACTGTTAATTACAACTAACTTTGTCCATCCGATTCGAACTTTGTTCGTTGATATGAAGTTCCACCAGAAGTGTGTTTTCATACAAAAACTGTTAATTACAACTAACTTTGTCCATCCGATTCGAACTTTGTTCTTTGATTTGAAGTTCCACCAGAAGTGTGTTTTCATACAAAAACTGTTAATTACAACTAACTTTGTCCATCCGATTCGAACTTTGTTCGTTGATATGAAGTTCCACCAGAAGTGTGTTTTCATACAAAAACTGTTAATTACAACTAACTTTGTCCATCCGATTCGAACTTTGTTCTTTGATTTGAAGTTCCACCAGAAGTGTGTTTTCATACAAAAACTGTTAATTACAACTAACTTTGTCCATCCGATTCGATCTTTGTTTTTTGATATGAAGTTCCACCAGAAGTGTGTTTTCATACAAAAACTGTTAATTACAACTAAATTTGTCCATCCGATTCAAACTTTGTTCTTTGATTTGAAGTTCCACCAGAAGTGTGTTTTCATACAAAAACTGTTAATTACAACTAACTTTGTCCATCCGATTCGAACTTTGTTCGTTGATATGAAGTTCCACCAGAAGTGTGTTTTCATACAAAAACTGTTAATTACAACTAACTTTGTCCATCCGATTCGAACTTTGTTCTTTGATTTGAAGTTCCACCAGAAGTGTGTTTTCATACAAAAACTGTTAATTACAACTAACTTTGTCCATCCGATTCGATCTTTGTTTTTTGATTTGAAGTTCCACCAGAAGTGTGTTTTCATACAAAAACTGTTAATAACAACTAACTTTGTCCATCCGATTCGAACTTTGTTCTTTGATACGAAGTTCCACCAGAAGTGTGTTTTCATACAAAAACTGTTAATTACAACTAACTTTGTCCTTGCGATTCGAACTTTGTTGTTTGATTTGAAGTTCCACCAGAAGTGTGTTTTCATACAAAAACTGTTAATTACAACTAACTTTGTTAATCCAAAACGAACTTTGTTCGTTAATATGAAATTCCACTAGAAGTGTGTTTTCATACAAAAACTGTTAATTACAACTAAATTTGTCCATCCGATTCAAACTTTGTTCGTTGATATGAAGTTCCACTAGAAGTGTGTTTTCATACAAAAACTGTTAATTACAACTAACTTTGTCCATCCGATTCGATCTTTGTTCGTTGATATGAAGTTCCACCAGAAGTGTGTTTTCATACAAAAACTGTTAATTACAACTAACTTTGTCCATCCGATTCGAACTTTGTTCGTTGATATGAAGTTCCACCAGAAGTGTGTTTTCATACAAAAACTGTTAATTACAACTAACTTTGTTCATCCGATTCGAACTTTGTTCTTTGATTTGAAGTTCCACCAGAAGTGTGTTTTCATACAAAAACTGTTAATTACAACTAACTTTGTCCATCCGATTCGATCTTTGTTTTTTGATATGAAGTTCCACCAGAAGTGTGTTTTCATACAAAAACTGTTAATTACAACTAACTTTGTTAATCCAAAACGAACTTTGTTCGTTAATATGAAATTCCACTAGAAGTGTGTTTTCATACAAAAACTGTTAATTACAACTAAATTTGTCCATCCGATTCAAACTTTGTTCTTTGATTTGAAGTTCCACCAGAAGTGTGTTTTCATACAAAAACTGTTAATTACAACTAACTTTGTCCATCCGATTCGAACTTTGTTCGTTGATATGAAGTTCCACCAAAAGTGTGTTTTCATACAAAAACTGTTAATTACAACTAACTTTGTCCATCCGATTCGAACTTTGTTCGTTGATATGAAGTTCCACCAGAAGTGTGTTTTCATACAAAAACTGTTAATTACAACTAACTTTGTCCATCCGATTCGAACTTTGTTCTTTGATTTGAAGTTCCACCAGAAGTGTGTTTTCATACAAAAACTGTTAATTACAACTAACTTTGTTAATCCAAAACGAACTTTGTTCGTTGATATGAAGTTCCACTAGAAGTGTGTTTTCATACAAAAACTGTTAATTACAACTAACTTTGTCCATCCGATTCGAACTTTGTTCTTTGATTTGAAGTTCCACCAGAAGTGTGTTTTCATACAAAAACTGTTAATTACAACTAACTTTGTCCATCCGATTCGAACTTTGTTCGTTGATATGAAGTTCCACTAGAAGTGTGTTTTCATACAAAAACTGTTAATTACAACTAACTTTGTCCATCCGATTCGAACTTTGTTCTTTGATTTGAAGTTCCACCAGAAGTGTGTTTTCATACAAAAACTGTTAATTACAACTAACTTTGTCCATCCAAAACGAACTTTGTTCGTTGATATGAAGTTCCACTAGAAGTGTGTTTTCATACAAAAACTGTTAATTACAACTAACTTTGTCCATCCGATTCGAACTTTGTTCTTTGATTTGAAGTTCCACCAGAAGTGTGTTTTCATACAAAAACTGTTAATTACAACTAACTTTGTCCATCCGATTCGAACTTTGTTCGTTGATATGAAGTTCTACCAGAAGTGTGTTTTCATACAAAAACTGTTAATTACAACTAACTTTGTCCATCCGATTCGAAATTTGTTCTTTGATTTGAAGTTCCACCAGAAGTGTGTTTTCATACAAAAACTGTTAATTACAACTTACTTTGTCCATCCGATTCGAACTTTGTTCTTTGATTTGAAGTTCCACCAGAAGTGTGTTTTCATACAAAAACTGTTAATTACAACTAACTTTGTCCATCCGATTCGATCTTTGTTCTTTGATATGAAGTTCCACCAGAAGTGTGTTTTCATACAAAAACTGTTAATTACAACTAACTTTGTCCATCCGATTCGAACTTTGTTCGTTGATATGAAGTTCCACCAGAAGTGTGTTTTCATACAAAAACTGTTAATTACAACTAACTTTGTCCATCCGATTCGAACTTTGTTCTTTGATTTGAAGTTCCACCAGAAGTGTGTTTTCATACAAAAACTGTTAATTACAACTAACTTTGTTAATCCAAAACGAACTATGTTCGTTAATATGAAATTCCACTAGAAGTGTGTTTTCATACAAAAACTGTTAATTACAACTAAATTTGTCCATCCGATTCAAACTTTGTTCGTTGATATGAAGTTCCACTAGAAGTGTGTTTTCATACAAAAACTGTTAATTACAACTAACTTTGTCCATCCGATTCGAACTTTGTTCGTTGATATGAAGTTCCACCAGAAGTGTGTTTTCATACAAAAACTGTTAATTACAACTAACTTTGTCCATCCGATTCGAACTTTGTTCTTTGATTTGAAGTTCCACCAGAAGTGTGTTTTCATACAAAAACTGTTAATTACAACTAACTTTGTTAATCCAAAACGAACTTTGTTCGTTAATATGAAATTCCACTAGAAGTGTGTTTTCATACAAAAACTGTTAATTACAACTAAATTTGTCCATCCGATTCAAACTTTGTTCGTTGATATGAAGTTCCACTAGAAGTGTGTTTTCATACAAAAACTGTTAATTACAACTAACTTTGTCCATCCGATTCGAACTTTGTTCGTTGATATGAAGTTCCACCAGAAGTGTGTTTTCATACAAAAACTGTTAATTACAACTAACTTTGTCCATCCGATTCGAACTTTGTTCGTTGATATGAAGTTCCACTAGAAGTGTGTTTTCATACAAAAACTGTTAATTACAACTAACTTTGTCCATCCGATTCGAACTTTGTTCTTTGATTTGAAGTTCCACCAGAAGTGTGTTTTCATACAAAAACTGTTAATTACAACTAACTTTGTCCATCCGATTCGATCTTTGTTTTTTGATATGAAGTTCCACCAGAAGTGTGTTTTCATACAAAAACTGTTAATTACAACTAACTTTGTCCATCCGATTCGAACTTTGTTCGTTGATATGAAGTTCCACCAGAAGTGTGTTTTCATACAAAAACTGTTAATTACAACTAACTTTGTTAATCCAAAACGAACTTTGTTCGTTAATATGAAATTCCACTAGAAGTGTGTTTTCATACAAAAACTGTTAATTACAACTAAATTTGTCCATCCGATTCAAACTTTGTTCGTTGATATGAAGTTCCACTAAAAGTGTGTTTTCATACAAAAACTGTTAATTACAACTAACTTTGTCCATCCGATTCGAACTTTGTTCGTTGATATGAAGTTCCACCAGAAGTGTGTTTTCATACAAAAACTGTTAATTACAACTAACTTTGTCCATCCGATTCGAACTTTGTTCGTTGATATGAAGTTCCACTAGAAGTGTGTTTTCATACAAAAACTGTTAATTACAACTTACTTTGTCCATCCGATTCGAACTTTGTTCTTTGATTTGAAGTTCCACCAGAAGTGTGTTTTCATACAAAAACTGTTAATTACAACTAACTTTGTCCATCCGATTCGATCTTTGTTCTTTGATATGAAGTTCCACCAGAAGTGTGTTTTCATACAAAAACTGTTAATTACAACTAACTTTGTCCATCCGATTCGAACTTTGTTCGTTGATATGAAGTTCCACCAGAAGTGTGTTTTCATACAAAAACTGTTAATTACAACTAACTTTGTCCATCCGATTCGAACTTTGTTCTTTGATTTGAAGTTCCACCAGAAGTGTGTTTTCATACAAAAACTGTTAATTACAACTAACTTTGTTAATCCAAAACGAACTTTGTTCGTTAATATGAAATTCCACTAGAAGTGTGTTTTCATACAAAAACTGTTAATTACAACTAAATTTGTCCATCCGATTCAAACTTTGTTCGTTGATATGAAGTTCCACTAGAAGTGTGTTTTCATACAAAAACTGTTAATTACAACTAACTTTGTCCATCCGATTCGAACTTTGTTCGTTGATATGAAGTTCCACCAGAAGTGTGTTTTCATACAAAAACTGTTAATTACAACTAACTTTGTCCATCCGATTCGAACTTTGTTCTTTGATTTGAAGTTCCACCAGAAGTGTGTTTTCATACAAAAACTGTTAATTACAACTAACTTTGTTAATCCAAAACGAACTTTGTTCGTTAATATGAAATTCCACCAGAAGTGTGTTTTCATACAAAAACTGTTAATTACAACTAACTTTGTCCATCCGATTCAAACTTTGTTCGTTGATATGAAGTTCCACTAGAAGTGTGTTTTCATACAAAAACTGTTAATTACAACTAACTTTGTCCATCCGATTCGAACTTTGTTCGTTGATATGAAGTTCCACCAGAAGTGTGTTTTCATACAAAAACTGTTAATTACAACTAACTTTGTCCATCCAAAACGAACTTTGTTCGTTGATATGAAGTTCCACCAGAAGTGTGTTTTCATACAAAAACTGTTAATTACAACTAACTTTGTCCATCCGATTCGAACTTTGTTCTTTGATTTGAAGTTCCACCAGAAGTGTGTTTTCATACAAAAACTGTTAATTACAACTAACTTTGTCCATCCAAAACGAACTTTGTTCGTTGATATGAAATTCCACTAGAAGTGTGTTTTCATACAAAAACTGTTAATTACAACTAACTTTGTCCATCCGATTCGAACTTTGTTCTTTGATTTGAAGTTCCACCAGAAGTGTGTTTTCATACAAAAACTGTTAATTACAACTAACTTTGTTAATCCAAAACGAACTTTGTTCGTTAATATGAAATTCCACTAGAAGTGTGTTTTCATACAAAAACTGTTAATTACAACTAAATTTGTCCATCCGATTCAAACTTTGTTCGTTGATATGAAGTTCCACTAGAAGTGTGTTTTCATACAAAAACTGTTAATTACAACTAACTTTGTCCATCCGATTCGAACTTTGTTCGTTGATATGAAGTTCCACCAGAAGTGTGTTTTCATACAAAAACTGTTAATTACAACTAACTTTGTCCATCCGATTCGAACTTTGTTCTTTGATTTGAAGTTCCACCAGAAGTGTGTTTTCATACAAAAACTGTTAATTACAACTAACTTTGTCCATCCAAAACGAACTTTGTTCGTTAATATGAAATTCCACTAGAAGTGTGTTTTCATACAAAAACTGTTAATTACAACTAACTTTGTCCATCCGATTCGAACTTTGTTCTTTGATTTGAAGTTCCACCAGAAGTGTGTTTTCATACAAAAACTGTTAATTACAACTAACTTTGTCCATCCAAAACGAACTTTGCTCTTTGATACGAAGTTCCACCAGAAGTGTGTTTTCATACAAAAACTGTTAATTACAACTAACTTTGTCCATCCGATTCGAACTTTGTTCTTTGATTTGAAGTTCCACCAGAAGTGTGTTTTCATACAAAAACTGTTAATTACAACTAACTTTGTCCATCCGATTCGAACTTTGTTCTTTGATTTGAAGTTCCACCAGAAGTGTGTTTTCATACAAAAACTGTTAATTACAACTAACTTTGTCCATCCGATTCGAACTTTGTTCGTTGATATGAAGTTCTACCAGAAGTGTGTTTTCATACAAAAACTGTTAATTACAACTAACTTTGTCCATCCGATTCGAAATTTGTTCTTTGATTTGAAGTTCCACCAGAAGTGTGTTTTCATACAAAAACTGTTAATTACAACTAACTTTGTCCATCCGATTCGAACTTTGTTCTTTGATACGAAGTTCCACCAGAAGTGTGTTTTCATACAAAAACTGTTAATTACAACTAACTTTGTCCATCCGATTCGAACTTTGTTCTTTGATTTGAAGTTCCACCAGAAGTGTGTTTTCATACAAAAACTGTTAATTACAACTAACTTTGTCCATCCAAAACGAACTTTGCTCTTTGATACGAAGTTCCACCAGAAGTGTGTTTTCATACAAAAACTGTTAATTACAACTAACTTTGTCCATCCGATTCGAACTTTGTTCTTTGATTTGAAGTTCCACCAGAAGTGTGTTTTCATACAAAAACTGTTAATTACAACTAACTTTGTCCATCCGATTCGAACTTTGTTCTTTGATACGAAGTTCCACCAGAAGTGTGTTTTCATACAAAAACTGTTAATTACAACTAACTTTGTCCATCCGATTCGAACTTTGTTCTTTGATTTGAAGTTCCACCAGAAGTGTGTTTTCATACAAAAACTGTTAATTACAACTAACTTTGTCCATCCAAAACGAACTTTGCTCTTTGATACGAAGTTCCACCAGAAGTGTGTTTTCATACAAAAACTGTTAATTACAACTAACTTTGTCCATCCGATTCGAACTTTGTTCTTTGATTTGAAGTTCCACCAGAAGTGTGTTTTCATACAAAAACTGTTAATTACAACTAACTTTGTCCATCCGATTCGAACTTTGTTCTTTGATTTGAAGTTCCACCAGAAGTGTGTTTTCATACAAAAACTGTTAATTACAACTAACTTTGTCCATCCGATTCGAACTTTGTTCGTTGATATGAAGTTCTACCAGAAGTGTGTTTTCATACAAAAACTGTTAATTACAACTAACTTTGTCCATCAGATTCGAAATTTGTTCTTTGATTTGAAGTTCCACCAGAAGTGTGTTTTCATACAAAAACTGTTAATTACAACTAACTTTGTCCATCCGATTCGAACTTTGTTCTTTGATACGAAGTTCCACCAGAAGTGTGTTTTCATACAAAAACTGTTAATTACAACTAACTTTGTCCATCCGATTCGAACTTTGTTCTTTGATTTGAAGTTCCACCAGAAGTGTGTTTTCATACAAAAACTGTTAATTACAACTAACTTTGTCCATCCAAAACGAACTTTGCTCTTTGATACGAAGTTCCACCAGAAGTGTGTTTTCATACAAAAACTGTTAATTACAACTAACTTTGTCCATCCGATTCGAACTTTGTTCTTTGATACGAAGTTCCACCAGAAGTGTGTTTTCATACAAAAACTGTTAATTACAACTAACTTTGTCCATCCGATTCGAACTTTGTTCTTTGATTTGAAGTTCCACCAGAAGTGTGTTTTCATACAAAAACTGTTAATTACAACTAACTTTGTCCATCCGATTCGAACTTTGTTCGTTGATATGAAGTTCCACCAGAAGTGTGTTTTCATACAAAAACTGTTAATTACAACTAACTTTGTCCATCCGATTCGAACTTTGTTCTTTGATTTGAAGTTCCACCAGAAGTGTGTTTTCATACAAAAACTGTTAATTACAACTAACTTTGTCCATCCAAAACGAACTTTGTTCGTTAATATGAAATTCCACTAGAAGTGTGTTTTCATACAAAAACTGTTAATTACAACTAACTTTGTCCATCCGATTCGAACTTTGTTCTTTGATTTGAAGTTCCACCAGAAGTGTGTTTTCATACAAAAACTGTTAATTACAACTAACTTTGTCCATCCAAAACGAACTTTGTTCGTTGATATGAAGTTCCACCAGAAGTGTGTTTTCATACAAAAACTGTTAATTACAACTAACTTTGTCCATCCGATTCGAACTTTGTTCTTTGATTTGAAGTTCCACCAGAAGTGTGTTTTCATACAAAAACTGTTAATTACAACTAACTTTGTCCATCCGATTCGAACTTTGTTCGTTGATATGAAGTTCCACCAGAAGTGTGTTTTCATACAAAAACTGTTAATTACAACTAACTTTGTCCATCCGATTCGAACTTTGTTCTTTGATTTGAAGTTCCACCAGAAGTGTGTTTTCATACAAAAACTGTTAATTACAACTAACTTTGTCCATCCAAAACGAACTTTGTTCGTTAATATGAAATTCCACTAGAAGTGTGTTTTCATACAAAAACTGTTAATTACAACTAACTTTGTCCATCCGATTCGAAATTTGTTCTTTGATTTGAAGTTCCACCAGAAGTGTGTTTTCATACAAAAACTGTTAATTACAACTAACTTTGTCCATCCGATTCGAACTTTGTTCGTTGATATGAAGTTCCACCAGAAGTGTGTTTTCATACAAAAACTGTTAATTACAACTAACTTTGTCCATCCGATTCGAACTTTGTTCTTTGATTTGAAGTTCCACCAGAAGTGTGTTTTCATACAAAAACTGTTAATTACAACTAACTTTGTCCATCCAAAACGAACTTTGTTCGTTAATATGAAATTCCACTAGAAGTGTGTTTTCATACAAAAACTGTTAATTACAACTAACTTTGTCCATCCGATTCGAACTTTGTTCTTTGATTTGAAGTTCCACCAGAAGTGTGTTTTCATACAAAAACTGTTAATTACAACTAACTTTGTCCATCCAAAACGAACTTTGTTCGTTGATATGAAGTTCCACTAGAAGTGTGTTTTCATACAAAAACTGTTAATTACAACTAACTTTGTCCATCCGATTCGAACTTTGTTCTTTGATTTGAAGTTCCACCAGAAGTGTGTTTTCATACAAAAACTGTTAATTACAACTAACTTTGTCCATCCGATTCGAACTTTGCTCTTTGATACGAAGTTCCACCAGAAGTGTGTTTTCATACAAAAACTGTTAATTACAACTAACTTTGTCCATCCGATTCGAACTTTGTTCTTTGATTTGAAGTTTCACCAGAAGTGTGTTTTCATACAAAAACTGTTAATTACAACTAACTTTGTCCATCCGATTCGAACTTTGTTCGTTGATATGAAGTTCCACCAGAAGTGTGTTTTCATACAAAAACTGTTAATTACAACTAACTTTGTTAATCCAAAACGAACTTTGTTCGTTAATATGAAATTCCACTAGAAGTGTGTTTTCATACAAAAACTGTTAATTACAACTAAATTTGTCCATCCGATTCAAACTTTGTTCGTTGATATGAAGTTCCACTAGAAGTGTGTTTTCATACAAAAACTGTTAATTACAACTAACTTTGTCCATCCGATTCGAACTTTGTTCGTTGATATGAAGTTCCACCAGAAGTGTGTTTTCATACAAAAACTGTTAATTACAACTAACTTTGTCCATCCGATTCGAACTTTGTTCGTTGATATGAAGTTCCACCAGAAGTGTGTTTTCATACAAAAACTGTTAATTACAACTAACTTTGTTAATCCAAAACGAACTTTGTTCGTTAATATGAAATTCCACTAGAAGTGTGTTTTCATACAAAAACTGTTAATTACAACTAAATTTGTCCATCCGATTCAAACTTTGTTCGTTGATATGAAGTTCCACTAGAAGTGTGTTTTCATACAAAAACTGTTAATTACAACTAACTTTGTCCATCCGATTCGAACTTTGTTCGTTGATATGAAGTTCCACCAGAAGTGTGTTTTCATACAAAAACTGTTAATTACAACTAACTTTGTCCATCCGATTCGAACTTTGTTCGTTGATATGAAGTTCCACCAGAAGTGTGTTTTCATACAAAAACTGTTAATTACAACTAACTTTGTCCATCCGATTCGAACTTTGTTCTTTGATTTGAAGTTCCACCAGAAGTGTGTTTTCATACAAAAACTGTTAATTACAACTTACTTTGTCCATCCAAAACGAACTTTGTTCGTTAATATGAAGTTCCACTAGAAGTGTGTTTTCATACAAAAACTGTTAATTACAACTAACTTTGTCCATCCGATTCGAACTTTGTTCGTTGATATGAAGTTCCACCAGAAGTGTGTTTTCATACAAAAACTGTTAATTACAACTTACTTTGTCCATCCGATTCGAACTTTGTTCGTTGATATGAAGTTCCACTAGAAGTGTGTTTTCATACAAAAACTGTTAATTACAACTTACTTTGTCCATCCGATTCGAACTTTGTTCGTTGATATGAAGTTCCACCAGAAGTGTGTTTTCATACAAAAACTGTTAATTACAACTAACTTTGTCCATCCAAAACGAACTTTGTTCGTTAATATGAAGTTCCACTAGAAGTGTGTTTTCATACAAAAACTGTTAATTACAACTAACTTTGTCCATCCGATTCGAACTTTGTTCGTTGATATGAAGTTCCACCAGAAGTGTGTTTTCATACAAAAACTGTTAATTACAACTAACTTTGTCCATCCGATTCGAACTTTGTTCGTTGATATGAAGTTCCACCAGAAGTGTGTTTTCATACAAAAACTGTTAATTACAACTAACTTTGTCCATCCGATTCGAACTTTGTTCTTTGATTTGAAGTTCCACCAGAAGTGTGTTTTCATACAAAAACTGTTAATTACAACTAACTTTGTCCATCCAAAACGAACTTTGTTCGTTAATATGAAGTTCCACTAGAAGTGTGTTTTCATACAAAAACTGTTAATTACAACTAACTTTGTCCATCCGATTCGAACTTTGTTCGTTGATATGAAGTTCCACCAGAAGTGTGTTTTCATACAAAAACTGTTAATTACAACTAACTTTGTCCATCCGATTCGAACTTTGTTCGTTGATATGAAGTTCCACCAGAAGTGTGTTTTCATACAAAAACTGTTAATTACAACTAACTTTGTCCATCCGATTCGAACTTTGTTCTTTGATTTGAAGTTCCACCAGAAGTGTGTTTTCATACAAAAACTGTTAATTACAACTAACTTTGTCCATCCAAAACGAACTTTGTTCGTTAATATGAAGTTCCACTAGAAGTGTGTTTTCATACAAAAACTGTTAATTACAACTAACTTTGTCCATCCGATTCGAACTTTGTTCGTTGATATGAAGTTCCACCAGAAGTGTGTTTTCATACAAAAACTGTTAATTACAACTTACTTTGTCCATCCGATTCGAACTTTGTTCGTTGATATGAAGTTCCACCAGAAGTGTGTTTTCATACAAAAACTGTTAATTACAACTAACTTTGTCCATCCAAAACGAACTTTGTTCGTTAATATGAAGTTCCACTAGAAGTGTGTTTTCATACAAAAACTGTTAATTACAACTAACTTTGTCCATCCGATTCGAACTTTGTTCGTTGATATGAAGTTCCACCAGAAGTGTGTTTTCATACAAAAACTGTTAATTACAACTAACTTTGTCCATCCGATTCGAACTTTGTTCGTTGATATGAAGTTCCACCAGAAGTGTGTTTTCATACAAAAACTGTTAATTACAACTAACTTTGTCCATCCGATTCGAACTTTGTTCTTTGATTTGAAGTTCCACCAGAAGTGTGTTTTCATACAAAAACTGTTAATTACAACTAACTTTGTCCATCCAAAACGAACTTTGTTCGTTGATATGAAGTTCCACCAGAAGTGTGTTTTCATACAAAAACTGTTAATTACAACTTACTTTGTCCATCCGATTCGAACTTTGTTCGTTGATATGAAGTTCCACCAGAAGTGTGTTTTCATACAAAAACTGTTAATTACAACTAACTTTGTCCATCCGATTCGAACTTTGTTCTTTGATTTGAAGTTCCACCAGAAGTGTGTTTTCATACAAAAACTGTTAATTACAACTAACTTTGTCCATCCGATTCGAACTTTGTTCGTTGATATGAAGTTCCACCAGAAGTGTGTTTTCATACAAAAACTGTTAATTACAACTAACTTTGTCCATCCGATTCGAACTTTGTTCGTTGATATGAAGTTCCACTAGAAGTGTGTTTTCATACAAAAACTGTTAATTACAACTTACTTTGTCCATCCGATTCGAACTTTGTTCTTTGATTTGAAGTTCCACCAGAAGTGTGTTTTCATACAAAAACTGTTAATTACAACTAACTTTGTCCATCCGATTCGATCTTTGTTCTTTGATATGAAGTTCCACCAGAAGTGAGTTTTCATACAAAAACTGTTAATTACAACTAACTTTGTCCATCCGATTCGAACTTTGTTCGTTGATATGAAGTTCCACTAGAAGTGTGTTTTCATACAAAAACTGTTAATTACAACTTACTTTGTCCATCCGATTCGAACTTTGTTCTTTGATTTGAAGTTCCACCAGAAGTGTGTTTTCATACAATAACTGTTAATTACAACTAACTTTGTCCATCCGATTCGATCTTTGTTCTTTGATATGAAGTTCCACCAGAAGTGTGTTTTTATACAAAAACTGTTAATTACAACTAACTTTGTCCATCCGATTCGAACTTTGTTCGTTGATATGAAGTTCCACTAGAAGTGTGTTTTCATACAAAAACTGTTAATTACAACTAACTTTGTCCATCCGATTCGAACTTTGTTCTTTGATTTGAAGTTCCACCAGAAGTGTGTTTTCATACAAAAACTGTTAATTACAACTAACTTTGTCCATCCGATTCGAACTTTGTTCGTTGATATGAAGTTCCACTAGAAGTGTGTTTTCATACAAAAACTGTTAATTACAACTTACTTTGTCCATCCGATTCGAACTTTGTTCTTTGATTTGAAGTTCCACCAGAAGTGTGTTTTCATACAAAAACTGTTAATTACAACTAACTTTGTCCATCCGATTCGATCTTTGTTCTTTGATATGAAGTTCCACCAGAAGTGTGTTTTCATACAAAAACTGTTAATTACAACTAACTTTGTCCATCCGATTCGAACTTTGTTCGTTGATATGAAGTTCCACTAGAAGTGTGTTTTCATACAAAAACTGTTAATTACAACTAACTTTGTCCATCCGATTCGAACTTTGTTCTTTGATATGAAGTTCCACCAGAAGTGTGTTTTCATACAAAAACTGTTAATTACAACTAACTTTGTCCATCCGATTCGAACTTTGTTCGTTGATATGAAGTTCCACTAGAAGTGTGTTTTCATACAAAAACTGTTAATTACAACTTACTTTGTCCATCCGATTCGAACTTTGTTCTTTGATTTGAAGTTCCACCAGAAGTGTGTTTTCATACAAAAACTGTTAATTACAACTAACTTTGTCCATCCGATTCGATCTTTGTTCTTTGATATGAAGTTCCACCAGAAGTGTGTTTTTATACAAAAACTGTTAATTACAACTAACTTTGTCCATCCGATTCGAACTTTGTTCGTTGATGTGAAGTTCCACTAGAAGTGTGTTTTCATACAAAAACTGTTAATTACAACTAACTTTGTCCATCCGATTCGAACTTTGTTCTTTGATTTGAAGTTCCACCAGAAGTGTGTTTTCATACAAAAACTGTTAATTACAACTAACTTTGTCCATCCGATTCGAACTTTGTTCTTTGATATGAAGTTCCACCAGAAGTGTGTTTTTATACAAAAACTGTTAATTACAACTAACTTTGTCCATCCGATTCGAACTTTGTTCGTTGATATGAAGTTCCACCAGAAGTGTGTTTTCATACAAAAACTGTTAATTACAACTAACTTTGTCCATCCGATTCGAACTTTGTTCTTTGATTTGAAGTTCCACCAGAAGTGTGTTTTCATACAAAAACTGTTAATTACAACTAACTTTGTCCATCCAAAACGAACTTTGTTCGTTGATATGAAGTTCCACCAGAAGTGTGTTTTCATACAAAAACTGTTAATTACAACTTACTTTGTCCATCCGATTCGAACTTTGTTCTTTGATTTGAAGTTCCACCAGAAGTGTGTTTTCATACAAAAACTGTTAATTACAACTAACTTTGTCCATCCGATTCGATCTTTGTTCTTTGATATGAAGTTCCACCAGAAGTGTGTTTTTATACAAAAACTGTTAATTACAACTAACTTTGTCCATCCGATTCGAACTTTGTTCGTTGATATGAAGTTCCACTAGAAGTGTGTTTTCATACAAAAACTGTTAATTACAACTTACTTTGTCCATCCGATTCGAACTTTGTTCTTTGATTTGAAGTTCCACCAGAAGTGTGTTTTCATACAAAAACTGTTAATTACAACTAACTTTGTCCATCCGATTCGAACTTTGTTCTTTGATATGAAGTTCCACCAGAAGTGTGTTTTCATACAAAAACTGTTAATTACAACTAACTTTGTCCATCCGATTCGAACTTTGTTCGTTGATATGAAGTTCCACTAGAAGTGTGTTTTCATACAAAAACTGTTAATTACAACTTACTTTGTCCATCCGATTCGAACTTTGTTCTTTGATTTGAAGTTCCACCAGAAGTGTGTTTTCATACAAAAACTGTTAATTACAACTAACTTTGTCCATCCGATTCGATCTTTGTTCTTTGATATGAAGTTCCACCAGAAGTGTGTTTTTATACAAAAACTGTTAATTACAACTAACTTTGTCCATCCGATTCGAACTTTGTTCGTTGATATGAAGTTCCACTAGAAGTGTGTTTTCATACAAAAACTGTTAATTACAACTAACTTTGTCCATCCGATTCGAACTTTGTTCTTTGATTTGAAGTTCCACCAGAAGTGTGTTTTCATACAAAAACTGTTAATTACAACTAACTTTGTCCATCCAAAACGAACTTTGTTCGTTGATATGAAGTTCCACCAGAAGTGTGTTTTCATACAAAAACTGTTAATTACAACTTACTTTGTCCATCCGATTCGAACTTTGTTCGTTGATATGAAGTTCCACCAGAAGTGTGTTTTCATACAAAAACTGTTAATTACAACTAACTTTGTCCATCCGATTCGAACTTTGTTCTTTGATTTGAAGTTCCACCAGAAGTGTGTTTTCATACAAAAACTGTTAATTACAACTAACTTTGTCCATCCGATTCGAACTTTGTTCTTTGATACGAAGTTCCACCAGAAGTGTGTTTTCATACAAAAACTGTTAATTACAACTAACTTTGTCCATCCGATTCGAACTTTGTTCTTTGATTTGAAGTTCCACCAGAAGTGTGTTTTCATACAAAAACTGTTAATTACAACTAACTTTGTCCATCCGATTCGAACTTTGTTCGTTGATATGAAGTTCTACCAGAAGTGTGTTTTCATACAAAAACTGTTAATTACAACTAACTTTGTCCATCCGATTCGAAATTTGTTCTTTGATTTGAAGTTCCACCAGAAGTGTGTTTTCATACAAAAACTGTTAATTACAACTAACTTTGTCCATCCGATTCGAACTTTGTTCTTTGATTTGAAGTTCCACCAGAAGTGTGTTTTCATACAAAAACTGTTAATTACAACTAACTTTGTCCATCCGATTCGAACTTTGTTCGTTGATATGAAGTTCCACCAGAAGTGTGTTTTCATACAAAAACTGTTAATTACAACTAACTTTGTCCATCCGATTCGAACTTTGTTCGTTGATATGAAGTTCCACCAGAAGTGTGTTTTCATACAAAAACTGTTAATTACAACTAAATTTGTCCATCCGATTCAAACTTTGTTCGTTGATATGAAGTTCCACTAGAAGTGTGTTTTCATACAAAAACTGTTAAATACAACTAACTTTGTCCATCCGATTCGAACTTTGTTCGTTGATATGAAGTTCCACCAGAAGTGTGTTTTCATACAAAAACTGTTAATTACAACTAACTTTGTTAATCCAAAACGAACTTTGTTCGTTAATATTAAATTCCACTAGAAGTGTGTTTTCATACAAAAACTGTTAATTACAACTAAATTTGTCCATCCGATTCAAACTTTGTTCGTTGATATGAAGTTCCACTAGAAGTGTGTTTTCATACAAAAACTGTTAATTACAACTAACTTTGTCCATCCGATTCGAACTTTGTTCGTTGATATGAAGTTCCACCAGAAGTGTGTTTTTATACAAAAACTGTTAATTACAACTAACTTTGTCCATCCGATTCGAACTTTGTTCGTTGATATGAAGTTCCACTAGAAGTGTGTTTTCATACAAAAACTGTTAATTACAACTAACTTTGTCCATCCGATTCGAACTTTGTTCGTTGATATGAAGTTCCACCAGAAGTGTGTTTTCATACAAAAACTGTTAATTACAACTAACTTTGTTAATCCAAAACGAACTTTGTTCGTTAATATGAAATTCCACTAGAAGTGTGTTTTCATACAAAAACTGTTAATTACAACTAAATTTGTCCATCCGATTCAAACTTTGTTCGTTGATATGAAGTTCCACTAGAAGTGTGTTTTCATACAAAAACTGTTAATTACAACTAACTTTGTCCATCCGATTCGAACTTTGTTCGTTGATATGAAGTTCCACCAGAAGTGTGTTTTCATACAAAAACTGTTAATTACAACTAACTTTGTCCATCCGATTCGAACTTTGTTCGTTGATATGAAGTTCCACTAGAAGTGTGTTTTCATACAAAAACTGTTAATTACAACTTACTTTGTCCATCCGATTCGAACTTTGTTCTTTGATTTGAAGTTCCACCAGAAGTGTGTTTTCATACAAAAACTGTTAATTACAACTAACTTTGTCCATCCGATTCGAACTTTGTTCTTTGATTTGAAGTTCCACCAGAAGTGTGTTTTCATACAAAAACTGTTAATTACAACTAACTTTGTCCATCCAAAACGAACTTTGTTCGTTGATATGAAGTTCCACCAGAAGTGTGTTTTCATACAAAAACTGTTAATTACAACTAACTTTGTCCATCCGATTCGAACTTTGTTCTTTGATTTGAAGTTCCACCAGAAGTGTGTTTTCATACAAAAACTGTTAATTACAACTAACTTTGTTAATCCAAAACGAACTTTGTTCGTTAATATGAAATTCCACTAGAAGTGTGTTTTCATACAAAAACTGTTAATTACAACTAAATTTGTCCATCCGATTCAAACTTTGTTCGTTGATATGAAGTTCCACTAGAAGTGTGTTTTCATACAAAAACTGTTAATTACAACTAACTTTGTCCATCCGATTCGAACTTTGTTCGTTGATATGAAGTTCCACCAGAAGTGTGTTTTCATACAAAAACTGTTAATTACAACTAACTTTGTCCATCCGATTCGATCTTTGTTCTTTGATATGAAGTTCCACCAGAAGTGTGTTTTCATACAAAAACTGTTAATTACAACTAACTTTGTCCATCCGATTCGAACTTTGTTCGTTGATATGAAGTTCCACCAGAAGTGTGTTTTCATACAAAAACTGTTAATTACAACTAACTTTGTCCATCCGATTCGAACTTTGTTCTTTGATTTGAAGTTCCACCAGAAGTGTGTTTTCATACAAAAACTGTTAATTACAACTAACTTTGTCCATCCAAAACGAACTTTGTTCGTTGATATGAAGTTCCACCAGAAGTGTGTTTTCATACAAAAACTGTTAATTACAACTAACTTTGTCCATCCGATTCGAACTTTGTTCTTTGATTTGAAGTTCCACCAGAAGTGTGTTTTCATACAAAAACTGTTAATTACAACTAACTTTGTTAATCCAAAACGAACTTTGTTCGTTAATATGAAATTCCACTAGAAGTGTGTTTTCATACAAAAACTGTTAATTACAACTAAATTTGTCCATCCGATTCAAACTTTGTTCGTTGATATGAAGTTCCACTAGAAGTGTGTTTTCATACAAAAACTGTTAATTACAACTAACTTTGTCCATCCGATTCGAACTTTGTTCGTTGATATGAAGTTCCACCAGAAGTGTGTTTTCATACAAAAACTGTTAATTACAACTAACTTTGTCCATCCGATTCGAACTTTGTTCGTTGATATGAAGTTCCACTAGAAGTGTGTTTTCATACAAAAACTGTTAATTACAACTAACTTTGTCCATCCGATTCGAACTTTGTTCTTTCATATGAAGTTCCACCAGAAGTGTGTTTTCATACAAAAACTGTTAATTACAACTAACTTTGTTAATCCAAAACGAACTTTGTTCGTTAATATGAAATTCCACTAGAAGTGTGTTTTCATACAAAAACTGTTAATTACAACTAAATTTGTCCATCCGATTCAAACTTTGTTCGTTGATATGAAGTTCCACTAGAAGTGTGTTTTCATACAAAAACTGTTAATTACAACTAACTTTGTCCATCCGATTCGAACTTTGTTCTTTGATTTGAAGTTCCACCAGAAGTGTGTTTTCATACAAAAACTGTTAATTACAACTAACTTTGTCCATCCAAAACGAACTTTGTTCGTTAATATGAAGTTCCACTAGAAGTGTGTTTTCATACAAAAACTGTTAATTACAACTTACTTTGTCCATCCGATTCGAACTTTGTTCGTTGATATGAAGTTCCACTAGAAGTGTGTTTTCATACAAAAACTGTTAATTACAACTAACTTTGTCCATCCGATTCGAACTTTGTTCTTTGATTTGAAGTTTCACCAGAAGTGTGTTTTCATACAAAAACTGTTAATTACAACTAACTTTGTTAATCCAAAACGAACTTTGTTCGTTAATATGAAATTCCACTAGAAGTGTGTTTTCATACAAAAACTGTTAATTACAACTAAATTTGTCCATCCGATTCAAACTTTGTTCGTTGATATGAAGTTCCACTAGAAGTGTGTTTTCATACAAAAACTGTTAATTACAACTAACTTTGTCCATCCGATTCGAACTTTGTTCGTTGATATGAAGTTCCACCAGAAGTGTGTTTTCATACAAAAACTGTTAATTACAACTAACTTTGTCCATCCAAAACGAACTTTGTTCGTTAATATGAAGTTCCACCAGAAGTGTGTTTTCATACAAAAACTGTTAATTACAACTAACTTTGTCCATCCGATTCGAACTTTGTTCGTTGATATGAAGTTCCACTAGAAGTGTGTTTTCATACAAAAACTGTTAATTACAACTAACTTTGTCCATCCGATTCGAACTTTGTTCTTTGATTTGAAGTTCCACCAGAAGTGTGTTTTCATACAAAAACTGTTAATTACAACTAACTTTGTCCATCCAAAACGAACTTTGTTCGTTAATATGAAGTTCCACCAGAAGTGTGTTTTCATACAAAAACTGTTAATTACAACTAACTTTGTCCATCCGATTCGAACTTTGTTCGTTGATATGAAGTTCCACTAGAAGTGTGTTTTCATACAAAAACTGTTAATTACAACTAACTTTGTCCATCCGATTCGAACTTTGTTCTTTGATTTGAAGTTCCACCAGAAGTGTGTTTTCATACAAAAACTGTTAATTACAACTAACTTTGTCCATCCGATTCGAACTTTGTTCTTTGATTTGAAGTTCCACCAGAAGTGTGTTTTCATACAAAAACTGTTAATTACAACTAACTTTGTCCATCCAAAACGAACTTTGTTCGTTAATATGAAATTCCACTAGAAGTGTGTTTTCATACAAAAACTGTTAATTACAACTAAATTTGTCCATCCGATTCAAACTTTGTTCGTTGATATGAAGTTCCACTAGAAGTGTGTTTTCATACAAAAACTGTTAGTTACAACTAACTTTGTCCATCCGATTCGAACTTTGTTCGTTGATATGAAGTTCCACCAGAAGTGTGTTTTCATACAAAAACTGTTAATTACAACTAACTTTGTCCATCCGATTCGAACTTTGTTCTTTGATTTGAAGTTCCACCAGAAGTGTGTTTTCATACAAAAACTGTTAATTACAACTAACTTTGTCCATCCAAAACGAACTTTGTTCGTTAATATGAAGTTCCACTAGAAGTGTGTTTTCATACAAAAACTGTTAATTACAACTTACTTTGTCCATCCGATTCGAACTTTGTTCTTTGATTTGAAGTTCCACCAGAAGTGTGTTTTCATACAAAAACTGTTAATTACAACTAACTTTGTCCATCCGATTCGATCTTTGTTCTTTGATATGAAGTTCCACCAGAAGTGTGTTTTCATACAAAAACTGTTAATTACAACTAACTTTGTCCATCCGATTCGAACTTTGTTCGTTGATATGAAGTTCCACTAGAAGTGTGTGTTTTGTACCGCGATTATCTAGGATCCTACGTTGTGATATATTTTTTGGTAATTATGTAAATCTGTTTTATGATTTGTGCGGCGTGCGACTATGTCCGTTTATTAAGACGATTCCAGAACGACTGACTGACACATCAGTCAAAGTGTCAAAAAGACATTGTCCCAAATAACAAATTATCGCTTCTTGCATGCAATGCAAAACCAAACATACCGGCCCCCTTGAAAAACTAAATTTTCAACAATCTCGTGCGCACTCTAACATACATATTTTAGATACGGGTCTTTTCATTACACCGGAACCAGCTTTAACGGTTATAACTCTTACAACACCATCTTGTCCGGGATGCAGCTCTAAGATTCGAGCAAGAGGCCAACGAGCAGGAGGAAGTTGCTCGTCCTTCACAATCACGATGTCGCCAACGGATAACTGGTGCTCAGAAGGATTTTGACGTTGATGCTGAGTCAACTCGTGAAGATACTCAGTACGCCAGCGGTGCCAGAAGTGTTGCGTATGATGTTGAAGCTTCTGGTATTGGTCAAGCCGGTTAATCGGTGTATCTCTTATATCAGCTTCTGGAGGTGGTCGTATCATCCCTTTGATGAGGAAATGGTTAGGGGTTAGAGGCGACAGATCATTTGGGTCATTAGAGAGGGATGTCAGGGGGCGTGAATTCATACATCCTTCAATTTTGATTAACACAGTTGATAAATCTTCATACGACAGTAATGAAGATCCCAATTGCCTTACCATAAGTTTCTTGGCTACTTTTACGGCGGCTTCCCAAAGCCCACCGAAGTTTGGTGCCCGAGGAGGAATAAGATGCCACTTAATTCCTTCTTCTGCGAGGTAATTACTGATTTGTCGATTTTCTATTTCACTATGCATCATCTGGTACAGTTGGTGAAGTGCATTCTTCGCGCCGATGAAATTTGTACCATTGTCCGAATAAATATGGAGCGGCTTATTGCGTCGGAAGATGAAACGATCCAACGCCTTCAGGAACCCAGTTGTACTCAAATCACTTACAAGTTCCAAATGAACCGCTTTCGTACTCATGCATACAAAAATGCAAAGATACGCCTTTTGTGGAGCCGCCTTTCGATGAACAGGTTTCAGAAATATCGGCCCGCAATAGTCCACGCCTGTACAAGCAAACGCTTCATTTGCCGTCACTCGAGATAAAGGTAGTTGACCCATCGGCTGCTGTATTGGTATAGGATCTGCTCGATTGCAGCGATAACAGCTTCGTATTGTAGATCGAACCGCTCTTCTTCCATTTAATGGCCAAAATTCCTCACGTGTCGCTGATAAGGTTGATATGATGCCACCATGCATCATCTTTTCATGTTGCTGTTTCAACAGCAACTTGGTAAAAGGATGGTAACCGGGAATAATGATCTGATGTTTCGTACAGAATGGTACATCAGCATGCTGAAGTCTTCCGCCAACTCGTAATACTCCATATGAATCGATGAATGGATGGAGTAGTCTTAGCGGAGATCCGCCAGCTAATTTTCGTTCTTTAGATAATTGTCGCAGTTCATCAGGAAATACTTCTCGCTGCGCAATCTTTGCTAAAGCGATTTTAGAATTGTGTATTTCTTCGACAGAAAGATTACCCGTCTTACGTTGATGAGCATTACGCAAGTTATGGTAAAATCGTAAGCAGTAGGCTGTTACATGAACTAACATTCGTAGTGATGAATAGCGTTGAAATAATGGGTTAGGTTCAATAAGGCGAATAGCTAACATAGCGTCGCCTTTCCGTTCCAATTCATCATCCGTAAAATTTTGCAAACCACGAGTTTGGCTAGGCCAGCAGGATTTTTCATCTTTCAACCATACTGGTCCATGTTTCCACATATTGCTTTCCAAAAGTCGTTCCGCAGATACACCTCTGGAGAGCATGTCCGCAGGGTTCTCTACCCCTGGTACATGATGCCAAATGCATCCGTTTGTGGTAGCCTGAATTTCTCCGACTCTATTCGCGATGAATGTTTTCCATGTCCGTGGTGGAGCTGCAAGCCATTGCAGCGTAATAGTAGAATCTGTCCACATGTGAATCTCATGTATACACATATCCAGAGCAGCTAGGACTTTCGTTTGTAATCTTGCAGCTAGCAGAGCTGCGCATAATTCCAACCTTGGAATGGTAAGTGGCTTTAGTGGCGCCACTCGTGACTTGGATGCCAGCAGCGTTACCTGTATAGTGCCGTTGATGCTTCTCGATCGTATATAGGCACATGCCCCGTAAGCTGCTTCCGACGCATCTGAAAAACAATGCAACTCAGCATAGCAGCAGTTGGGTACCAATGCGAATCTTGGAATCTCAAATTGAGCTATCAAGGGAAGTTGTACACAAAACTTTTCCCACTTGCTGCTCAAATGCTGCGGTAATGTTTCATCCCAATTAATATTGTTGGTCCAAAGTTCCTGCAACAGGATTTTTGCTTGTACGACAATCGGTGAAATTAATCCAAGTGGATCGTACAACTGGGCGATGGTAGAAAGCACCGATCGTTTTGTGTAAGGGTGAATATCAGGAAGCGTTATCGAAAATCGTAATAGATCACTCGGTGGCTCCCAGCATATTCCAAGCGTCTTAATACTTGCCCCTTCTTCGAATTCATGGGATGATTTGGTTCCGAGTAGCTCAGGGTCTAACCCGTTCAACACACTTAACTCGTTCGAGCACCATTTGCGAAATTGGAAGCCACCCTTCTTCATCAGACTGATCAGCTCATCTCGAAGTTTAATAGCTTGCTCGATGTTTTCTGCGCCGGAGATCAAGTCATCTACATATAGGTTCTTCTTCACCGCTTCAGTTGCTAACGGGTACGGAGCTCCTTCGTCTTCAGCTAGTTGTAAAAGCGTTCGGGTTGCTAGGAACGAAGATGGAGCTAACCCATATGTAACTGTGGCCAATTCAAACGTTTGTACAGGTTCAGTTTCCTTAAATCGCCAAAGAATACATTGTAATCGCCGATCTTCAGGGTGCATACTCACCTGGCGGTACATCTTTTCGATGTCTGCGATAACTGCCACCTTGTACTTACGGAAACGCAGGACCAAAGATAGTAGCTCATCTTGCACAACTGGTCCCACCAGCAAAACGTCATTTAAAGAATGCCCTGAGGTTGTCTTCGCCGAGCCGTCAAACACAACTCGTACCTTAGTTGTTGTGCTAGCCTGCTTGACCACGGGATGATGTGGAAGATAATGTACCGCAGACATGCTATCTTCTTCTATGGACACTGGAAACATATGTCCCAGCGATACGTATTCATGCAAGAAATCATCATATTGTTGTTTCAGCTGCTTGTCTTTGGCTAACTTCTGCTCCAGTAGACGAAGTCGCTTTTGAGCTGCCGTTTTTGAATTCCCAAGCATCTGGGCGTAGTCGTGTTGTTTTGGCATTCGAACGATATACCTTCCCGTTTCATCTCTGCTGGTTGTTTCGTTGAAGTATTGTTCGCACTGTTGTTCATTCGGAGATAACGTTGATGCAGCAAGCTCTTCTACCTTCCAGAATCGTTCCATTTGTGCCTGGATTTCGTCAGTTGCCTCCATCAGGTGGTAACTTGAAGCTTTTTCTGATTGTGTTTCATGAAAGGTTGGTGTATCTCCTGCTACGATCCAGCCAAATACCGTATCTATTAGGCTATTTTGCTTGTTTGGTAACTGCACTTGCCCACCGCGTAGGAGTGCATAAAAGTATGCTGCGCCAATAATCATATCTACTCGTCGTGCTGTCCCGAAATCCGGATCTGCTAAAACATAATTGGATGGAACGCCTACGCAGGATGTAGAAAACGACGCTGAAGGAATGTTCCCTGTTACTTTTCTTAACACAAGAAAGTCCATGCTTTGACAGTAGTTGTGGATTCGAGATCTGACCTCAGTAGAAACTATATGTTTCGCACTAGTGGTAGTGCTATCTACACCAGTAATAGCAATCCTAGCAGGTTTTCGTTGTAGTTGTAACAATTGACAAAGATGTTCGCTGATCGCGTTCGGTTGCGATCCGTTGTCCAGCAATGCTCGTGCTAAGTGTTCTTTCCCATGTGTATCAAGTACCACCAATACCACTGTAGAGAGCATGGCATGAACAGTCAATTTCTTAGAAGACGCCAACGCCATTGTCGAGGTGTTAGGTTGTTTCACTACTACATCGCCGGCCTCACATTGCGGATGTATTAGTGTATGGTGCCTTGCAGAACACTTCAAACAGTTGTATTTAGACAAACACGCGTGAGAAAAATGTCCACTTTTTAAACAGTTTTTGCACAACTTTTTCTCGTTTATCAGTTTCAAACGTTCCTGAATGTTTGTGCATTTGAAAACTTCACACGACGATACACTATGCCCGTTCTTGTTACACATAACGCACACCGGTGGTTTGTTAGTATTTGTGGAAGCAGCATGCACTGAAACTTTCGATTTCGTGGAAATTTTCTGAATTGTACCGCATTTTTCTATAGCTAATGTTTCTAACACTCGCACACGTTTTTCCAAAAACGCGACCATTTCCGAAAATACAGGATCGTTGTCTGCCTGGGATTCCTCCCACATGCGTAATGTTTCCTCGTCCAGCTTGTCGGCCATCAGCTCGATGAATATAGAGCTGAACGATTTTACGGGTTGTTCCAATTGTTCTAAAACGTTCACGTGCATTTGAAACTCGTCTACCAAACGATTGAGGGCCACTGCTCCAGTGTCCTTCATCTTGGGAAGTGAAATTAGCGATCGTATGTGTTTCTTCCTCAAAATGACTTTGTTGGAATAACGCTTCACGATCGTATTCCATGCCAAATCGTAGTTCCCTGTTGTAATTGGGATCGTTTGGATTAGCTTTGCAGCATCTCCTACGAGCGAGCCTCGCAAATAATGAAATTTCTCTACGGGAGAAATTTGTTCCGATGCATGAATAAGAGATATGTAACTGTCGTGAAACGTCAACCACGTATCGAATTTTCCATCGAAGCTAGGAAGAACAATTCTCGGCAATTTAACTTTCGCAACAGCGGATGTAGTTGTGCTTGGAGGTGGCATAATAGCGAGTGTTTTCACTTTTACATCTAACTTGCTGGACAGCTCAGCCTTCGTACAGATGTACAACTCCTCTATTTCACCTCTTATGCGTTGATTTGTGGCGATTGCTTCCTCGTCGTCTTGCAGGTCGTCGATCTCGTTCTGGATGCTCTCGAAAGATTGCCAAATCGTTTCGAGCCGATCCAAACGCGTGGCAACCTGAAACTGCTGCTCCTCAGTGTAGCCTTGAAGAAACGCACACACACGTTGAATTGAGTCGATAAGCTGCTTGCGCTTCAACTCCTTCGACTTGAGTTTATCCTGTTTCGTCATGTTTCAATGTGAGGACACTCACACTAACTCAGAACTATAGCACTCTACCAATGCCGCAGCACAATTCTACACGGTTTTCACAAAAATCGTGTAATTTTCTAGTATCTTGGTCACTGTTGCACCAATGTTTTGTACCGCGATTATCTAGGATCCTACGTTGTGATATATTTTTTGGTAATTATGTAAATCTGTTTTATGATTTGTGCGGCGTGCGACTATGTCCGTTTATTAAGACGATTCCAGAACGACTGACTGACACATCAGTCAAAGTGTCAAAAAGACATTGTCCCAAATAACAAATTATCGCTTCTTGCATGCAATGCAAAACCAAACAGTGTGTTTTCATACAAAAACTGTTAATTACAACTAACTTTGTCCATCCGATTCGAACTTTGTTCGTTGATATGAAGTTCCACCAGAAGTGTGTTTTCATACAAAAACTGTTAATTACAACTAACTTTGTCCATCCGATTCGAACTTTGTTCGTTGATATGAAGTTCCACCAGAAGTGTGTTTTCATACAAAAACTGTTAATTACAACTAACTTTGTCCATCCGATTCGAACTTTGTTCTTTGATTTGAAGTTCCACCAGAAGTGTGTTTTCATACAAAAACTGTTAATTACAACTAACTTTGTCCATCCAAAACGAACTTTGTTCGTTAATATGAAATTCCACTAGAAGTGTGTTTTAATACAAAAACTGTTAATTACAACTAACTTTGTCCATCCGATTCGAACTTTGTTCGTTGATATGAAGTTCCACTAGAAGTGTGTTTTCATACAAAAACTGTTAATTACAACTAACTTTGTCCATCCGATTCGAACTTTGTTCTTTGATTTGAAGTTCCACCAGAAGTGTGTTTTCATACAAAAACTGTTAATTACAACTAACTTTGTTAATCCAAAACGAACTTTGTTCGTTAATATGAAATTCCACTAGAAGTGTGTTTTCATACAAAAACTGTTAATTACAACTAAATTTGTCCATCCGATTCAAACTTTGTTCGTTGATATGAAGTTCCACTAGAAGTGTGTTTTCATACAAAAACTGTTAATTACAACTAACTTTGTCCATCTGATTCGAACTTTGTTCGTTGATATGAAGTTCCACCAGAAGTGTGTTTTCATACAAAAACTGTTAATTACAACTAACTTTGTCCATCCGATTCGAACTTTGTTCGTTGATATGAAGTTCCACCAGAAGTGTGTTTTCATACAAAAACTGTTAATTACAACTAACTTTGTCCATCCGATTCGAACTTTGTTCTTTGATTTGAAGTTCCACCAGAAGTGTGTTTTCATACAAAAACTGTTAATTACAACTAACTTTGTCCATCCAAAACGAACTTTGTTCGTTAATATGAAGTTCCACTAGAAGTGTGTTTTCATACAAAAACTGTTAATTACAACTTACTTTGTCCATCCGATTCGAACTTTGTTCTTTGATTTGAAGTTCCACCAGAAGTGTGTTTTCATACAAAAACTGTTAATTGCAACTAAATTTGTCCATCCGATTCAAACTTTGTTCGTTGATATGAAGTTCCACTAGAAGTGTGTTTTCATACAAAAACTGTTAATTACAACTAACTTTGTCCATCCGATTCGAACTTTGTTCGTTGATATGAAGTTCCACCAGAAGTGTGTTTTCATACAAAAACTGTTAATTACAACTAACTTTGTCCATCCGATTCGAACTTTGTTCGTTGATATGAAGTTCCACTAGAAGTGTGTTTTCATACAAAAACTGTTAATTACAACTAACTTTGTCCATCCGATTCGAACTTTGTTCGTTGATATGAAGTTCCACCAGAAGTGTGTTTTCATACAAAAACTGTTAATTACAACTAACTTTGTCCATCCGATTCGAACTTTGTTCGTTGATATGAAGTTCCACTAGAAGTGTGTTTTCATACAAAAACTGTTAATTACAACTAACTTTGTCCATCCGATTCGAACTTTGTTCTTTGATTTGAAGTTCCACCAGAAGTGTGTTTTCATACAAAAACTGTTAATTGCAACTAAATTTGTCCATCCGATTCAAACTTTGTTCGTTGATATGAAGTTCCACTAGAAGTGTGTTTTCATACAAAAACTGTTAATTACAACTAACTTTGTCCATCCGATTCGAACTTTGTTCGTTGATATGAAGTTCCACCAGAAGTGTGTTTTCATACAAAAACTGTTAATTACAACTAACTTTGTCCATCCGATTCGAACTTTGTTCGTTGATATGAAGTTCCACCAGAAGTGTGTTTTCATACAAAAACTGTTAATTACAACTAACTTTGTTAATCCAAAACGAACTTTGTTCGTTAATATGAAATTCCACTAGAAGTGTGTTTTCATACAAAAACTGTTAATTACAACTAAATTTGTCCATCCGATTCAAACTTTGTTCGTTGATATGAAGTTCCACTAGAAGTGTGTTTTCATACAAAAACTGTTAATTACAACTAACTTTGTCCATCCGATTCGAACTTTGTTCGTTGATATGAAGTTCCACCAGAAGTGTGTTTTCATACAAAAACTGTTAATTACAACTAACTTTGTCCATCCGATTCGAACTTTGTTCGTTGATATGAAGTTCCACTAGAAGTGTGTTTTCATACAAAAACTGTTAATTACAACTAACTTTGTCCATCCGATTCGAACTTTGTTCGTTGATATGAAGTTCCACCAGAAGTGTGTTTTCATACAAAAACTGTTAATTACAACTAACTTTGTCCATCCGATTCGAACTTTGTTCGTTGATATGAAGTTCCACTAGAAGTGTGTTTTCATACAAAAACTGTTAATTACAACTAACTTTGTCCATCCGATTCGAACTTTGTTCTTTGATTTGAAGTTCCACCAGAAGTGTGTTTTCATACAAAAACTGTTAATTGCAACTAAATTTGTCCATCCGATTCAAACTTTGTTCGTTGATATGAAGTTCCACTAGAAGTGTGTTTTCATACAAAAACTGTTAATTACAACTAACTTTGTCCATCCGATTCGAACTTTGTTCGTTGATATGAAGTTCCACCAGAAGTGTGTTTTCATACAAAAACTGTTAATTACAACTAACTTTGTCCATCCGATTCGAACTTTGTTCTTTGATTTGAAGTTCCACCAGAAGTGTGTTTTCATACAAAAACTGTTAATTACAACTAACTTTGTTAATCCAAAACGAACTTTGTTCGTTAATATGAAATTCCACTAGAAGTGTGTTTTCATACAAAAACTGTTAATTACAACTAAATTTGTCCATCCGATTCAAACTTTGTTCGTTGATATGAAGTTCCACTAGAAGTGTGTTTTCATACAAAAACTGTTAATTACAACTAACTTTGTCCATCCGATTCGAACTTTGTTCGTTGATATGAAGTTCCACCAGAAGTGTGTTTTCATACAAAAACTGTTAATTACAACTAACTTTGTCCATCCGATTCGAACTTTGTTCGTTGATATGAAGTTCCACTAGAAGTGAGTTTTCATACAAAAACTGTTAATTACAACTAACTTTGTCCATCCGATTCGAACTTTGTTCTTTCATATGAAGTTCCACCAGAAGTGTATTTTCATACAAAAACTGTTAATTACAACTAACTTTATCCATTCAAAACGAACTTTGTTCGTTGATATGAAGTTCCACTAGAAGTGTGTTTTCATACAAAAACTGTTAATTACAACTAACTTTGTCCATCCGATTCGAACTTTGTTCTTTGATTTGAAGTTCCACCAGAAGTGTGTTTTCATACAAAAACTGTTAATTACAACTAACTTTGTTAATCCAAAACGAACTTTGTTCGTTAATATGAAATTCCACGAGAAGTGTGTTTTCATACAAAAACTGTTAATTACAACTAACTTTGTCCATCCGATTCGAACTTTGTTCGTTGATATGAAGTTGCACCAGAAGTGTGTTTTCATACAAAAACTGTTAATTACAACTAACTTTATCCATCCAAAACGAACTTTGTTCTTTCATATGAAGTTCCACTAGAAGTGTGTTTTCATACAAAAACTGTTAATTACAACTAACTTTGTCCATTAAAAACTAAATTTGTTCGTTGATATGAAGTTCCATTAGAAGTGTGTTTTCATACAAAAACTGTTAATTACAACTAACTTTGTCCATCCAAAACGAACTTTGTTCGTTGATATGAAGTTCCACTAGAAGTGAGTTTTCATACAAAAACTGTTAATTACAACTAACTTTGTCCATCCGATTCGAACTTTGTTCGTTGATATGAAGTTCCACCAGAAGTGTGTTTTCATACAAAAACTGTTAATTACAACTAACTTTGTCCATCCGATTCGAACTTTGTTCGTTGATATGAAATTCCACCAGAAGTGTGTTTTCATACAAAAACTGTTAATTACAACTAACTTTGTCCATCCAAAACGAACTTTAATCTTTCATATGAAGTTCCACTAGAAGTGAGTTTTCATACAAAAACTGTTAATTACAACTAACTTTGTCCATCCGATTCGAACTTTGTTCTTTCATATGAAGTTCCACCAGAAGTGTATTTTCATACAAAAACTGTTAATTACAACTAACTTTATCCATTCAAAACGAACTTTGTTCGTTGATATGAAGTTCCACTAGAAGTGTGTTTTCATACAAAAACTGTTAATTACAACTAACTTTGTCCATCCGATTCGAACTTTGTTCTTTGATTTGAAGTTCCACCAGAAGTGTGTTTTCATACAAAAACTGTTAATTACAACTAACTTTGTTAATCCAAAACGAACTTTGTTCGTTAATATGAAATTCCACGAGAAGTGTGTTTTCATACAAAAACTGTTAATTACAACTAACTTTGTCCATCCGATTCGAACTTTGTTCGTTGATATGAAGTTCCACCAGAAGTGTGTTTTCATACAAAAACTGTTAATTACAACTAACTTTGTCCATCCAAAACGAACTTTAATCTTTCATATGAAGTTCCACTAGAAGTGAGTTTTCATACAAAAACTGTTAATTACAACTAACTTTGTCCATCCGATTCGAACTTTGTTCTTTCATATGAAGTTCCACCAGAAGTGTATTTTCATACAAAAACTGTTAATTACAACTAACTTTATCCATTCAAAACGAACTTTGTTCGTTGATATGAAGTTCCACTAGAAGTGTGTTTTCATACAAAAACTGTTAATTACAACTAACTTTGTCCATCCGATTCGAACTTTGTTCTTTGATTTGAAGTTCCACCAGAAGTGTGTTTTCATACAAAAACTGTTAATTACAACTAACTTTGTTAATCCAAAACGAACTTTGTTCGTTAATATGAAATTCCACGAGAAGTGTGTTTTCATACAAAAACTGTTAATTACAACTAACTTTGTCCATCCGATTCAAACTTTGTTCTTTCATATGAAGTTCCACTAAAAGTGAGTTTTCATACAAAAACTGTTAATTACAACTAACTTTATCCATCCAAAACGAACTTTGTTCTTTCATATGAAGTTCCACTAGAAGTGTGTTTTCATACAAAAACTGTTAATTACAACTAACTTTGTCCATTAAAAACTAAATTTGTTCGTTGATATGAAGTTCCATTAGAAGTGTGTTTTCATACAAAAACTGTTAATTACAACTAACTTTGTCCATCCAAAACGAACTTTGTTCGTTGATATGAAGTTCCACTAGAAGTGAGTTTTCATACAAAAACTGTTAATTACAACTAACTTTGTCCATCCGATTCGAACTTTGTTCGTTGATATGAAGTTCCACCAGAAGTGTGTTTTCATACAAAAACTGTTAATTACAACTAACTTTGTCCATCCGATTCGAACTTTGTTCGTTGATATGAAGTTCCACTGGAAGTGTGTTTTCATACAAAAACTGTTAATTACAACTAACTTTGTCCATCCAAAACGAACTTTGTTCTTTCATATGAAGTTCCACTAGAAGTGAGTTTTCATACAAAAACTGTTAATTACAACTTACTTTATCCATCCAAAACGAACTTTGTTCGTTGATATGAAGTTCCACTAGAAGTGAGTTTTCATACAAAAACTGTTAATTACAACTAACTTTGTCCATCCGATTCAAACTTTGTTCGTTGATATGAAGTTCCACCAGAAGTGTGTTTTCATACAAAAACTGTTAATTACAACTAACTTTGTCCATCCGATTCGAACTTTGTTCTTTGATTTGAAGTTCCACTAGAAGTGTGTTTTCATACAAAAACTGTTAATTACAACTAACTTTGTCCATCCGATTCGAACTTTGTTCTTTGATTTGAAGTTCCACCAGAAGTGTGTTTTCATACAAAAACTGTTAATTACAACTAACTTTGTCCATCCAAAACGAACTTTAATCTTTCATATGAAGTTCCACTAGAAATGAGTTTTCATACAAAAACTGTTAATTACAACTAACTTTGTCCATCCGATTCGAACTTTGTTCGTTGATATGAAGTTCCACCAGAAGTGTGTTTTCATACAAAAACTGTTAATTACAACTAACTTTGTCCATCCAAAACGAACTTTGTTCGTTGATATGAAGTTCCACCAGAAGTGTGTTTTCATAAAAAAACTGTTAATTACAACTAACTTTGTCCATCCGATTCAAACTTTGTTCTTTCATATGAAGTTCCACTAGAAGTGAGTTTTCATACAAAAACTGTTAATTACAACTAACTTTGTCCATCCGATTCGAACTTTGTTCTTTCATATGAAGTTCCACCAGAAGTGAATTTTCATACAAAAACTGTTAATTACAACTAACTTTGTCCATTCAAAACGAACTTTGTTCGTTGATATGAAGTTCCACTAGAAGTGAGTTTTCATACAAAAACTGTTAATTACAACTAACTTTGTCCATCCGATTCGAACTTTGTTCTTTCATATGAAGTTCCACTAAAAGTGAGTTTTCATACAAAAACTGTTAATTACAACTAACTTAATCCATCCAAAACGAACTTTGTTCTTTCATATGAAGTTCCACTAGAAGTGTGTTTTCATACAAAAACTGTTAATTACAACTAAATTTGTCCATCCGATTCAAACTTTGTTCGTTGATATGAAGTTCCACTAGAAGTGTGTTTTCATACAAAAACTGTTAATTACAACTAACTTTGTCCATCCGATTCGAACTTTGTTCGTTGATATGAAGTTCCACCAGAAGTGTGTTTTCATACAAAAACTGTTAATTACAACTAACTTTGTCCATCCGATTCGAACTTTGTTCGTTGATATGAAGTTCCACTAGAAGTGTGTTTTCATACAAAAACTGTTAATTACAACTAACTTTGTCCATCCGATTCGAACTTTGTTCTTTGATTTGAAGTTCCACCAGAAGTGTGTTTTCATACAAAAACTGTTAATTACAACTAACTTTGTCCATCCGATTCGATCTTTGTTTTTTGATATGAAGTTCCACCAGAAGTGTGTTTTCATACAAAAACTGTTAATTACAACTAACTTTGTCCATCCGATTCGAACTTTGTTCGTTGATATGAAGTTCCACCAGAAGTGTGTTTTCATACAAAAACTGTTAATTACAACTTACTTTGTGAATCCGATTCGAACTTTGTTCTTTGATTTGAAGTTCCACCAGAAGTGTGTTTTCATACAAAAACTGATAATTACAACTAACTTTGTCCATCCGATTCGATCTTTGTTCTTTGATATGAAGTTCCACCAGAAGTGTGTTTTCATACAAAAACTGTTAATTACAACTAACTTTGTCCATCCGATTCGAACTTTGTTCGTTGATTTGAAGTTCCACCAGAAGTGTGTTTTCATACAAAAACTGTTAATTACAACTAACTTTGTCCATCCAAAACGAACTTTGTTCGTTAATATGAAATTCCACTAGAAGTGTGTTTTCATACAAAAACTGTTAATTACAACTAAATTTGTCCATCCGATTCAAACTTTGTTCGTTGATATGAAGTTTCACTAGAAGTGTGTTTTCATACAAAAACTGTTAATTACAACTAAATTTGTCCATCCGATTCAAACTTTGTTCGTTGATACGAAGTTCCACTAGAAGTGTGTTTTCATACAAAAACTGTTAATTACAACTAACTTTGTCCATCCGATTCGAACTTTGTTCGTTGATATGAAGTTCCACCAGAAGTGTGTTTTCATACAAAAACTGTTAATTACAACTAACTTTGTCCATCCGATTCGAACTTTGTTCGTTGATATGAAGTTCCACTAGAAGTGTGTTTTCATACAAAAACTGTTAATTACAACTTACTTTGTGAATCCGATTCGAACTTTGTTCTTTGATTTGAAGTTCCACCAGAAGTGTGTTTTCATACAAAAACTGATAATTACAACTAACTTTGTCCATCCGATTCGATCTTTGTTCTTTGATATGAAGTTCCACCAGAAGTGTGTTTTCATACAAAAACTGTTAATTACAACTAACTTTGTCCATCCGATTCGAACTTTGTTCGTTGATATGAAGTTCCACCAGAAGTGTGTTTTCATACAAAAACTGTTAATTACAACTAACTTTGTCCATCCGATTCGAACTTTGTTCTTTGATTTGAAGTTCCACCAGAAGTGTGTTTTCATACAAAAACTGTTAATTACAACTAACTTTGTCCATCCAAAACGAACTTTGTTCGTTAATATGAAATTCCACTAGAAGTGTGTTTTCATACAAAAACTGTTAATTACAACTAAATTTGTCCATCCGATTCAAACTTTGTTCGTTGATATGAAGTTCCACTAGCAGTGTGTTTTCATACAAAAACTGTTAATTACAACTAACTTTGTCCATCCGATTCGAACTTTGTTCGTTGATATGAAGTTCCACTAGAAGTGAGTTTTCATACAAAAACTGTTAATTACAACTAACTTTGTCCATCCGATTCGAACTTTGTTCGTTGATATGAAGTTCCACCAGAAGTGTGTTTTCATACAAAAACTGTTAATTACAACTAACTTTGTCCATCCAAAACGAACTTTGTTCGTTGATATGAAGTTCCACTAGAAGTGTGTTTTCATACAAAAACTGTTAATTACAACTAACTTTGTCCATCCGATTCAAACTTTGTTCGTTGATATGAAGTTCCACTAGAAGTGTGTTTTCATACAAAAACTGTTAATTACAACTAACTTTGTCCATCCGATTCGAACTTTGTTCGTTGATATGAAGTTCCACTAGAAGTGTGTTTTCATACAAAAACTGTTAATTACAACTAACTTTGTCCATCCGATTCGAACTTTGTTCGTTGATATGAAGTTCCACCAGAAGTGTGTTTTCATACAAAAACTGTTAATTACAACTAACTTTGTCCATCCGATTCGAACTTTGTTCTTTCATATGAAGTTCCACCAGAAGTGTGTTTTCATACAAAAACTGTTAATTACAACTAACTTTGTCCATCCAAAACGAACTTTGTTCTTTCATATGAAGTTCCACTAGAAGTGTGTTTTCATACAAAAACTGTTAATTACAACTAACTTTGTCCATCCGATTCGAACTTTGTTCTTTCATATGAAGTTCCACTAGAAGTGTGTTTTCATACAAAAACTGTTAATTACAACTAAATTTGTCCATCCGATTCAAACTTTGTTCGTTCATATGAAGTTCCACCAGAAGTGTGTTTTCATACAAAAACTGTTAATTACAACTAACTTTGTCCATCCGATTCGAACTTTGTTCGTTGATATGAAGTTCCACCAGAAGTGTGTTTTCATACAAAAACTGTTAATTACATCTAACTTTGTCCATTAAAAACGAACTTTGTTCGTTGATATGAAGTTCCACTAGAAGTGTGTTTTCATACAAAAACTGTTAATTACAACTAACTTTGTCCATCCGATTCGAACTTTGTTCTTTCATATGAAGTTCCACTAGAAGTGTGTTTTCATACAAAAACTGTTAATTACAACTAACTTTGTCCATCCGATTCAAACTTTGTTCGTTCATATGAAGTTCCACCAGAAGTGTGTTTTCATACAAAAACTGTTAATTACAACTAACTTTGTCCATCCGATTCGAACTTTGTTCGTTGATATGAAGTTCCACCAGAAGTGTGTTTTCATACAAAAACTGTTAATTACATCTAACTTTGTCCATTAAAAACGAACTTTGTTCGTTTATATGAAGTTCCACTAGAAGTGTGTTTTCATACAAAAACTGTTAATAACAATTAACTTTGTCCATGCGATTCGAACTTTGTTCGTTGATATGAAGTTCCACCAGAAGTGTGTTTTCATACAAAAACTGTTAATTACAACTAACTTTGTCCATCCGATTCGAACTTTGTTCGTTGATATGAAGTTTCACCAGAAGTGTGTTTTCATACAAAAACTGTTAATTACATCTAACTTTGTCCATTAAAAACTAAATTTGTTCGTTGATATGAAGATCCATTAGAAGTGTGTTTTCATACAAAAACTGTTAATTACAACTAACTTTGTCCATCCGATTCGAACTTTGTTCGTTGATATGAAGTTCCACCAGAAGTGTGTTTTCATACAAAAACTGTTAATTACAACTAACTTTGTCCATCCGATTCGAACTTTGTTCGTTGATATGAAGTTCCACCAGAAGTGTGTTTTCATACAAAAACTGTTAATTACATCTAACTTTGTCCATTAAAAACGAACTTTGTTCGTTGATATGAAGTTCCACTAGAAATGTGTTTTCATACAAAAACTGTAAATTACAATTAACTTTGTCCATCCGATTCGAACTTTGTTCGTTGATATGAAGTTCCACCAGAAGTGTGTTTTCATACAAAAACTGTTAATTACAACTAACTTTGTCCATCCGATTCGAACTTTGTTCGTTGATATGAAGTTCCACCAGAAGTGTGTTTTCATACAAAAACTGTTAATTACATCTAACTTTGTCCATTAAAAACGAACTTTGTTCGTTGATATGAAGTTCCACTAGAAATGTGTTTTCATACAAAAACTGTAAATTACAATTAACTTTGTCCATCCGATTCGAACTTTGTTCGTTGATATGAAGTTCCACCAGAAGTGTGTTTTCATACAAAAACTGTTAATTACAACTAACTTTGTCCATCCGATTCGAACTTTGTTCGTTGATATGAAGTTCCACCAGAAGTGTGTTTTCATACAAAAACTGTTAATTACAACTAACTTTGTCCATTAAAAACGAACTTTGTTCGTTGATATGAAGTTCCACTAGAAATGTGTTTTCATACAAACACTGTTAATTACAACTAAATTTGTCCATCCGATTCGAACTTTGTTCTTTGTTTTGAAGTTCCACCAGAAGTGTGTTTTCATACAAAAACTGTAAATTACAATTAACTTTGTCCATCCGATTCGAACTTTGTTCGTGGATATGAAGTTCCACCAGAAGTGTGTTTTCATACAAAAACTGTTAATTACAACTAACTTTGTCCATCCGATTCGAACTTTGTTCGTTGATATGAAGTTCCACCAGAAGTGTGTTTTCATACAAAAACTGTTAATTACAACTAACTTTGTCCATCCGATTCGAACTTTGTTCGTTGATATGAAGTTCCACCAGAAGTGTGTTTTCATACAAAAACTGTTAATTACATCTAACTTTGTCCATTAAAAACGAACTTTGTTCGTTGGTATGAAGTTCCACTAGAAGTGTGTTTTCATACAAAAACTGTTAATTACAACTAACTTTGTCCATCCGATTCAAACTTTGTTCGTTGATATGAAGTTCCACCAGAAGTGTGTTTTCATACAAAAACTGTTAATTACAACTAACTTTGTCCATCCGATCCGAACTTTGTTCTTTGTTTTGAAGTTCCACCAGAAGTGTGTTTTCATACAAAAACTGTTAATTACAATTAACATTGTCCATCCGATTCAAACTTTGTTCTTTGTTTTGAAGTTCCACCAGAAGTGTGTTTTCATACAAAAACTGTTAATTACAACTAACTTTGTCCATTAAAAACGAACTTTGTTCGTTGATATGAAGTTCCACTAGAAATGTGTTTTCATACAAAAACTGTTAATTACAACTAAATTTGTCCATCCGATTCGAACTTTGTTCTTTGTTTTGAAGTTCCACTAGAAGTGTGTTTTCATACAAAAACTGTAAATTACAATTAACTTTGTCCATCCGATTCGAACTTTGTTCGTGGATATGAAGTTCCACCAGAAGTGTGTTTTCATACAAAAACTGTTAATTACAACTAACTTTGTCCATCCGATTCGAACTTTGTTCGTTGATATGAAGTTCCACCAGAAGTGTGTTTTCATACAAAAACTGTTAATTACAACTAACTTTGTCCATCCGATTCGAACTTTGTTCGTTGATATGAAGTTCCACCAGAAGTGTGTTTTCATACAAAAACTGTTAATTACATCTAACTTTGTCCATTAAAAACGAACTTTGTTCGTTGGTATGAAGTTCCACTAGAAGTGTGTTTTCATACAAAAACTGTTAATTACAACTAACTTTGTCCATCCGATTCAAACTTTGTTCGTTGATATGAAGTTCCACCAGAAGTGTGTTTTCATACAAAAACTGTTAATTACAACTAACTTTGTCCATCCAAAACGAACTTTGTTCGTTGATATGAAGTTCCACTAGAAGTGTGTTTTCATACAAAAACTGTTAATTACAACTAACTTTGTCCATCCGATTCGAACTTTGTTCTTTGATACGAAGTTCCACCAGAAGTGTGTTTTCATACAAAAACTGTTAATTACAACTAACTTTGTCCATCCGATTCGAACTTTGTTCGTTGATATGAAGTTCCACCAGAAGTGTGTTTTCATACAAAAACTGTTAATTACATCTAACTTTGTCCATTAAAAACGAACTTTGTTCGTTGATATGAAGTTCCACTAGAAATGTGTTTTCATACAAAAACTGTAAATTACAATTAACTTTGTCCATCCGATTCGAACTTTGTTCGTTGATATGAAGTTCCACCAGAAGTGTGTTTTCATACAAAAACTGTTAATTACAACTAACTTTGTCCATCCGATTCGAACTTTGTTCGTTGATATGAAGTTCCACCAGAAGTGTGTTTTCATACAAAAACTGTTAATTACAACTAACTTTGTCCATTAAAAACGAACTTTGTTCGTTGATATGAAGTTCCACTAGAAATGTGTTTTCATACAAACACTGTTAATTACAACTAAATTTGTCCATCCGATTCGAACTTTGTTCTTTGTTTTGAAGTTCCACCAGAAGTGTGTTTTCATACAAAAACTGTAAATTACAATTAACTTTGTCCATCCGATTCGAACTTTGTTCGTGGATATGAAGTTCCACCAGAAGTGTGTTTTCATACAAAAGCTGTTAATTACAACTAACTTTGTCCATCCGATTCGAACTTTGTTCGTTGATATGAAGTTCCACCAGAAGTGTGTTTTCATACAAAAACTGTTAATTACAACTAACTTTGTCCATCCGATTCGAACTTTGTTCGTTGATATGAAGTTCCACCAGAAGTGTGTTTTCATACAAAAACTGTTAATTACATCTAACTTTGTCCATTAAAAACGAACTTTGTTCGTTGGTATGAAGTTCCACTAGAAGTGTGTTTTCATACAAAAACTGTTAATTACAACTAACTTTGTCCATCCGATTCAAACTTTGTTCGTTGATATGAAGTTCCACCAGAAGTGTGTTTTCATACAAAAACTGTTAATTACAACTAACTTTGTCCATCCGATCCGAACTTTGTTCTTTGTTTTGAAGTTCCACCAGAAGTGTGTTTTCATACAAAAACTGTTAATTACAACTAACTTTGTCCATCCGATTCGAACTTTGTTCTTTGTTTTGAAGTTCCACCAGAAGTGTGTTTTCATACAAAAACTGTTAATTACAACTAACTTTGTCCATTAAAAACGAACTTTGTTCGTTGATATGAAGTTCCACTAGAAATGTGTTTTCATACAAAAACTGTTAATTACAACTAAATTTGTCCATCCGATTCGAACTTTGTTCTTTGTTTTGAAGTTCCACCAGAAGTGTGTTTTCATACAAAAACTGTAAATTACAATTAACTTTGTCCATCCGATTCGAACTTTGTTCGTGGATATGAAGTTCCACCAGAAGTGTGTTTTCATACAAAAACTGTTAATTACAACTAACTTTGTCCATCCGATTCGAACTTTGTTCGTTGATATGAAGTTCCACCAGAAGTGTGTTTTCATACAAAAACTGTTAATTACAACTAACTTTGTCCATCCGATTCGAACTTTGTTCGTTGATATGAAGTTCCACCAGAAGTGTGTTTTCATACAAAAACTGTTAATTACATCTAACTTTGTCCATTAAAAACGAACTTTGTTCGTTGGTATGAAGTTCCACTAGAAGTGTGTTTTCATACAAAAACTGTTAATTACAACTAACTTTGTCCATCCGATTCGAACTTTGTTCGTTGATATGAAGTTCCACCAGAAGTGTGTTTTCATACAAAAACTGTTAATTACAACTAACTTTGTCCATCCGATCCGAACTTTGTTCGTTGATATGAAGTTCCACCAGAAGTGTGTTTTCATACAAAAACTGTTAATTACAACTAACTTTGTCCATCCAAAACGAACTTTGTTCGTTGATATGAAGTTCCACTAGAAGTGTGTTTTCATACAAAAACTGTTAATTACAACTAACTTTGTCCATCCGATTCGAACTTTGTTCTTTGATACGAAGTTCCACCAGAAGTGTGTTTTCATACAAAAACTGTTAATTACAATTAACTTTGTCCATCCGATTCGAACTTTGTTCTTTGATACGAAGTTCCACCGGAAGTGTGTTTTCATACAAAAACTGTTAATTACAACTAACTTTGTCCATCCAAAACGAACTTTGTTCGTTGATATGAAGTTCCACTAGAAGTGTGTTTTCATACAAAAACTGTTAATTACAACTAACTTTGTCCATCCGATTCGAACTTTGTTCGTTGATATGAAGTTCCACCAGAAGTGTGTTTTCATACAAAAACTGTTAATTACAATTAACTTTGTCCATCCGATTCGAACTTTGTTCGTTGATATGAAGTTCCACTAGAAGTGTGTTTTCATACAAAAACTGTTAATTACATCGAACTTTGTCCATCCAAAACGAACTTTGTTCGTTGATATGAAGTTCCACTAGAAGTGAGTTTTCATACCAAAACTGTTAACTACAACTAACTTTGTCCATCCGATTCGAACTTTGTTCTTTCATATGAAGTTCCACCAGAAGTGTGTTTTCATACAAAAACTGTTAATTACAACTAACTTTGTCCATCCGATTCAAACTTTGTTCGTTGATATGAAATTCCACCAGAAGTGTGTTTTCATACAAAAACTGTTAATTACAACTAACTTTGTCTATCCGATTCGAACTTTGTTCGTTGATATGAAGTTCCACCAGAAGTGTGTTTTCATACAAAAACTGTTAATTACAACTAACTTTGTCCATCCGATTCGAACTTTGTTCGTTGATATGAAGTTCCACCAGAAGTGTGTTTTCATACAAAAACTGTTAATTACAACTAACTTTGTCCATCCAAAACGAACTTTGTTCGTTGATATGAAGTTCCACCAGAAGTGTGTTTTCATACAAAAACTGTTAATTACAACTAACTTTGTCCATCCGATTCGAACTTTGTTCTTTGATTTGAAGTTCCACTAGAAGTGTGTTTTCATACAAAAACTGTTAATTACAACTAACTTTGTCCATCCGATTCGAACTTTGTTCTTTGATTTGAAGTTCCACCAGAAGTGTGTTTTCATACAAAAACTGTTAATTACAACTAACTTTGTCCATCCGATTCGAACTTTGTTCTTAATATGAAGTTCCACCAGAAGTGTGTTTTCATACAAAAACTGTTAATTACAACTAACTTTGTCCATCCAAAACGAACTTTAATCTTTCATATGAAGTTCCACTAGAAGTGAGTTTTCATACAAAAACTGTTAATTACAACTAACTTTGTCTATCCGATTCGAACTTTGTTCGTTGATATGAAGTTCCACCAGAAGTGTGTTTTCATACAAAAACTGTTAATTACAACTAACTTTGTCCATCCGATTCGAACTTTGTTCGTTGATATGAAGTTCCACCAGAAGTGTGTTTTCATACAAAAACTGTTAATTACAACTAACTTTGTCCATCCAAAACGAACTTTGTTCGTTGATATGAAGTTCCACCAGAAGTGTGTTTTCATACAAAAACTGTTAATTACAACTAACTTTGTCCATCCGATTCGAACTTTGTTCTTTGATTTGAAGTTCCACTAGAAGTGTGTTTTCATACAAAAACTGTTAATTACAACTAACTTTGTCCATCCGATTCGAACTTTGTTCTTTGATTTGAAGTTCCACCAGAAGTGTGTTTTCATACAAAAACTGTTAATTACAACTAACTTTGTCCATCCGATTCGAACTTTGTTCTTAATATGAAGTTCCACCAGAAGTGTGTTTTCATACAAAAACTGTTAATTACAACTAACTTTGTCCATCCAAAACGAACTTTAATCTTTCATATGAAGTTCCACTAGAAGTGAGTTTTCATACAAAAACTGTTAATTACAACTAACTTTGTCTATCCGATTCGAACTTTGTTCGTTGATATGAAGTTCCACCAGAAGTGTGTTTTCATACAAAAACTGTTAATTACAACTAACTTTGTCCATCCGATTCGAACTTTGTTCGTTGATATGAAGTTCCACCAGAAGTGTGTTTTCATACAAAAACTGTTAATTACAACTAACTTTGTCCATCCGATTCGAACTTTGTTCTTTGATTTGAAGTTCCACCAGAAGTGTGTTTTCATACAAAAACTGTTAATTACAACTAACTTTGTCCATCCGATTCGAACTTTGTTCTTAATATGAAGTTCCACCAGAAGTGTGTTTTCATACAAAAACTGTTAATTACAACTAACTTTGTCCATCCGATTCGAACTTTGTTCGTTGATATGAAGTTCCACCAGAAGTGTGTTTTCATACAAAAACTGTTAATTACAACTAACTTTGTCCATCCAAAACGAACTTTGTTCGTTGATATGAAGTTCCACCAGAAGTGTGTTTTCATAAAAAAACTGTTAATTACAACTAACTTTGTCCATCCGATTCAAACTTTGTTCTTTCATATGAAGTTCCACTAGAAGTGAGTTTTCATACAAAAACTGTTAATTACAACTTACTTTATCCATCCAAAACGAACTTTGTTCGTTGATATGAAGTTCCACTAGAAGTGAGTTTTCATACAAAAACTGTTAATCACAACTAACTTTGTCCATCCGATTCGAACTTTGTTCGTTGATATGAAGTTCCACTAAAAGTGAGTTTTCATACAAAAACTGTTAATTACAACTAACTTTATCCATTCAAAACGAACTTTGTTCGTTGATATGAAGTTCCACCAGAAGTGTGTTTTCATAAAAAAACTGTTAATTACAACTAACTTTGTCCATCCGATTCAAACTTTGTTCTTTCATATGAAGTTCCACTAGAAGTGAGTTTTCATACAAAAACTGTTAATTACAACTTACTTTATCCCTCCAAAACGAACTTTGTTCGTTGATATGAAGTTCCACTAGAAGTGAGTTTTCATACAAAAACTGTTAATCACAACTAACTTTGTCCATCCGATTCGAACTTTGTTCTTTCATATGAAGTTCCACTAGAAGTGAGTTTTCATACAAAAACTGTTAATTACAACTAACTTTATCCATTCAAAACGAACTTTGTTCGTTGATATGAAGTTCCACTAGAAGTGAGTTTTCATACAAAAACTGTTAATCACAACTAACTTTGTCCATCCGATTCGAACTTTGTTCTTTCATATGAAGTTCCACTAAAAGTGAGTTTTCATACAAAAACTGTTAATTACAACTAACTTTGTCCATCCAAAACGAACTTTGTTCTTTCATATGAAGTTCCACTAGAAGTGAGTTTTCATACAAAAACTGTTAATTACAACTTACTTTATCCATCCAAAACGAACTTTGTTCGTTGATATGAAGTTCCACTAGAAGTGAGTTTTCATAAAAAAACTGTTAATTACAACTAACTTTGTCCATCCGATTCGAACTTTGTTTTTTCATATGAAGTTCCACTAGAAGTGTGTTTTCATACAAAAACTGTTAATTACAACTAACTTTGTCCATTAAAAACTAAATTTGTTCGTTGATATGAAGTTCCATTAGAAGTGTGTTTTCATACAAAAACTGTTAATTACAACTAACTTTGTCCATCCGATTCGAAGTTTGTTCGTTGATATGAAGTTCCACCAGAAGTGTGTTTTCATACAAAAACTGTTAATTACAACTAACTTTGTCCATTCGATTCGAACTTTGTTCGTTAATATGAAGTTCCACCAGAAGTGTGTTTTCATACAAAAACTGTTAATTACAACTAACTTTGTCCATCCGATTCGAACTTTGTTCTTTCATATGAAGTTCCACTAAAAGTGAGTTTTCATACAAAAACTGTTAATTACAACTAACTTTGTCCATCCGATTCGAACTTTGTTCGTTGATATGAAGTTCCACTAGAAGTGTGTTTTCATACAAAAACTGTTAATTACAACTAACTTTGTCCATCCGATTCGAACTTTGTTTTTTCATATGAAGTTCCACCAGAAGTGTGTTTTCATACAAAAACTGTTAATTACAACTAACTTTGTCCATTAAAAACGAACTTTGTTCGTTGATATGAAGTTCCACCAGAAGTGTGTTTTCATACAAAAACTGTTAATCACAACTAACTTTGTCCATCCGATTCGAACTTTGTTCTTTCATATGAAGTTCCACTAAAAGTGAGTTTTCATACAAAAACTGTTAATTACAACTAACTTTGTCCATCCGATTCGAACTTTGTTCGTTGATATGAAGTTCCACTAGAAGTGTGTTTTCATACAAAAACTGTTAATTACAACTAACTTTGTCCATCCGATTCGAACTTTGTTCGTTGATATGAAGTTCCACCAGAAGTGTGTTTTCATACAAAAACTGTTAATCACAACTAACTTTGTCCATCCGATTCGAACTTTGTTTTTTCATATGAAGTTCCACTAGAAGTGTGTTTTCATACAAAAACTGTTAATTACAACTAACTTTGTCCATTAAAAACTAAATTTGTTCGTTGATATGAAGTTCCATTAGAAGTGTGTTTTCATACAAAAACTGTTAATTACAACTAACTTTGTCCATTCGATTCGAACTTTGTTCGTTAATATGAAGTTCCACCAGAAGTGTGTTTTCATACAAAAACTGTTAATTACAACTAACTTTGTCCATCCGATTCGAACTTTGTTCTTTCATATGAAGTTCCACTAAAAGTGAGTTTTCATACAAAAACTGTTAATTACAACTAACTTTGTCCATCCGATTCGAACTTTGTTTTTTCATATGAAGTTCCACCAGAAGTGTGTTTTCATACAAAAACTGTTAATTACAACTAACTTTGTCCATTAAAAACGAACTTTGTTCGTTGATATGAAGTTCCACCAGAAGTGTGTTTTCATACAAAAACTGTTAATCACAACTAACTTTGTCCATCCGATTCGAACTTTGTTCTTTCATATGAAGTTCCACTAAAAGTGAGTTTTCATACAAAAACTGTTAATTACAACTAACTTTGTCCATCCGATTCGAACTTTGTTCGTTGATATGAAGTTCCACTAGAAGTGTGTTTTCATACAAAAACTGTTAATTACAACTAACTTTGTCCATCCGATTCGAACTTTGTTCGTTGATATGAAGTTCCACCAGAAGTGTGTTTTCATACAAAAACTGTTAATCACAACTAACTTTGTCCATCCGATTCGAACTTTGTTTTTTCATATGAAGTTCCACTAGAAGTGTGTTTTCATACAAAAACTGTTAATTACAACTAACTTTGTCCATTAAAAACTAAATTTGTTCGTTGATATGAAGTTCCATTAGAAGTGTGTTTTCATACAAAAACTGTTAATTACAACTAACTTTGTCCATCCGATTCGAACTTTGTTCGTTGATATGAAGTTCCACCAGAAGTGTGTTTTCATACAAAAACTGTTAATTACAACTAACTTTGTCCATCCGATTCGAACTTTGTTCGTTGATATGAAGTTCCACTAGAAGTGTGTTTTCATACAAAAACTGTTAATTACAACTAACTTTGTCCATTAAAAACTAAATTTGTTCGTTGATATGAAGTTCCATTAGAAGTGTGTTTTCATACAAAAACTGTTAATTACAACTAACTTTGTCCATCCGATTCGAAGTTTGTTCGTTGATATGAAGTTCCACCAGAAGTGTGTTTTCATACAAAAACTGTTAATTACAACTAACTTTGTCCATTCGATTCGAACTTTGTTCGTTAATATGAAGTTCCACCAGAAGTGTGTTTTCATACAAAAACTGTTAATTACAACTAACTTTGTCCATTAAAAACTAAATTTGTTCGTTGATATGAAGTTCCATTAGAAGTGTGTTTTCATACAAAAACTGTTAATTACAACTAACTTTGTCCATCCGATTCGAACTTTGTTCGTTGATATGAAGTTCCACTAGAAGTGTGTTTTCATACAAAAACTGTTAATTACAACTAACTTTGTCCATCCGATTCGAACTTTGTTCGTTAATATGAAGTTCCACCAGAAGTGTGTTTTCATACAAAAACTGTTAATTACAACTAACTTTGTCCATTAAAAACGAACTTTGTTCGTTGATATGAAGTTCCACCAGAAGTGTGTTTTCATACAAAAACTGTTAATCACAACTAACTTTGTCTATCCGATTCGAACTTTGTTCTTTCATATGAAGTTCCACTAAAAGTGAGTTTTCATACAAAAACTGTTAATTACAACTAACTTTGTCCATCCAAAACGAACTTTGTTCTTTCATATGAAGTTCCACTAGAAGTGAGTTTTCATACAAAAACTGTTAATTACAACTTACTTTATCCATCCAAAACGAACTTTGTTCGTTGATATGAAGTTCCACTAGAAGTGAGTTTTCATAAAAAAACTGTTAATTACAACTAACTTTGTCCATCCGATTCGAACTTTGTTTTTTCATATGAAGTTCCACTAGAAGTGTGTTTTCATACAAAAACTGTTAATTACAACTAACTTTGTCCATTAAAAACTAAATTTGTTCGTTGATATGAAGTTCCATTAGAAGTGTGTTTTCATACAAAAACTGTTAATTACAACTAACTTTGTCCATCCGATTCGAACTTTGTTCGTTGATATGAAGTTCCACCAGAAGTGTGTTTTCATACAAAAACTGTTAATTACAACTAACTTTGTCCATCCGATTCGAACTTTGTTCGTTGATATGAAGTTCCACTAGAAGTGTGTTTTCATACAAAAACTGTTAATTACAACTAACTTTGTCCATCCGATTCGAACTTTGTTCGTTAATATGAAGTTCCACCAGAAGTGTGTTTTCATACAAAAACTGTTAATTACAACTAACTTTGTCCATTAAAAACGAACTTTGTTCGTTGATATGAAGTTCCACCAGAAGTGTGTTTTCATACAAAAACTGTTAATTACAACTAACTTTGTCCATCCGATTCGAACTTTGTTTTTTCATATGAAGTTCCACTAGAAGTGTGTTTTCATACAAAAACTGTTAATTACAACTAACTTTGTCCATTAAAAACTAAATTTGTTCGTTGATATGAAGTTCCATTAGAAGTGTGTTTTCATACAAAAACTGTTAATTACAACTAACTTTGTCCATCCGATTCGAACTTTGTTCGTTGATATGAAGTTCCACCAGAAGTGTGTTTTCATACAAAAACTGTTAATTACAACTAACTTTGTCCATCCGATTCGAACTTTGTTCGTTGATATGAAGTTCCACTAGAAGTGTGTTTTCATACAAAAACTGTTAATTACAACTAACTTTGTCCATCCGATTCGAAGTTTGTTCGTTGATATGAAGTTCCACCAGAAGTGTGTTTTCATACAAAAACTGTTAATTACAACTAACTTTGTCCATCCGATTCGAACTTTGTTCGTTGATATGAAGTTCCACCAGAAGTGTGTTTTCATACAAAAACTGTTAATTACAACTAACTTTGTCCATCCGATTCGAACTTTGTTCGTTGATATGAAGTTCCACCAGAAGTGTGTTTTCATACAAAAACTGTTAATTACAACTAACTTTGTCCATTAAAAACGAACTTTGTTCGTTGATATGAAGTTCCACCAGAAGTGTGTTTTCATACAAAAACTATTAATTACAACTAAATTTGTCCATCCGATTCGAACTTTGTTCGTTAATATGAAGTTCCACCAGAAGTGTGTTTTCATACAAAAACTGTTAATTACAACTAACTTTGTCCATCCGATTCGAACTTTGTTCGTTGATATGAAGTTCCACCAGAAGTGTGTTTTCATACAAAAACTGTTAATTACAACTAACTTTGTCCATTAAAAACGAACTTTGTTCGTTGATATGAAGTTCCACTAGAAATGTGTTTTCATACAAAAACTGTAAATTACAATTAACTTTGTCCATCCGATTCGAACTTTGTTCGTTGATATGAAGTTCCACCAGAAGTGTGTTTTCATACAAAAACTGTAAATTACAATTAACTTTGTCCATCCGATTCGAACTTTGTTCGTGGATATGAAGTTCCACCAGAAGTGTGTTTTCATACAAAAACTGTTAATTACATCTAACTTTGTCCATCCGATTCGAACTTTGTTCGTTGATATGAAGTTCCACTAGAAGTGTGTTTTCATACAAAAACTGTTAATTACAACTAACTTTGTCCATCCGATTCGAAGTTTGTTCGTTGATATGAAGTTCCACCAGAAGTGTGTTTTCATACAAAAACTGTTAATTACAACTAACTTTGTCCATCCGATTCGAACTTTGTTCGTTGATATGAAGTTCCACTAGAAGTGTGTTTTCATACAAAAACTGTTAATTACAACTAACTTTGTCCATCCGATTCGAACTTTGTTCGTTGATATGAAGTTCCACCAGAAGTGTGTTTTCATACAAAAACTGTTAATTACAACTAACTTTGTCCATTAAAAACGAACTTTGTTGGTTGATATGAAGTTCCACCAGAAGTGTGTTTTCATACAAAAACTGTAAATTACAATTAACTTTGTCCATCCGATTCGAACTTTGTTCGTTGATATGAAGTTCCACCAGAAGTGTGTTTTCATACAAAAACTGTTAATTACAACTAACTTTGTCCATTAAAAACGAACTTTGTTCGTTGATATGAAGTTCCACTAGAAATGTGTTTTCATACAAAAACTGTTAATTACAACTAACTTTGTCCATCAGATTCGAACTTTGTTTTTTCATATGAAGTTCCACCAGAAGTGTGTTTTCATACAAAAACTGTTAATTACAACTAACTTTGTCCATCCAAAACGAACTTTGTTCGTTGATATGAAGTTCCACCAGAAGTGTGTTTTCATACAAAAACTGTTAATTACAACTAACTTTGTCCATCCGATTCGAACTTTGTTCTTTGATTTGAAGTTCCACCAGAAGTGTGTTTTCATACAAAAACTGTTAATTACAACTAACTTTGTCCATCCGATTCGAACTTTGTTCGTTGATTTGAAGTTCCACTAGAAGTGTGTTTTCATACAAAAACTGTTAATTACAACTAACTTTGTCCATCCGATTCGAACTTTGTTCTTTGATTTGAAGTTCCACCAGAAGTGTGTTTTCATACAAAAACTGTTAACTACAACTAACTTTGTCCATCCGATTCGAACTTTGTTCTTAATATGAAGTTCCACCAGAAGTGTGTTTTCATACAAAAACTGTTAATTACAATTAACTTTGTCCATCCGATTCGAACTTTGTTCGTTGATATGAAGTTCCACCAGAAGTGTGTTTTCATACAAAAACTGTTAATTACAACTAACTTTGTCCATCAGATTCGAACTTTGTTCGTTGATATGAAGTTCCACCAGAAGTGTGTTTTCATACAAAAACTGTTAATTACAACTAACTTTGTCCATCCAAAACGAACTTTGTTCGTTGATATGAAGTTCCACCAGAAGTGTGTTTTCATACAAAAACTGTTAATTACAACTAACTTTGTCTATCCGATTCGAACTTTGTTCGTTGATATGAAGTTCCACCAGAAGTGTGTTTTCATACAAAAACTGTTAATTACAACTAACTTTGTCCGTCAGATTCGAACTTTGTTCGTTGATTTGAAGTTCCACTAGAAGTGAGTTTTCATACCAAAACTGTTAACTACAACTAACTTTGTCCATCCGATTCGAACTTTGTTCTTCGATACGAAGTTCCACCAGAAGTGTGTTTTCATACAAAAACTGTTAATTACAACTAACTTTGTCCATCCGATTCAAACTTTGTTCGTTGATATGAAGTTCCACTAGAAGTGTGTTTTCATATAAAAACTGTTAATTACAACTAACTTTGTCTATCCGATTCGAACTTTGTTCGTTGATATGAAGTTCCATTAGAAGTGTGTTTTCATACAAAAACTGTTAATTACAACTAACTTTGTCCATCCGATTCGAACTTTGTTCGTTGATATGAAGTTCCACCAGAAGTGTGTTTTCATACAAAAACTGTTAATTACAACTAACTTTGTCCATCCGATTCGAATTTTTTTCGTTTATATGAAGTTCCATTAGAAGTGTGTTTTCGAACAAAAACTGTTAATTACAACTAACTTTGTCCATCCGATTCGAACTTTGTTCGTTGATATGAAGTTCCACTAGAAGTGTGTTTTCATACAAAAACTGTTAATTACATCGAACTTAGTCCATCCAAAACGAACTTTGTTCGTTGATTTGAAGTTCCACTAGAAGTGAGTTTTCATACCAAAACTGTTAACTACAACTAACTTTGTCCATCCGATTCGAACTTTGTTCTTCGATACGAAGTTCCACCAGAAGTGTGTTTTCATACAAAAACTGTTAATTAGAACTAGCTTTGTCCATCCGATTCGAACTTTGTTCTTTGATTTGAAGTTCCACCAGAAGTGTGTTTTCATACAAAAACTGTTAATTACAACTAACTTTGTCCATCCGATTCGAACTTTGTTCTTCGATACGAAGTTCCACCAGAAGTGTGTTTTCATACAAAAACTGTTAATTACAACTAACTTTGTCCATCCGATTCAAACTTTGTTCGTTGATATGAAGTTCCACTAGAAGTGTGTTTTCATACAAAAACTGTTAATTACAACTAACTTTGTCTATCCGATTCGAACTTTGTTCGTTGATATGAAGTTCCACTAGAAGTGTGTTTTCATACAAAAACTGTTAATTACAACTAACTTTGTCCATCCGATTCGAACTTTGTTCGTTGATATGAAGTTCCACCAGAAGTGTGTTTTCATACAAAAACTGTTAATTACAACTAACTTTGTCCATCCGATTCGAACTTTGTTCGTTGATATGAAGTTCCACTAGAAGTGTGTTTTCATACAAAAACTGTTAATTACATCGAACTTAGTCCATCCAAAACGAACTTTGTTCGTTGATTTGAAGTTCCACTAGAAGTGAGTTTTCATACCAAAACTGTTAACTACAACTAACTTTGTCCATCCGATTCGAACTTTGTTCTTCGATACGAAGTTCCACCAGAAGTGTGTTTTCATACAAAAACTGTTAATTAGAACTAACTTTGTCCATCCGATTCGAACTTTGTACTTCGATATGAAGTTCCACCAGAAGTGTGTTTTCATACAAAAACTGTTAATTAGAACTAACTTTGTCCATCCGATTCGAACTTTGTTCGTTGATATGAAGTTCCACTAGAAGTGTGTTTTCATACAAAAACTGTTAATTACAACTAACTTTGTCCATCCAAAACGAACTTTGTTCGTTGATTTGAAGTTCCACTAGAAGTGAGTTTTCATACCAAAACTGTTAACTACAACTAACTTTGTCCATCCGATTCGAACTTTGTTCTTCGATACGAAGTTCCACCAGAAGTGTGTTTTCATACAAAAACTGTTAATTAGAAATAACTTTGTCCATCCGATTCGAACTTTGTTCGTTGATATGAAGTTCCACTAGAAGTGTGTTTTCATACAAAAACTGTTAATTACAACTAACTTTGTCCATCCGATTCGAACTTTGTTCGTTGATATGAAGTTCCACTAGAAGTGTGTTTTCATACAAAAACTGTTAATTACATCGAACTTAGTCCATCCAAAACGAACTTTGTTCGTTGATATGAAGTTCCACTAGAAGTGTGTTTCCATACAAAAACTGTTAATTACAACTAACTTTGTCCATCCGATTCGAACTTTGTTCTTTGATACGAAGTTCCACCAGAAGTGTGTTTTCATACAAAAACTGTTAATTAGAACTAACTTTGTCCATCCGATTCGAACTTTGTTCGTTGATATGAAGTTCCACCAGAAGTGTGTTTTCATACAAAAACTGTTAATTACAACTAACTTTGTCCATCCGATTCGAACTTTGTTCTTTGATTTGAAGTTCCACCAGAAGTGTGTTTTCATACAAAAACTGTTAATTACAACTAACTTTGTCCATCCGATTCGAACTTTGTTCTTTGATTTGAAGTTCCACTAGAAGTGTGTTTTCATACAAAAACTGTTAATTACAACTAACTTTGTCCATCCGATTCGAACTTTGTTCGTTGATATGAAGTTCCACTAGAAGTGTGTTTTCATACAAAAACTGTTAATTACATCTAACTTTGTCCATTAAAAACGAACTTTGTTCGTTGGTATGAAGTTCCACCAGAAGTGTGTTTTCATACAAAAACTGTTAATTACAACTAACTTTGTCCATCCGATTCGAACTTTGTTCTTAATATGAAGTTCCATCAGAAGTGTGTTTTCATACAAAAACTGTTAATTACAACTAACTTTGTCCATCCAAAACGAACTTTGTTCGTTGATATGAAGTTCCACCAGAAGTGTGTTTTCATACAAAAACTGTTAATTACAACTAACTTTGTCCATCCGATTCGAACTTTGTTCTTTCATATGAAGTTCCATCAGAAGTGTGTTTTCATACAAAAATTGTTAATTACAACTAACTTTGTCCATCCGATTCGAACTTTGTTCGTTGATATGAAGTTCCACCAGAAGTGTGTTTTCATACAAAAACTGTTAATTACATCTAACTTTGTCCATTAAAAACGAACTTTGTTCGTTGATATGAAGTTCCACTAGAAGTGTGTTTTCATACAAAAACTGTTAATTACAACTAACTTTGTCCATCCGATTCGAACTTTGTTCTTTGATACGAAGTTCCACCAGAAGTGTGTTTTCATACAAAAACTGTTAATTAGAACTAACTTTGTCCATCCGATTCGAACTTTGTTCGTTGATATGAAGTTCCACTAGAAGTGTGTTTTCATACAAAAACTGTTAATTACATCGAACTTAGTCCATCCAAAACGAACTTTGTTCGTTGATTTGAAGTTCCACTAGAAGTGAGTTTTCATACCAAAACTGTTAACTACAACTAACTTTGTCCATCCGATTCGAACTTTGTTCTTCGATACGAAGTTCCACCAGAAGTGTGTTTTCATACAAAAACTGTTAATTAGAACTAACTTTGTCCATCCGATTCGAACTTTGTTCGTTGATATGAAGTTCCACCAGAAGTGTGTTTTCATACAAAAACTGTTAATTACAACTAACTTTGTCCATCCAAAACGAACTTTGTTCGTTGATATGAAGTTCCACCAGAAGTGTGTTTTCATACAAAAACTGTTAATTACAACTAACTTTGTCCATCCGATTCGAACTTTGTTCTTTGATTTGAAGTTCCACCAGAAGTGTGTTTTCATACAAAAACTGTTAATTACAACTAACTTTGTCCATCCGATTCGAACTTTGTTCGTTGATTTGAAGTTCCACCAGAAGTGTGTTTTCATACAAAAACTGTTAATTACAACTAACTTTGTCCATCCGATTCGAACTTTGTTCGTTGATATGAAGTTCCACTAGAAGTGTGTTTTCATACAAAAACTGTTAATTACATCGAACTTAGTCCATCCAAAACGAACTTTGTTCGTTGATTTGAAGTTCCACTAGAAGTGAGTTTTCATACCAAAACTGTTAACTACAACTAACTTTGTCCATCCGATTCGAACTTTGTTCTTTGATTTGAAGTTCCACCAGAAGTGTGTTTTCATACAAAAACTGTTAATTACAACTAACTTTGTCCATCCGATTCGAACTTTGTTCTTAATATGAAGTTCCACCAGAAGTGTGTTTTCATACAAAAACTGTTAATTACAACTAACTTTGTCCATCCAAAACGAACTTTGTTCGTTGATATGAAGTTCCACCAGAAGTGTGTTTTCATACAAAAACTGTTAATTACAACTAACTTTGTCCATCAGATTCGAACTTTGTTCGTTGATATGAAGTTCCACCAGAAGTGTGTTTTCATACAAAAACTGTTAATTACAACTAACTTTGTCCATCCAAAACGAACTTTGTTCGTTGATATGAAGTTCCACCAGAAGTGTGTTTTCATACAAAAACTGTTAATTACAACTAACTTTGTCTATCCGATTCGAACTTTGTTCGTTGATATGAAGTTCCACCAGAAGTGTGTTTTCATACAAAAACTGTTAATTACAACTAACTTTGTCCGTCAGATTCGAACTTTGTTCGTTGATTTGAAGTTCCACTAGAAGTGTGTTTTCATACAAAAACTGTTAATTACAACTAACTTTGTCTATCCGATTCGAACTTTGTTCGTTGATTTGAAGTTCCACCAGAAGTGTGTTTTCATACAAAAACTGTTAATTACAACTAACTTTGTCCGTCAGATTCGAACTTTGTTCTTAATATGAAGTTCCACCAGAAGTGTGTTTTCATACAAAAACTGTTAATTACAACTAACTTTGTCTATCCGATTCGAACTTTGTTCGTTGATTTGAAGTTCCACCAGAAGTGTGTTTTCATACAAAAACTGTTAATTACAACTAACTTTGTCCATCCGATTCAAACTTTGTTCGTTGATATGAAGTTCCACTAGAAGTGTGTTTTCATACAAAAACTGTTAATTACAACTAACTTTGTCTATCCGATTCGAACTTTGTTCGTTGATATGAAGTTCCACCAGAAGTGTGTTTTCATACAAAAACTGTTAATTACAACTAACTTTGTCCATCCGATTCGAACTTTGTTCGTTGATATGAAGTTCCACTAGAAGTGTGTTTTCATACAAAAACTGTTAATTACATCGAACTTTGTCCATCCAAAACGAACTTTGTTCGTTGATTTGAAGTTCCACTAGAAGTGAGTTTTCATACCAAAACTGTTAACTACAACTAACTTTGTCCATCCGATTCGAACTTTGTTCTTCGATACGAAGTTCCACCAGAAGTGTGTTTTCATACAAAAACTGTTAATTACAACTAACTTTGTCCATCGGATTCGAACTTTGTTCGTTGATATGAAGTTCCACCAGAAGTGTGTTTTCATACAAAAACTGTTAATTACAACTAACTTTGTCCATCAGATTCGAACTTTGTTCGTTGATATGAAGTTCCACCAGAAGTGTGTTTTCATACAAAAACTGTTAATTACAACTAACTTTGTCCATCCAAAACGAACTTTGTTCGTTGATATGAAGTTCCACCAGAAGTGTGTTTTCATACAAAAACTGTTAATTACAACTAACTTTGTCCATCCGATTCGAACTTTGTTCGTTGATATGAAGTTCCACCAGAAGTGTGTTTTCATACAAAAACTGTTAATTACATCTAACTTTGTCCATTAAAAACGAACTTTGTTCGTTGGTATGAAGTTCCACTAGAATTGTGTTTTCATACAAAAACTGTTAATTACAACTAACTTTGTCCATCAGATTCGAACTTTGTTCGTTGATATGAAGTTCCACTAGAAGTGTGTTTTCATACAAAAACTGTTAATTACATCGAACTTTGTCCATCCAAAACGAACTTTGTTCGTTGATTTGAAGTTCCACTAGAAGTGAGTTTTCATACCAAAACTGTTAACTACAACTAACTTTGTCCATCCGATTCGAACTTTGTTCTTCGATACGAAGTTCCACCAGAAGTGTGTTTTCATACAAAAACTGTTAATTACAACTAACTTTGTCCATCGGATTCGAACTTTGTTCGTTGATATGAAGTTCCACCAGAAGTGTGTTTTCATACAAAAACTGTTAATTACAACTAACTTTGTCCATCCAAAACGAACTTTGTTCGTTGATATGAAGTTCCACCAGAAGTGTGTTTTCATACAAAAACTGTTAATTACAACTAACTTTGTCCATCCGATTCGAACTTTGTTCGTTGATATGAAGTTCCACCAGAAGTGTGTTTTCATACAAAAACTGTTAATTACATCTAACTTTGTCCATTAAAAACGAACTTTGTTCGTTGATATGAAGTTCCACCAGAAGTGTGTTTTCATACAAAAACTGTTAATTACAACTAACTTTGTCCATCAGATTCGAACTTTGTTCGTTGATATGAAGTTCCACCAGAAGTGTGTTTTCATACAAAAACTGTTAATTACAACTAACTTTGTCCATCCAAAACGAACTTTGTTCGTTGATATGAAGTTCCACCAGAAGTGTGTTTTCATACAAAAACTGTTAATTACAACTAACTTTGTCTATCCGATTCGAACTTTGTTCGTTGATATGAAGTTCCACCAGAAGTGTGTTTTCATACAAAAACTGTTAATTACAACTAACTTTGTCCGTCAGATTCGAACTTTGTTCGTTGATTTGAAGTTCCACTAGAAGTGTGTTTTCATACAAAAACTGTTAATTACAACTAACTTTGTCTATCCGATTCGAACTTTGTTCGTTGATATGAAGTTCCACTAGAAGTGTGTTTTCATACAAAAACTGTTAATTACAACTAACTTTGTCCATCGGATTCAAACTTTGTTCGTTGATATGAAGTTCCACCAGAAGTGTGTTTTCATACAAAAACTGTTAATTACAACTAACTTTGTCCATCAGATTCGAACTTTGTTCGTTGATATGAAGTTCCACCAGAAGTGTGTTTTCATACAAAAACTGTTAATTACAACTAACTTTGTCCATCCGATTCGAACTTTGTTCGTTGATATGAAGTTCCACTAGAAGTGTGTTTTCATACAAAAACTGTTAATTACAACTAACTTTGTCTATCCGATTCGAACTTTGTTCGTTGATATGAAGTTCCACCAGAAGTGTGTTTTCATACAAAAACTGTTAATTACAACTAACTTTGTCCATCCGATTCGAACTTTGTTCGTTGATATGAAGTTCCACTAGAAGTGTGTTTTCATACAAAAACTGTTAATTACATCGAACTTTGTCCATCCAAAACGAACTTTGTTCGTTGATTTGAAGTTCCACTAGAAGTGAGTTTTCATACCAAAACTGTTAACTACAACTAACTTTGTCCATCCGATTCGAACTTTGTTCTTCGATACGAAGTTCCACCAGAAGTGTGTTTTCATACAAAAACTGTTAATTACAACTAACTTTGTCCATCGGATTCGAACTTTGTTCGTTGATATGAAGTTCCACCAGAAGTGTGTTTTCATACAAAAACTGTTAATTACAACTAACTTTGTCCATCAGATTCGAACTTTGTTCGTTGATATGAAGTTCCACCAGAAGTGTGTTTTCATACAAAAACTGTTAATTACAACTAACTTTGTCCATCCAAAACGAACTTTGTTCGTTGATATGAAGTTCCACCAGAAGTGTGTTTTCATACAAAAACTGTTAATTACAACTAACTTTGTCCATCCGATTCGAACTTTGTTCGTTGATATGAAGTTCCACCAGAAGTGTGTTTTCATACAAAAACTGTTAATTACATCTAACTTTGTCCATTAAAAACGAACTTTGTTCGTTGGTATGAAGTTCCACTAGAATTGTGTTTTCATACAAAAACTGTTAATTACAACTAACTTTGTCCATCCGATTCGAACTTTGTTCTTTGATACGAAGTTCCACCAGAAGTGTGTTTTCATACAAAAACTGTTAATTAGAACTAACTTTGTCCATCCGATTCGAACTTTGTTCGTTGATATGAAGTTCCACCAGAAGTGTGTTTTCATACAAAAACTGTTAATTACAACTAACTTTGTCCATCCGATTCGAACTTTGTTCGTTGATATGAAGTTCCACTAGAAGTGTGTTTTCATACAAAAACTGTTAATTACATCGAACTTTGTCCATCCAAAACGAACTTTGTTCGTTGATTTGAAGTTCCACTAGAAGTGAGTTATCATACCAAAACTGTTAACTACAACTAACTTTGTCCATCAGATTCGAACTTTGTTCGTTGATATGAAGTTCCACCAGAAGTGTGTTTTCATACAAAAACTGTTAATTACAACTAACTTTGTCCATCCAAAACGAACTTTGTTCGTTGATATGAAGTTCCACCAGAAGTGTGTTTTCATACAAAAACTGTTAATTACAACTAACTTTGTCCATCCGATTCGAACTTTGTTCGTTGATATGAAGTTCCACCAGAAGTGTGTTTTCATACAAAAACTGTTAATTACAACTAACTTTGTTCATCCAAAACGAACTTTGTTCGTTGATATGAAGTTCCACTAGAAGTGTGTTTTCATACAAAAACTGTTAATTACAACTAACTTTGTCCATCCGATTCGAACTTTGTTCTTTGATACGAAGTTCCACCAGAAGTGTGTTTTCTTACAAAAACTGTTAATTAGAACTAACTTTGTCCATCCGATTCGAACTTTGTTCGTTGATATGAAGTTCCACCAGAAGTGTGTTTTCATACAAAAACTGTTAATTACAATTAACTTTGTCCATCCGATTCGAACTTTGTTCGTTGATATGAAGTTCCACTAGAAGTGTGTTTTCATACAAAAACTGTTAATTACATCGAACTTTGTCCATCCAAAACGAACTTTGTTCGTTGATTTGAAGTTCCACTAGAAGTGAGTTATCATACCAAAACTGTTAACTACAACTAACTTTGTCCATCCGATTCGAACTTTGTTCTTCGATACGAAGTTCCACCAGAAGTGTGTTTTCATACAAAAACTGTTAATTAGAACTAACTTTGTCCATCCGATTCGAACTTTGTACTTCGATATGAAGTTCCACTAGAAGTGTGTTTTCATACAAAAACTGTTAATTTCAACTAACTTTGTACATCCGATTCGAACTTTGTTCGTTGATATGAAGTTCCACTAGAAGTGTGTTTTCATACAAAAACTGTTAATTACATCGAACTTAGTCCATCCAAAACGAACTTTGTTCGTTGATATGAAGTTCCACTAGAAGTGTGTTTTCATACAAAAACTGTTAATTACAACTAACTTTGTCCATCCGATTCGAACTTTGTTCTTTGATACGAAGTTCCACCAGAAGTGTGTTTTCATACAAAAACTGTTAATTAGAACTAACTTTGTCCATCCGATTCGAACTTTGTTCGTTGATATGAAGTTCCACCAGAAGTGTGTTTTCATACAAAAACTGTTAATTACAACTAACTTTGTCCATCCGATTCGAACTTTGTTCTTTGATTTGAAGTTCCACCAGAAGTGTGTTTTCATACAAAAACTGTTAATTACAACTAACTTTGTCCATCCGATTCGAACTTTGTTCTTTGATTTGAAGTTCCACTAGAAGTGTGTTTTCATACAAAAACTGTTAATTACAACTAACTTTGTCCATCCGATTCGAACTTTGTTCGTTGATATGAAGTTCCACTAGAAGTGTGTTTTCATACAAAAACTGTTAATTACATCTAACTTTGTCCATTAAAAACGAACTTTGTTCGTTGGTATGAAGTTCCACCAGAAGTGTGTTTTCATACAAAAACTGTTAATTACAACTAACTTTGTCCATCCGATTCGAACTTTGTTCTTAATATGAAGTTCCATCAGAAGTGTGTTTTCATACAAAAACTGTTAATTACAACTAACTTTGTCCATCCAAAACGAACTTTGTTCGTTGATATGAAGTTCCACCAGAAGTGTGTTTTCATACAAAAACTGTTAATTACAACTAACTTTGTCCATCCGATTCGAACTTTGTTCTTTCATATGAAGTTCCATCAGAAGTGTGTTTTCATACAAAAATTGTTAATTACAACTAACTTTGTCCATCCGATTCGAACTTTGTTCGTTGATATGAAGTTCCACCAGAAGTGTGTTTTCATACAAAAACTGTTAATTACATCTAACTTTGTCCATTAAAAACGAACTTTGTTCGTTGATATGAAGTTCCACTAGAAGTGTGTTTTCATACAAAAACTGTTAATTACAACTAACTTTGTCCATCCGATTCGAACTTTGTTCTTTGATACGAAGTTCCACCAGAAGTGTGTTTTCATACAAAAACTGTTAATTAGAACTAACTTTGTCCATCCGATTCGAACTTTGTTCGTTGATATGAAGTTCCACTAGAAGTGTGTTTTCATACAAAAACTGTTAATTACATCGAACTTAGTCCATCCAAAACGAACTTTGTTCGTTGATTTGAAGTTCCACTAGAAGTGAGTTTTCATACCAAAACTGTTAATTACAACTAACTTTGTCCATCCGATTCGAACTTTGTTCTTCGATACGAAGTTCCACCAGAAGTGTGTTTTCATACAAAAACTGTTAATTAGAACTAACTTTGTCCATCAGATTCGAACTTTGTACTTCGATATGAAGTTCCACCAGAAGTGTGTTTTCATACAAAAACTGTTAATTTCAACTAACTTTGTACATCCGATTCGAACTTTGTTCGTTGATATGAAGTTCCACCAGAAGTGTGTTTTCATACAAAAACTGTTAATTACAACTAACTTTGTCCATCAGATTCGAACTTTGTTCGTTGATATGAAGTTCCACCAGAAGTGTGTTTTCATACAAAAACTGTTAATTACAACTAACTTTGTCCATCCAAAACGAACTTTGTTCGTTGATATGAAGTTCCACCAGAAGTGTGTTTTCATACAAAAACTGTTAATTACAACTAACTTTGTCCATCCGATTCGAACTTTGTTCTTTGATTTGAAGTTCCACCAGAAGTGTGTTTTCATACAAAAACTGTTAATTACAACTAACTTTGTCCATCCGATTCGAACTTTGTTCTTAATATGAAGTTCCACCAGAAGTGTGTTTTCATACAAAAACTGTTAATTACAATTAACTTTGTCCATCCGATTCGAACTTTGTTCGTTGATATGAAGTTCCACCAGAAGTGTGTTTTCATACAAAAACTGTTAATTACAACTAACTTTGTCCATCAGATTCGAACTTTGTTCGTTGATATGAAGTTCCACCAGAAGTGTGTTTTCATACAAAAACTGTTAATTACAACTAACTTTGTCCATCCAAAACGAACTTTGTTCGTTGATATGAAGTTCCACCAGAAGTGTGTTTTCATACAAAAACTGTTAATTACAACTAACTTTGTCTATCCGATTCGAACTTTGTTCGTTGATATGAAGTTCCACCAGAAGTGTGTTTTCATACAAAAACTGTTAATTACAACTAACTTTGTCCGTCAGATTCGAACTTTGTTCGTTGATTTGAAGTTCCACTAGAAGTGTGTTTTCATACAAAAACTGTTAATTACAACTAACTTTGTCTATCCGATTCGAACTTTGTTCGTTGATTTGAAGTTCCACCAGAAGTGTGTTTTCATACAAAAACTGTTAATTACAACTAACTTTGTCCGTCAGATTCGAACTTTGTTCTTAATATGAAGTTCCACCAGAAGTGTGTTTTCATACAAAAACTGTTAATTACAACTAACTTTGTCTATCCGATTCGAACTTTGTTCGTTGATTTGAAGTTCCACCAGAAGTGTGTTTTCATACAAAAACTGTTAATTACAACTAACTTTGTCCATCCGATTCAAACTTTGTTCGTTGATATGAAGTTCCACTAGAAGTGTGTTTTCATACAAAAACTGTTAATTACAACTAACTTTGTCTATCCGATTCGAACTTTGTTCGTTGATATGAAGTTCCACCAGAAGTGTGTTTTCATACAAAAACTGTTAATTACAACTAACTTTGTCCATCCGATTCGAACTTTGTTCGTTGATATGAAGTTCCACTAGAAGTGTGTTTTCATACAAAAACTGTTAATTACATCGAACTTTGTCCATCCAAAACGAACTTTGTTCGTTGATTTGAAGTTCCACTAGAAGTGAGTTTTCATACCAAAACTGTTAATTACAACTAACTTTGTCCATCCGATTCGAACTTTGTTCTTCGATACGAAGTTCCACCAGAAGTGTGTTTTCATACAAAAACTGTTAATTACAACTAACTTTGTCCATCCGATTCGAACTTTGTTCTTAATATGAAGTTCCACCAGAAGTGTGTTTTCATACAAAAACTGTTAATTACAATTAACTTTGTCCATCCGATTCGAACTTTGTTCGTTGATATGAAGTTCCACCAGAAGTGTGTTTTCATACAAAAACTGTTAATTACAACTAACTTTGTCCATCAGATTCGAACTTTGTTCGTTGATATGAAGTTCCACCAGAAGTGTGTTTTCATACAAAAACTGTTAATTACAACTAACTTTGTCCATCCAAAACGAACTTTGTTCGTTGATATGAAGTTCCACCAGAAGTGTGTTTTCATACAAAAACTGTTAATTACAACTAACTTTGTCTATCCGATTCGAACTTTGTTCGTTGATATGAAGTTCCACCAGAAGTGTGTTTTCATACAAAAACTGTTAATTACAACTAACTTTGTCCGTCAGATTCGAACTTTATTCTTAATATGAAGTTCCACCAGAAGTGTGTTTTCATACAAAAACTGTTAATTACAACTAACTTTGTCCATCCGATTCAAACTTTGTTCGTTGATATGAAGTTCCACTAGAAGTGTGTTTTCATACAAAAACTGTTAATTACAACTAACTTTGTCTATCCGATTCGAACTTTGTTCGTTGATATGAAGTTCCACCAGAAGTGTGTTTTCATACAAAAACTGTTAATTACAACTAACTTTGTCCATCCGATTCGAACTTTGTTCGTTGATATGAAGTTCCACTAGAAGTGTGTTTTCATACAAAAACTGTTAATTACATCTAACTTAGTCCATCCAAAACGAACTTTGTTCGTTGATTTGAAGTTCCACTAGAAGTGAGTTTTCATACCAAAACTGTTAACTACAACTAACTTTGTCCATCCGATTCGAACTTTGTTCTTCGATACGAAGTTCCACCAGAAGTGTGTTTTCATACAAAAACTGTTAATTACAACTAACTTTGTCCATCGGATTCAAACTTTGTTCGTTGATATGAAGTTCCACCAGAAGTGTGTTTTCATACAAAAACTGTTAATTACAACTAACTTTGTATATCCGATTCGAACTTTGTTCGTTGATATGAAGTTCCACCAGAAGTGTGTTTTCATACAAAAACTGTTAATTACAACTAACTTTGTCCATCAGATTCGAACTTTGTTCGTTGATATGAAGTTCCACCAGAAGTGTGTTTTCATACAAAAACTGTTAATTACAACTAACTTTGTCCATCCAAAACGAACTTTGTTCGTTGATATGAAGTTCCACCAGAAGTGTGTTTTCATACAAAAACTGTTAATTACAACTAACTTTGTCCATCCGATTCGAACTTTGTTCGTTGATATGAAGTTCCACCAGAAGTGTGTTTTCATACAAAAACTGTTAATTACATCTAACTTTGTCCATTAAAAACGAACTTTGTTCGTTGGTATGAAGTTCCACTAGAATTGTGTTTTCATACAAAAACTGTTAATTACATCTAACTTTGTCCATCCGATTCGAACTTTGTTCTTTGATACGAAGTTCCACCAGAAGTGTGTTTTCATACAAAAACTGTTAATTAGAACTAACTTTGTCCATCCGATTCGAACTTTGTTCGTTGATATGAAGTTCCACCAGAAGTGTGTTTTCATACAAAAACTGTTAATTACAATTAACTTTGTCCATCCGATTCGAACTTTGTTCGTTGATATGAAGTTCCACTAGAAGTGTGTTTTCATACAAAAACTGTTAATTACATCGAACTTTGTCCATCCAAAACGAACTTTGTTCGTTGATTTGAAGTTCCACTAGAAGTGAGTTATCATACCAAAACTGTTAACTACAACTAACTTTGTCCATCAGATTCGAACTTTGTTCGTTGATATGAAGTTCCACCAGAAGTGTGTTTTCATACAAAAACTGTTAATTACAACTAACTTTGTCCATCCAAAACGAACTTTGTTCGTTGATATGAAGTTCCACCAGAAGTGTGTTTTCATACAAAAACTGTTAATTACAACTAACTTTGTCCATCCGATTCGAACTTTGTTCGTTGATATGAAGTTCCACCAGAAGTGTGTTTTCATACAAAAACTGTTAATTACAACTAACTTTGTTCATCCAAAACGAACTTTGTTCGTTGATATGAAGTTCCACTAGAAGTGTGTTTTCATACAAAAACTGTTAATTACAACTAACTTTGTCCATCCGATTCGAACTTTGTTCTTTGATACGAAGTTCCACCAGAAGTGTGTTTTCATACAAAAACTGTTAATTAGAACTAACTTTGTCCATCCGATTCGAACTTTGTTCGTTGATATGAAGTTCCACCAGAAGTGTGTTTTCATACAAAAACTGTTAATTACATCGAACTTTGTCCATCCAAAACGAACTTTGTTCGTTGATTTGAAGTTCCACTAGAAGTGAGTTATCATACCAAAACTGTTAACTACAACTAACTTTGTCCATCCGATTCGAACTTTGTTCTTCGATACGAAGTTCCACCAGAAGTGTGTTTTCATACAAAAACTGTTAATTAGAACTAACTTTGTCCATCCGATTCGAACTTTGTACTTCGATATGAAGTTCCACTAGAAGTGTGTTTTCATACAAAAACTGTTAATTTCAACTAACTTTGTACATCCGATTCGAACTTTGTTCGTTGATATGAAGTTCCACCAGAAGGGTGTTTTCATACAAAAACTGTTAATTACAACTAACTTTGTCCATCCGATTCGAACTTTGTTCGTTGATATGAAGTTCCACTAGAAGTGTGTTTTCATACAAAAACTGTTAATTACATCGAACTTAGTCCATCCAAAACGAACTTTGTTCGTTGATATGAAGTTCCACTAGAAGTGTGTTTTCATACAAAAACTGTTAATTACAACTAACTTTGTCCATCCGATTCGAACTTTGTTCTTTGATACGAAGTTCCACCAGAAGTGTGTTTTCATACAAAAACTGTTAATTAGAACTAACTTTGTCCATCCGATTCGAACTTTGTTCGTTGATATGAAGTTCCACCAGAAGTGTGTTTTCATACAAAAACTGTTAATTACAACTAACTTTGTCCATCCGATTCGAACTTTGTTCTTTGATTTGAAGTTCCACCAGAAGTGTGTTTTCATACAAAAACTGTTAATTACAACTAACTTTGTCCATCCGATTCGAACTTTGTTCTTTGATTTGAAGTTCCACTAGAAGTGTGTTTTTATACAAAAACTGTTAATTACAACTAACTTTGTCCATCCGATTCGAACTTTGTTCGTTGATATGAAGTTCCACTAGAAGTGTGTTTTCATACAAAAACTGTTAATTACATCTAACTTTGTCCATTAAAAACGAACTTTGTTCGTTGGTATGAAGTTCCACCAGAAGTGTGTTTTCATACAAAAACTGTTAATTACAACTAACTTTGTCCATCCGATTCGAACTTTGTTCTTAATATGAAGTTCCATCAGAAGTGTGTTTTCATACAAAAACTGTTAATTACAACTAACTTTGTCCATCCAAAACGAACTTTGTTCGTTGATATGAAGTTCCACCAGAAGTGTGTTTTCATACAAAAACTGTTAATTACAACTAACTTTGTCCATCCGATTCGAACTTTGTTCTTTCATATGAAGTTCCATCAGAAGTGTGTTTTCATACAAAAATTGTTAATTACAACTAACTTTGTCCATCCGATTCGAACTTTGTTCGTTGATATGAAGTTCCACCAGAAGTGTGTTTTCATACAAAAACTGTTAATTACATCTAACTTTGTCCATTAAAAACGAACTTTGTTCGTTGATATGAAGTTCCACTAGAAGTGTGTTTTCATACAAAAACTGTTAATTACAACTAACTTTGTCCATCCGATTCGAACTTTGTTCTTTGATACGAAGTTCCACCAGAAGTGTGTTTTCATACAAAAACTGTTAATTAGAACTAACTTTGTCCATCCGATTCGAACTTTGTTCGTTGATATGAAGTTCCACTAGAAGTGTGTTTTCATACAAAAACTGTTAATTACATCGAACTTAGTCCATCCAAAACGAACTTTGTTCGTTGATTTGAAGTTCCACTAGAAGTGAGTTTTCATACCAAAACTGTTAATTACAACTAACTTTGTCCATCCGATTCGAACTTTGTTCTTCGATACGAAGTTCCACCAGAAGTGTGTTTTCATACAAAAACTGTTAATTAGAACTAACTTTGTCCATCAGATTCGAACTTTGTACTTCGATATGAAGTTCCACCAGAAGTGTGTTTTCATACAAAAACTGTTAATTTCAACTAACTTTGTACATCCGATTCGAACTTTGTTCGTTGATATGAAGTTCCACCAGAAGTGTGTTTTCATACAAAAACTGTTAATTACAACTAACTTTGTCCATCAGATTCGAACTTTGTTCGTTGATATGAAGTTCCACCAGAAGTGTGTTTTCATACAAAAACTGTTAATTACAACTAACTTTGTCCATCCAAAACGAACTTTGTTCGTTGATATGAAGTTCCACCAGAAGTGTGTTTTCATACAAAAACTGTTAATTACAACTAACTTTGTCCATCCGATTCGAACTTTGTTCTTTGATTTGAAGTTCCACCAGAAGTGTGTTTTCATACAAAAACTGTTAATTACAACTAACTTTGTCCATCCGATTCGAACTTTGTTCTTAATATGAAGTTCCACCAGAAGTGTGTTTTCATACAAAAACTGTTAATTACAATTAACTTTGTCCATCCGATTCGAACTTTGTTCGTTGATATGAAGTTCCACCAGAAGTGTGTTTTCATACAAAAACTGTTAATTACAACTAACTTTGTCCATCAGATTCGAACTTTGTTCGTTGATATGAAGTTCCACCAGAAGTGTGTTTTCATACAAAAACTGTTAATTACAACTAACTTTGTCCATCCAAAACGAACTTTGTTCGTTGATATGAAGTTCCACCAGAAGTGTGTTTTCATACAAAAACTGTTAATTACAACTAACTTTGTCTATCCGATTCGAACTTTGTTCGTTGATATGAAGTTCCACCAGAAGTGTGTTTTCATACAAAAACTGTTAATTACAACTAACTTTGTCCGTCAGATTCGAACTTTGTTCGTTGATTTGAAGTTCCACTAGAAGTGTGTTTTCATACAAAAACTGTTAATTACAACTAACTTTGTCTATCCGATTCGAACTTTGTTCGTTGATTTGAAGTTCCACCAGAAGTGTGTTTTCATACAAAAACTGTTAATTACAACTAACTTTGTCCGTCAGATTCGAACTTTGTTCTTAATATGAAGTTCCACCAGAAGTGTGTTTTCATACAAAAACTGTTAATTACAACTAACTTTGTCTATCCGATTCGAACTTTGTTCGTTGATTTGAAGTTCCACCAGAAGTGTGTTTTCATACAAAAACTGTTAATTACAACTAACTTTGTCCATCCGATTCAAACTTTGTTCGTTGATATGAAGTTCCACTAGAAGTGTGTTTTCATACAAAAACTGTTAATTACAACTAACTTTGTCTATCCGATTCGAACTTTGTTCGTTGATATGAAGTTCCACCAGAAGTGTGTTTTCATACAAAAACTGTTAATTACAACTAACTTTGTCCATCCGATTCGAACTTTGTTCGTTGATATGAAGTTCCACTAGAAGTGTGTTTTCATACAAAAACTGTTAATTACATCGAACTTTGTCCATCCAAAACGAACTTTGTTCGTTGATTTGAAGTTCCACTAGAAGTGAGTTTTCATACCAAAACTGTTAATTACAACTAACTTTGTCCATCCGATTCGAACTTTGTTCTTCGATACGAAGTTCCACCAGAAGTGTGTTTTCATACAAAAACTGTTAATTACAACTAACTTTGTCCATCCGATTCGAACTTTGTTCTTAATATGAAGTTCCACCAGAAGTGTGTTTTCATACAAAAACTGTTAATTACAATTAACTTTGTCCATCCGATTCGAACTTTGTTCGTTGATATGAAGTTCCACCAGAAGTGTGTTTTCATACAAAAACTGTTAATTACAACTAACTTTGTCCATCAGATTCGAACTTTGTTCGTTGATATGAAGTTCCACCAGAAGTGTGTTTTCATACAAAAACTGTTAATTACAACTAACTTTGTCCATCCAAAACGAACTTTGTTCGTTGATATGAAGTTCCACCAGAAGTGTGTTTTCATACAAAAACTGTTAATTACAACTAACTTTGTCTATCCGATTCGAACTTTGTTCGTTGATATGAAGTTCCACCAGAAGTGTGTTTTCATACAAAAACTGTTAATTACAACTAACTTTGTCCGTCAGATTCGAACTTTATTCTTAATATGAAGTTCCACCAGAAGTGTGTTTTCATACAAAAACTGTTAATTACAACTAACTTTGTCTATCCGATTCGAACTTTGTTCGTTGATTTGAAGTTCCACCAGAAGTGTGTTTTCATACAAAAACTGTTAATTACAACTAACTTTGTCCATCCGATTCAAACTTTGTTCGTTGATATGAAGTTCCACTAGAAGTGTGTTTTCATACAAAAACTGTTAATTACAACTAACTTTGTCTATCCGATTCGAACTTTGTTCGTTGATATGAAGTTCCACCAGAAGTGTGTTTTCATACAAAAACTGTTAATTACAACTAACTTTGTCCATCCGATTCGAACTTTGTTCGTTGATATGAAGTTCCACTAGAAGTGTGTTTTCATACAAAAACTGTTAATTACATCTAACTTAGTCCATCCAAAACGAACTTTGTTCGTTGATTTGAAGTTCCACTAGAAGTGAGTTTTCATACCAAAACTGTTAACTACAACTAACTTTGTCCATCCGATTCGAACTTTGTTCTTCGATACGAAGTTCCACCAGAAGTGTGTTTTCATACAAAAACTGTTAATTACAACTAACTTTGTCCATCGGATTCAAACTTTGTTCGTTGATATGAAGTTCCACCAGAAGTGTGTTTTCATACAAAAACTGTTAATTACAACTAACTTTGTCTATCCGATTCGAACTTTGTTCGTTGATATGAAGTTCCACCAGAAGTGTGTTTTCATACAAAAACTGTTAATTACAACTAACTTTGTCCATCAGATTCGAACTTTGTTCGTTGATATGAAGTTCCACCAGAAGTGTGTTTTCATACAAAAACTGTTAATTACAACTAACTTTGTCCATCCAAAACGAACTTTGTTCGTTGATATGAAGTTCCACCAGAAGTGTGTTTTCATACAAAAACTGTTAATTACAACTAACTTTGTCCATCCGATTCGAACTTTGTTCGTTGATATGAAGTTCCACCAGAAGTGTGTTTTCATACAAAAACTGTTAATTACATCTAACTTTGTCCATTAAAAACGAACTTTGTTCGTTGGTATGAAGTTCCACTAGAATTGTGTTTTCATACAAAAACTGTTAATTACAACTAACTTTGTCCATCCGATTCGAACTTTGTTCTTTGATACGAAGTTCCACCAGAAGTGTGTTTTCATACAAAAACTGTTAATTAGAACTAACTTTGTCCATCCGATTCGAACTTTGTTCGTTGATATGAAGTTCCACCAGAAGTGTGTTTTCATACAAAAACTGTTAATTACAATTAACTTTGTCCATCCGATTCGAACTTTGTTCGTTGATATGAAGTTCCACTAGAAGTGTGTTTTCATACAAAAACTGTTAATTACATCGAACTTTGTCCATCCAAAACGAACTTTGTTCGTTGATTTGAAGTTCCACTAGAAGTGAGTTATCATACCAAAACTGTTAACTACAACTAACTTTGTCCATCAGATTCGAACTTTGTTCGTTGATATGAAGTTCCACCAGAAGTGTGTTTTCATACAAAAACTGTTAATTACAACTAACTTTGTCCATCCAAAACGAACTTTGTTCGTTGATATGAAGTTCCACCAGAAGTGTGTTTTCATACAAAAACTGTTAATTACAACTAACTTTGTCCATCCGATTCGAACTTTGTTCGTTGATATGAAGTTCCACCAGAAGTGTGTTTTCATACAAAAACTGTTAATTACAACTAACTTTGTTCATCCAAAACGAACTTTGTTCGTTGATATGAAGTTCCACTAGAAGTGTGTTTTCATACAAAAACTGTTAATTACAACTAACTTTGTCCATCCGATTCGAACTTTGTTCTTTGATACGAAGTTCCACCAGAAGTGTGTTTTCATACAAAAACTGTTAATTAGAACTAACTTTGTCCATCCGATTCGAACTTTGTTCGTTGATATGAAGTTCCACCAGAAGTGTGTTTTCATACAAAAACTGTTAATTACAATTAACTTTGTCCATCCGATTCGAACTTTGTTCGTTGATATGAAGTTCCACTAGAAGTGTGTTTTCATACAAAAACTGTTAATTACATCGAACTTTGTCCATCCAAAACGAACTTTGTTCGTTGATTTGAAGTTCCACTAGAAGTGAGTTATCATACCAAAACTGTTAACTACAACTAACTTTGTCCATCCGATTCGAACTTTGTTCTTCGATACGAAGTTCCACCAGAAGTGTGTTTTCATACAAAAACTGTTAATTAGAACTAACTTTGTCCATCCGATTCGAACTTTGTACTTCGATATGAAGTTCCACTAGAAGTGTGTTTTCATACAAAAACTGTTAATTTCAACTAACTTTGTACATCCGATTCGAACTTTGTTCGTTGATATGAAGTTCCACCAGAAGGGTGTTTTCATACAAAAACTGTTAATTACAACTAACTTTGTCCATCCGATTCGAACTTTGTTCGTTGATATGAAGTTCCACTAGAAGTGTGTTTTCATACAAAAACTGTTAATTACATCGAACTTAGTCCTTCCAAAACGAACTTTGTTCGTTGATATGAAGTTCCACTAGAAGTGTGTTTTCATACAAAAACTGTTAATTACAACTAACTTTGTCCATCCGATTCGAACTTTGTTCTTTGATACGAAGTTCCACCAGAAGTGTGTTTTCATACAAAAACTGTTAATTAGAACTAACTTTGTCCATCCGATTCGAACTTTGTTCTTTGATTTGAAGTTCCACTAGAAGTGTGTTTTCATACAAAAACTGTTAATTACAACTAACTTTGTCCATCCGATTCGAACTTTGTTCGTTGATATGAAGTTCCACTAGAAGTGTGTTTTCATACAAAAACTGTTAATTACATCTAACTTTGTCCATTAAAAACGAACTTTGTTCGTTGGTATGAAGTTCCACCAGAAGTGTGTTTTCATACAAAAACTGTTAATTACAACTAACTTTGTCCATCCGATTCGAACTTTGTTCTTAATATGAAGTTCCATCAGAAGTGTGTTTTCATACAAAAAATGTTAATTACAACTAACTTTGTCCATCCAAAACGAACTTTGTTCGTTGATATGAAGTTCCACCAGAAGTGTGTTTTCATACAAAAACTGTTAATTACAACTAACTTTGTCCATCCGATTCGAACTTTGTTCTTTCATATGAAGTTCCATCAGAAGTGTGTTTTCATACAAAAATTGTTAATTACAACTAACTTTGTCCATCCGATTCGAACTTTGTTCGTTGATATGAAGTTCCACCAGAAGTGTGTTTTCATACAAAAACTGTTAATTACATCTAACTTTGTCCATTAAAAACGAACTTTGTTCGTTGATATGAAGTTCCACTAGAAGTGTGTTTTCATACAAAAACTGTTAATTACAACTAACTTTGTCCATCCGATTCGAACTTTGTTCTTTGATACGAAGTTCCACCAGAAGTGTGTTTTCATACAAAAACTGTTAATTAGAACTAACTTTGTCCATCCGATTCGAACTTTGTTCGTTGATATGAAGTTCCACTAGAAGTGTGTTTTCATACAAAAACTGTTAATTACATCGAACTTAGTCCATCCAAAACGAACTTTGTTCGTTGATTTGAAGTTCCACTAGAAGTGAGTTTTCATACCAAAACTGTTAACTACAACTAACTTTGTCCATCCGATTCGAACTTTGTTCTTCGATACGAAGTTCCACCAGAAGTGTGTTTTCATACAAAAACTGTTAATTAGAACTAACTTTGTCCATCCGATTCGAACTTTGTACTTCGATATGAAGTTCCACCAGAAGTGTGTTTTCATACAAAAACTGTTAATTTCAACTAACTTTGTACATCCGATTCGAACTTTGTTCGTTGATATGAAGTTCCACCAGAAGTGTGTTTTCATACAAAAACTGTTAATTACAACTAACTTTGTCCATCAGATTCGAACTTTGTTCGTTGATATGAAGTTCCACCAGAAGTGTGTTTTCATACAAAAACTGTTAATTACAACTAACTTTGTCCATCCAAAACGAACTTTGTTCGTTGATATGAAGTTCCACCAGAAGTGTGTTTTCATACAAAAACTGTTAATTACAACTAACTTTGTCCATCCGATTCGAACTTTGTTCTTTGATTTGAAGTTCCACCAGAAGTGTGTTTTCATACAAAAACTGTTAATTACAACTAACTTTGTCCATCCGATTCGAACTTTGTTCGTTGATTTGAAGTTCCACTAGAAGTGTGTTTTCATACAAAAACTGTTAATTACAACTAACTTTGTCCATCCGATTCGAACTTTGTTCGTTGATATGAAGTTCCACTAGAAGTGTGTTTTCATACAAAAACTGTTAATTACATCGAACTTAGTCCATCCAAAACGAACTTTGTTCGTTGATTTGAAGTTCCACTAGAAGTGTGTTTTCATACCAAAACTGTTAACTACAACTAACTTTGTCCATCCGATTCGAACTTTGTTCTTTGATTTGAAGTTCCACCAGAAGTGTGTTTTCATACAAAAACTGTTAATTACAACTAACTTTGTCCATCCGATTCGAACTTTGTTCTTAATATGAAGTTCCACCAGAAGTGTGTTTTCATACAAAAACTGTTAATTACAATTAACTTTGTCCATCCGATTCGAACTTTGTTCGTTGATATGAAGTTCCACCAGAAGTGTGTTTTCATACAAAAACTGTTAATTACAACTAACTTTGTCCATCAGATTCGAACTTTGTTCGTTGATATGAAGTTCCACCAGAAGTGTGTTTTCATACAAAAACTGTTAATTACAACTAACTTTGTCCATCCAAAACGAACTTTGTTCGTTGATATGAAGTTCCACCAGAAGTGTGTTTTCATACAAAAACTGTTAATTACAACTAACTTTGTCTATCCGATTCGAACTTTGTTCGTTGATATGAAGTTCCACCAGAAGTGTGTTTTCATACAAAAACTGTTAATTACAACTAACTTTGTCCGTCAGATTCGCACTTTGTTCGTTGATTTGAAGTTCCACTAGAAGTGTGTTTTCATACAAAAACTGTTAATTACAACTAACTTTGTCTATCCGATTCGAACTTTGTTCGTTGATTTGAAGTTCCACCAGAAGTGTGTTTTCATACAAAAACTGTTAATTACAACTAACTTTGTCCGTCAGATTCGAACTTTGTTCTTAATATGAAGTTCCACCAGAAGTGTGTTTTCATACAAAAACTGTTAATTACAACTAACTTTGTCTATCCGATTCGAACTTTGTTCGTTAATTTGAAGTTCCACCAGAAGTGTGTTTTCATACAAAAACTGTTAATTACAACTAACTTTGTCCATCCGATTCAAACTTTGTTCGTTGATATGAAGTTCCACTAGAAGTGTGTTTTCATACAAAAACTGTTAATTACAACTAACTTTGTCTATCCGATTCGAACTTTGTTCGTTGATATGAAGTTCCACCAGAAGTGTGTTTTCATACAAAAACTGTTAATTACAACTAACTTTGTCCATCCGATTCGAACTTTGTTCGTTGATATGAAGTTCCACTAGAAGTGTGTTTTCATACAAAAACTGTTAATTACAACTAACTTTGTCCATCCAAAACGAACTTTGTTCGTTGATTTGAAGTTCCACTAGAAGTGAGTTTTCATACCAAAACTGTTAATTACAACTAACTTTGTCCATCCGATTCGAACTTTGTTCTTTGATACGAAGTTCCACCAGAAGTGTGTTTTCATACAAAAACTGTTAATTACAACTAACTTTGTCCATCGGATTCAAACTTTGTTCGTTGATATGAAGTTCCACCAGAAGTGTGTTTTCATACAAAAACTGTTAATTACATCTAACTTAGTCCATCCAAAACGAACTTTGTTCGTTGATTTGAAGTTCCACTAGAAGTGAGTTTTCATACCAAAACTGTTAACTACAACTAACTTTGTCCATCGGATTCAAACTTTGTTCGTTGATATGAAGTTCCACCAGAAGTGTGTTTTCATACAAAAACTGTTAATTACAACTAACTTTGTCCATCAGATTCGAACTTTGTTCGTTGATATGAAGTTCCACCAGAAGTGTGTTTTCATACAAAAACTGTTAATTACAACTAACTTTGTCCATCCGATTCAAACTTTGTTCGTTGATATGAAGTTCCACTAGAAGTGTGTTTTCATACAAAAACTGTTAATTACAACTAACTTTGTCTATCCGATTCGAACTTTGTTCGTTGATATGAAGTTCCACCAGAAGTGTGTTTTCATACAAAAACTGTTAATTACAACTAACTTTGTCCATCCGATTCAAACTTTGTTCGTTGATATGAAGTTCCACTAGAAGTGTGTTTTCATACAAAAACTGTTAATTACAACTAACTTTGTCTATCCGATTCGAACTTTGTTCGTTGATATGAAGTTCCACCAGAAGTGTGTTTTCATACAAAAACTGTTAATTACATCTAACTTTGTCCATCAGATTCGAACTTTGTTCGTTGATATGAAGTTCCACCAGAAGTGTGTTTTCATACAAAAACTGTTAATTACAACTAACTTTGTCCATCCAAAACGAACTTTGTTCGTTGATATGAAGTTCCACCAGAAGTGTGTTTTCATACAAAAACTGTTAATTACAACTAACTTTGTCCATCCGATTCGAACTTTGTTCGTTGATATGAAGTTCCACCAGAAGTGTGTTTTCATACAAAAACTGTTAATTACATCTAACTTTGTCCATTAAAAACGAACTTTGTTCGTTGGTATGAAGTTCCACTAGAATTGTGTTTTCATACAAAAACTGTTAATTACAACTAACTTTGTCCATCCGATTCGAACTTTGTTCTTTGATACGAAGTTCCACCAGAAGTGTGTTTTCATACAAAAACTGTTAATTAGAACTAACTTTGTCCATCCGATTCGAACTTTGTTCGTTGATATGAAGTTCCACCAGAAGTGTGTTTTCATACAAAAACAGTTAATTACAATTAACTTTGTCCATCCGATTCGAACTTTGTTCGTTGATATGAAGTTCCACTAGAAGTGTGTTTTCATACAAAAACTGTTAATTACATCGAACTTTGTCCATCCAAAACGAACTTTGTTCGTTGATTTGAAGTTCCACTAGAAGTGAGTTATCATACCAAAACTGTTAACTACAACTAACTTTGTCCATCCGATTCGAACTTTGTTCTTCGATACGAAGTTCCACCAGAAGTGTGTTTTCATACAAAAACTGTTAATTAGAACTAACTTTGTCCATCCGATTCGAACTTTGTACTTCGATATGAAGTTCCACTAGAAGTGTGTTTTCATACAAAAACTGTTAATTACAACTAACTTTGTACATCCGATTCGAACTTTGTTCGTTGATATGAAGTTCCATTAGAAGGGTGTTTTCATACAAAAACTGTTAATTACAACTAACTTTGTCCATCAGATTCGAACTTTGTTCGTTGATATGAAGTTCCACCAGAAGTGTGTTTTCATACAAAAACTGTTAATTACAACTAACTTTGTCCATCCAAAACGAACTTTGTTCGTTGATATGAAGTTCCACCAGAAGTGTGTTTTCATACAAAAACTGTTAATTACAACTAACTTTGTCTATCCGATTCGAACTTTGTTCGTTGATATGAAGTTCCACCAGAAGTGTGTTTTCATACAAAAACTGTTAATTACAACTAACTTTGTCCATCCGATTCGAACTTTGTTCTTTGATTTGAAGTTCCACTAGAAGTGTGTTTTCATACAAAAACTGTTAATTACAACTAACTTTGTCCATCCGATTCGAACTTTGTTCTTTGATTTGAAGTTCCACCAGAAGTGTGTTTTCATACAAAAACTGTTAATTACAACTAACTTTGTCCATCCGATTCGAACTTTGTTCTTAATATGAAGTTCCACCAGAAGTGTGTTTTCATACAAAAACTGTTAATTACAATTAACTTTGTCCATCCGATTCGAACTTTGTTCGTTGATATGAAGTTCCACCAGAAGTGTGTTTTCATACAAAAACTGTTAATTACAACTAACTTTGTCCATCAGATTCGAACTTTGTTCGTTGATATGAAGTTCCACCAGAAGTGTGTTTTCATACAAAAACTGTTAATTACATCTAACTTTGTCCATCCAAAACGAACTTTGTTCGTTGATATGAAGTTCCACCAGAAGTGTGTTTTCATACAAAAACTGTTAATTACAACTAACTTTGTCCATCCGATTCGAACTTTGTTCGTTGATATGAAGTTCCACCAGAAGTGTGTTTTCATACAAAAACTGTTAATTACAACTAACTTTGTCCATCCGATTCGAACTTTGTTCGTTGATATGAAGTTCCACCAGAAGTGTGTTTTCATACAAAAACTGTTAATTACAATTAACTTTGTCCATCCGATTCGAACTTTGTTCGTTGATATGAAGTTCCACTAGAAGTGTGTTTTCATACAAAAACTGTTAATTACATCGAACTTTGTCCATCCAAAACGAACTTTGTTCGTTGATTTGAAGTTCCACTAGAAGTGAGTTTTCATACCAAAACTGTTAACTACAACTAACTTTGTCCATCCGATTCGAACTTTGTTCTTCGATACGAAGTTCCACCAGAAGTGTGTTTTCATACAAAAACTGTTAATTACAACTAACTTTGTCCATCCGATTCAAACTTTGTTCGTTGATATGAAGTTCCACCAGAAGTGTGTTTTCATACAAAAACTGTTAATTACAACTAACTTTGTCTATCCGATTCGAACTTTGTTCGTTGATATGAAGTTCCACCAGAAGTGTGTTTTCATACAAAAACTGTTAATTACAACTAACTTTGTCCATCAGATTCGAACTTTGTTCGTTGATATGAAGTTCCACCAGAAGTGTGTTTTCATACAAAAACTGTTAATTACAACTAACTTTGTCCATCCAAAACGAACTTTGTTCGTTGATATGAAGTTCCACCAGAAGTGTGTTTTCATACAAAAACTGTTAATTACAACTAACTTTGTCCATCCGATTCGAACTTTGTTCTTTGATTTGAAGTTCCACCAGAAGTGTGTTTTCATACAAAAACTGTTAATTACAACTAACTTTGTCCATCCGATTCGAACTTTGTTCTTTGATTTGAAGTTCCACTAGAAGTGTGTTTTCATACAAAAACTGTTAATTACAACTAACTTTGTCCATCCGATTCGAACTTTGTTCTTTGATTTGAAGTTCCACCAGAAGTGTGTTTTCATACAAAAACTGTTAATTACAACTAACTTTGTCCATCCGATTCGAACTTTGTTCTTAATATGAAGTTCCACCAGAAGTGTGTTTTCATACAAAAACTGTTAATTACAACTAACTTTGTCCATCCAAAACGAACTTTAATCTTTCATATGAAGTTCCACTAGAAGTGAGTTTTCATACAAAAACTGTTAATTACAACTAACTTTGTCCATCCGATTCGAACTTTGTTCGTTGATATGAAGTTCCACCAGAAGTGTGTTTTCATACAAAAACTGTTAATTACAACTAACTTTGTCCATCCAAAACGAACTTTGTTCGTTGATATGAAGTTCCACCAGAAGTGTGTTTTCATAAAAAAACTGTTAATTACAACTAACTTTGTCCATCCGATTCAAACTTTGTTCTTTCATATGAAGTTCCACTAGAAGTGAGTTTTCATACAAAAACTGTTAATTACAACTAACTTTGTCCATCCGATTCGAACTTTGTTCTTTCATATGAAGTTCCACCAGAAGTGTATTTTCATACAAAAACTGTTAATTACAACTAACTTTATCCATTAAAAACGAACTTTGTTCGTTGATATCAAGTTCCACTAGAAGTGAGTTTTCATACAAAAACTGTTAATCACAACTAACTTTGTCCATCCGATTCGAACTTTGTTTTTTCATATGAAGTTCCACCAGAAGTGTGTTTTTATACAAAAACTGTTAATTACAACTAACTTTGTCCATCCGATTCGAACTTTGTTCTTTGATTTGAAGTTCCACTAGAAGTGTGTTTTCATACAAAAACTGTTAATTACAACTAACTTTGTCCATCCGATTCGAACTTTGTTCTTTGATTTGAAGTTCCACCAGAAGTGTGTTTTCATACAAAAACTGTTAATTACAACTAACTTTGTCCATCCGATTCGAACTTTGTTCTTAATATGAAGTTCCACCAGAAGTGTGTTTTCATACAAAAACTGTTAATTACAACTAACTTTGTCCATCCAAAACGAACTTTAATCTTTCATATGAAGTTCCACTAGAAGTGAGTTTTCATACAAAAACTGTTAATTACAACTAACTTTGTCCATCCGATTCGAACTTTGTTCGTTGATATGAAGTTCCACCAGAAGTGTGTTTTCATACAAAAACTGTTAATTACAACTAACTTTGTCCATCCAAAACGAACTTTGTTCGTTGATATGAAGTTCCACCAGAAGTGTGTTTTCATAAAAAAACTGTTAATTACAACTAACTTTGTCCATCCGATTCAAACTTTGTTCTTTCATATGAAGTTCCACTAGAAGTGAGTTTTCATACAAAAACTGTTAATTACAACTAACTTTGTCCATCCGATTCGAACTTTGTTCTTTCATATGAAGTTCCACCAGAAGTGTATTTTCATACAAAAACTGTTAATTACAACTAACTTTATCCATTAAAAACGAACTTTGTTCGTTGATATCAAGTTCCACTAGAAGTGAGTTTTCATACAAAAACTGTTAATCACAACTAACTTTGTCCATCCGATTCGAACTTTGTTCTTTCATATGAAGTTCCACTAAAAGTGAGTTTTCATACAAAAACTGTTAATTACAACTAACTTTATCCATCCAAAACGAACTTTGTTCTTTCATATGAAGTTCCACTAGAAGTGTGTTTTCATACAAAAACTGTTAATTACAACTAACTTTGTCCATCCAAAACGAACTTTGTTCTTTCATATGAAGTTCCACTAGAAGTGAGTTTTCATACAAAAACTGTTAATTACAACTTACTTTATCCATCCAAAACGAACTTTGTTCGTTGATATGAAGTTCCACTAGAAGTGTGTTTTCATACAAAAACTGTTAATTACAACTAAATTTGTCCATCCGATTCGAACTTTGTTCTTTCATATGAAGTTCCACCAGAAGTGTGTTTTCATGCAAAAACTGTTAATTACAACTAACTTTGTCCATCCGATTCGAACTTTGTTTTTTCATATGAAGTTCCACCAGAAGTGTGTTTTCATACAAAAACTGTTAATTACAACTAACTTTGTCCATCCGATTCGAACTTTGTTCGTTGATATGAAGTTCCACCAGAAGTGTGTTTTCATACAAAAACTGTTAATTACAACTAACTTTGTCCATCCGATTCGAACTTTGTTCGTTGATATGAAGTTCCACCAGAAGTGTGTTTTCATACAAAAACTGTTAATTACATCTAACTTTGTCCATTAAAAACGAACTTTGTTCGTTGATATGAAGTACCACTACAAATGTGTTTGCATACAAAAACTGTTAATTACAACTAACTTTGTCCATCCGATTCAAACTTTGTTCGTTGATATGAAGTTCCACCAGAAGTGTGTTTTCATACAAAAACTGTTAATTACAACTAACTTTGTCCATCCGATTCGAACTTTGTTCTTTCATATGAAGTTCCATCAGAAGTGTGTTTTCATACAAAAACTGTTAATTACAACTAACTTTGTCCATCCAAAACGAACTTTCTTCGTTGATATGAAGTTCCACCAGAAGTGTGTTTTCATACAAAAACTGTTAGTTACATCTAACTTTGTCCATTAAAAACGAACTTTGTTCGTTGATATGAAGTTCCACTAGAAGTGTGTTTTCATACAAAAACTGTTAATTACAACTAACTTTGTCCATCCAATTCGAACTTTGTTCGTTGATATGAAGTTCCACCAGAAGTGTGTTTTCATACAAAAACTGTTAATTACAACTAACTTTGTCCATCCGATTCGAACTTTGTTCTTTCATATGAAGTTCCATCAGAAGTGTGTTTTCATACAAAAACTGTTAATTACAACTAACTTTGTCCATCCAAAACGAACTTTGTTCGTTGATATGAAGTTCCACCAGAAGTGTGTTTTCATACAAAAACTGTTAATTACAACTAACTTTGTCCATCCGATTCGAACTTTGTTCTTTCATATGAAGTTCCACCAGAAGTGTGTTTTCATACAAAAACTGTTAATTACAACTAACTTTGTCCATCCAAAACGAACTTTGTTCGTTGATATGAAGTTCCACCAGAAGTGTGTTTTCATACAAAAACTGTTAATTACATCTAACTTTGTCCATTAAAAACGAACTTTGTTCGTTGATATGAAGTTCCACCAGAAGTGTGTTTTCATACAAAAACTGTTAATTACAACTAACTTTGTCCATCCAAAACGAACTTTGTTCGTTGATATGAAGTTCCACCAGAAGTGTGTTTTCATACAAAAACTGTTAGTTACATCTAACTTTGTCCATTAAAAACGAACTTTGTTCGTTGATATGAAGTTCCACTAGAAGTGTGTTTTCATACAAAAACTGTTAATTACAACTAACTTTGTCCATCCGATTCGAACTTTGTTCGTTGATATGAAGTTCCACCAGAAGTGTGTTTTCATACAAAAACTGTTAATTACAACTAACTTTGTCCATCCAAAACGAACTTTGTTCGTTGATATGAAGTTCCACCAGAAGTGTGTTTTCATACAAAAACTGTTAATTACAACTAACTTTGTCCATCCGATTCGAACTTTGTTCTTTCATATGAAGTTCCACCAGAAGTGTGTTTTCATACAAAAACTGTTAATTACAACTAACTTTGTCCATCCAAAACGAACTTTGTTCGTTGATATGAAGTTCCACTAGAAGTGTGTTTTCATACAAAAACTGTTAATTACAACTAACTTTGTCCATCCGATTCGAACTTTGTTCTTTGATTTGAAGTTCCACCAGAAGTGTGTTTTCATACAAAAACTGTTAATTACAACTAACTTTGTCCATCCGATTCGAACTTTGTTCGTTGATATGAAGTTCCACCAGAAGTGTGTTTTCATACAAAAACTGTTAATTACAACTAACTTTGTCCATCCGATTCGAACTTTGTTCTTTCATATGAAGTTCCATCAGAAGTGTGTTTTCATACAAAAACTGTTAATTACAACTAACTTTGTCCATCCAAAACGAACTTTGTTCGTTGATATGAAGTTCCACCAGAAGTGTGTTTTCATACAAAAACTGTTAATTACAACTAACTTTGTCCATCCGATTCGAACTTTGTTCTTTCATATGAAGTTCCACCAGAAGTGTGTTTTCATACAAAAACTGTTAATTACAACTAACTTTGTCCATCCAAAACGAACTTTGTTCGTTGATATGAAGTTCCACTAGAAGTGTGTTTTCATACAAAAACTGTTAATTACAACTAACTTTGTCCATCCGATTCGAACTTTGTTCTTTGATTTGAAGTTCCACCAGAAGTGTGTTTTCATACAAAAACTGTTAATTACAACTAACTTTGTCCATCCAAAACGAACTTTGTTCGTTGATATGAAGTTCCACCAGAAGTGTGTTTTCATACAAAAACTGTTAATTACAACTAACTTTGTCCATCCGATTCGAAATTTGTTCTTTGATTTGAAGTTCCACCAGAAGTGTGTTTTCATACAAAAACTGTTAATTACAACTAACTTTGTCCATCCGATTCGAACTTTGTTCTTTGATTTGAAGTTCCACCAGAAGTGTGTTTTCATACAAAAACTGTTAATTACATCTAACTTTGTCCATTAAAAACGAACTTTGTTCGTTGATATGAAGTTCCACCAGAAGTGTGTTTTCATACAAAAACTGTTAATTACAACTAACTTTGTCCATCCAAAACGAACTTTGTTCGTTGATATGAAGTTCCACCAGAAGTGTGTTTTCATACAAAAACTGTTAGTTACATCTAACTTTGTCCATTAAAAACGAACTTTGTTCGTTGATATGAAGTTCCACTAGAAGTGTGTTTTCATACAAAAACTGTTAATTACAACTAACTTTGTCCATCCGATTCGAACTTTGTTCGTTGATTTGAAGTTCCACCAGAAGTGTGTTTTCATACAAAAACTGTTAATTACAACTAACTTTGTCCATCCGATTCGAACTTTGTTCTTTGATTTGAAGTTCCACCAGAAGTGTGTTTTCATACAAAAACTGTTAATTACAACTAACTTTGTCCATCCAAAACGAACTTTGTTCGTTGATATGAAGTTCCACCAGAAGTGTGTTTTCATACAAAAACTGTTAATTACAACTAACTTTGTCCATCCGATTCGAAATTTGTTCTTTGATTTGAAGTTCCACCAGAAGTGTGTTTTCATACAAAAACTGTTAATTACAACTAACTTTGTCCATCCGATTCGAACTTTGTTCTTTGATTTGAAGTTCCACCAGAAGTGTGTTTTCATACAAAAACTGTTAATTACATCTAACTTTGTCCATTAAAAACGAACTTTGTTCGTTGATATGAAGTTCCACCAGAAGTGTGTTTTCATACAAAAACTGTTAATTACAACTAACTTTGTCCATCCAAAACGAACTTTGTTCGTTGATATGAAGTTCCACCAGAAGTGTGTTTTCATACAAAAACTGTTAGTTACATCTAACTTTGTCCATTAAAAACGAACTTTGTTCGTTGATATGAAGTTCCACTAGAAGTGTGTTTTCATACAAAAACTGTTAATTACAACTAACTTTGTCCATCCGATTCGAACTTTGTTCGTTGATATGAAGTTCCACCAGAAGTGTGTTTTCATACAAAAACTGTTAATTACAACTAACTTTGTCCATCCGATTCGAACTTTGTTCTTTCATATGAAGTTCCACCAGAAGTGTGTTTTCATACAAAAACTGTTAATTACAACTAACTTTGTCCATCCAAAACGAACTTTGTTCGTTGATTTGAAGTTCCACCAGAAGTGTGTTTTCATACAAAAACTGTTAATTACATCTAACTTTGTCCATTAAAAACGAACTTTGTTCGTTGATATGAAGTTCCACCAGAAGTGTGTTTTCATACAAAAACTGTTAATTACAACTAACTTTGTCCATCCGATTCGAACTTTGTTCTTTGATTTGAAGTTCCACCAGAAGTGTGTTTTCATACAAAAACTGTTAATTACAACTAACTTTGTCCATCCAAAACGAACTTTGTTCGTTAATATGAAATTCCACTAGAAGTGTGTTTTCATACAAAAACTGTTAATTACAACTAACTTTGTCCATCCGATTCGAACTATGTTCTTTGATTTGAAGTTCCACCAGAAGTGTGTTTTCATACAAAAACTGTTAATTACAACTAACTTTGTCCATCCGATTCGAACTTTGTTCGTTGGTATGAAGTTCCACTAGAAGTGTGTTTTCATACAAAAACTGTTAATTACAACTAACTTTGTCCATCCGATTCGAACTTTGTTCTTTGATTTGAAGTTCCACCAGAAGTGTGTTTTCATACAAAAACTGTTAATTACAACTAACTTTGTCCATCCGATTCGATCTTTGTTCTTTGATATGAAGTTCCACCAGAAGTGTGTTTTCATACAAAAACTGTTAATTACAATTAACTTTGTCCATCCGATTCGAACTTTGTTCTTTGATACGAAGTTCCACCAGAAGTGTGTTTTCATACAAAAACTGTTAATTACAACTAACTTTGTCCATCCGATTCGAACTTTGTTCGTTGATATGAAGTTCCACCAGAAGTGTGTTTTCATACAAAAACTGTTAATTACAACTAACTTTGTCCATCCGATTCGAAATTTGTTCTTTGATTTGAAGTTCCACCAGAAGTGTGTTTTCATACAAAAACTGTTAATTACAACTAACTTTGTCCATCCGATTCGAACTTTGTTCTTTGATTTGAAGTTCCACCAGAAGTGTGTTTTCATACAAAAACTGTTAATTACAACTAACTTTGTCCATCCGATTCGAACTTTGTTCGTTGATATGAAGTTCCACCAGAAGTGTGTTTTCATACAAAAACTGTTAATTACAACTAACTTTGTCCATCCGATTCGAACTTTGTTCGTTGATATGAAGTTCCACCAGAAGTGTGTTTTCATACAAAAACTGTTAATTACAACTAACTTTGTCCATCCGATTCGAACTTTGTTCTTTGATTTGAAGTTCCACCAGAAGTGTGTTTTCATACAAAAACTGTTAATTACAACTAACTTTGTCCATCCGATTCGATCTTTGTTCTTTGATATGAAGTTCCACCAGAAGTGTGTTTTCATACAAAAACTGTTAATTACAATTAACTTTGTCCATCCGATTCGAACTTTGTTCTTTGATACGAAGTTCCACCAGAAGTGTGTTTTCATACAAAAACTGTTAATTACAACTAACTTTGTCCATCCGATTCGAACTTTGTTCGTTGATATGAAGTTCCACCAGAAGTGTGTTTTCATACAAAAACTGTTAATTACAACTAACTTTGTCCATCCGATTCGAAATTTGTTCTTTGATTTGAAGTTCCACCAGAAGTGTGTTTTCATACAAAAACTGTTAATTACAACTAACTTTGTCCATCCGATTCGAACTTTGTTCTTTGATTTGAAGTTCCACCAGAAGTGTGTTTTCATACAAAAACTGTTAATTACAACTAACTTTGTCCATCCGATTCGAACTTTGTTCGTTGATATGAAGTTCCACCAGAAGTGTGTTTTCATACAAAAACTGTTAATTACAACTAACTTTGTCCATCCGATTCGAACTTTGTTCGTTGATATGAAGTTCCACCAGAAGTGTGTTTTCATACAAAAACTGTTAATTACAACTAACTTTGTCCATCCGATTCGAACTTTGTTCTTTGATTTGAAGTTCCACCAGAAGTGTGTTTTCATACAAAAACTGTTAATTACAACTAACTTTGTCCATCCGATTCGAACTTTGTTCGTTGATATGAAGTTCCACCAGAAGTGTGTTTTCATACAAAAACTGTTAATTACAACTAACTTTGTCCATCCGATTCGAACTTTGTTCTTTGATTTGAAGTTCCACCAGAAGTGTGTTTTCATACAAAAACTGTTAATTACAACTAACTTTGTTAATCCAAAACGAACTTTGTTCGTTGATATGAAGTTCCACTAGAAGTGTGTTTTCATACAAAAACTGTTAATTACAACTAACTTTGTCCATCCGATTCGAACTTTGTTCTTTGATTTGAAGTTCCACCAGAAGTGTGTTTTCATACAAAAACTGTTAATTACAACTAACTTTGTCCATCCGATTCGAAATTTGTTCTTTGATTTGAAGTTCCACCAGAAGTGTGTTTTCATACAAAAACTGTTAATTACAACTAACTTTGTCCATCCGATTCGAACTTTGTTCTTTGATTTGAAGTTCCACCAGAAGTGTGTTTTCATACAAAAACTGTTAATTACAACTAACTTTGTCCATCCGATTCGAAATTTGTTCTTTGATTTGAAGTTCCACCAGAAGTGTGTTTTCATACAAAAACTGTTAATTACAACTAACTTTGTCCATCCGATTCGAACTTTGTTCTTTGATTTGAAGTTCCACCAGAAGTGTGTTTTCATACAAAAACTGTTAATTACAACTAACTTTGTCCATCCGATTCGAACTTTGTTGTTTGATATGAAGTTCCACCAGAAGTGTGTTTTCATACAAAAACTGTTAATTACAACTAACTTTGTCCATCCGATTCGAACTTTGTTCTTTGATTTGAAGTTCCACCAGAAGTGTGTTTTCATACAAAAACTGTTAATTACAACTAACTTTGTCCATCCGATTCGAACTTTGTTGTTTGATATGAAGTTCCACCAGAAGTGTGTTTTCATACAAAAACTGTTAATTACAACTAACTTTGTCCATCCGATTCGAACTTTGTTCGTTGATATGAAGTTCCACCAGAAGTGTGTTTTCATACAAAAACTGTTAATTACAACTAACTTTGTCCATCCAAAACGAACTTTGTTCGTTAATATGAAATTCCACTAGAAGTGTGTTTTCATACAAAAACTGTTAATTACAACTAACTTTGTCCATCCGATTCGAACTTTGTTCTTTGATTTGAAGTTCCACCAGAAGTGTGTTTTCATACAAAAACTGTTAATTACAACTAACTTTGTCCATCCGATTCGATCTTTGTTCTTTGATATGAAGTTCCACCAGAAGTGTGTTTTCATACAAAAACTGTTAATTACAACTAACTTTGTCCATCCGATTCGAACTTTGTTCTTTGATTTGAAGTTCCACCAGAAGTGTGTTTTCATACAAAAACTGTTAATTACAACTAACTTTGTCCATCCAAAACGAACTTTGTTCGTTAATATGAAATTCCACTAGAAGTGTGTTTTCATACAAAAACTGTTAATTACAACTAACTTTGTCCATCCGATTCGAACTATGTTCTTTGATTTGAAGTTCCACCAGAAGTGTGTTTTCATACAAAAACTGTTAATTACAACTAACTTTGTCCATCCAAAACGAACTTTGTTCGTTGGTATGAAGTTCCACTAGAAGTGTGTTTTCATACAAAAACTGTTAATTACAACTAACTTTGTCCATCCGATTCGAACTTTGTTCTTTGATTTGAAGTTCCACCAGAAGTGTGTTTTCATACAAAAACTGTTAATTACAACTAACTTTGTCCATCCGATTCGATCTTTGTTCTTTGATATGAAGTTCCACCAGAAGTGTGTTTTCATACAAAAACTGTTAATTACAATTAACTTTGTCCATCCGATTCGAACTTTGTTCTTTGATACGAAGTTCCACCAGAAGTGTGTTTTCATACAAAAACTGTTAATTACAACTAACTTTGTCCATCCGATTCGAACTTTGTTCGTTGATATGAAGTTCCACCAGAAGTGTGTTTTCATACAAAAACTGTTAATTACAACTAACTTTGTCCATCCGATTCGAAATTTGTTCTTTGATTTGAAGTTCCACCAGAAGTGTGTTTTCATACAAAAACTGTTAATTACAACTAACTTTGTCCATCCGATTCGAACTTTGTTCTTTGATTTGAAGTTCCACCAGAAGTGTGTTTTCATACAAAAACTGTTAATTACAACTAACTTTGTCCATCCGATTCGAACTTTGTTCGTTGATATGAAGTTCCACCAGAAGTGTGTTTTCATACAAAAACTGTTAATTACAACTAACTTTGTCCATCCGATTCGAACTTTGTTCGTTGATATGAAGTTCCACCAGAAGTGTGTTTTCATACAAAAACTGTTAATTACAACTAACTTTGTCCATCCGATTCGAACTTTGTTCTTTGATTTGAAGTTCCACCAGAAGTGTGTTTTCATACAAAAACTGTTAATTACAACTTACTTTGTCCATCCGATTCGAACTTTGTTCGTTGATATGAAGTTCCACCAGAAGTGTGTTTTCATACAAAAACTGTTAATTACAACTAACTTTGTCCATCCGATTCGAACTTTGTTCTTTGATTTGAAGTTCCACCAGAAGTGTGTTTTCATACAAAAACTGTTAATTACAACTAACTTTGTTAATCCAAAACGAACTTTGTTCGTTGATATGAAGTTCCACTAGAAGTGTGTTTTCATACAAAAACTGTTAATTACAACTAACTTTGTCCATCCGATTCGAACTTTGTTCTTTGATTTGAAGTTCCACCAGAAGTGTGTTTTCATACAAAAACTGTTAATTACAACTAACTTTGTCCATCCGATTCGATCTTTGTTCTTTGATATGAAGTTCCACCAGAAGTGTGTTTTCATACAAAAACTGTTAATTACAACTAACTTTGTCCATCCGATTCGAACTTTGTTCGTTGATATGAAGTTCCACCAGAAGTGTGTTTTCATACAAAAACTGTTAATTACAACTAACTTTGTCCATCCTATTCGATCTTTGTTCTTTGATATGAAGTTCCACCAGAAGTGTGTTTTCATACAAAAACTGTTAATTACAACTAACTTTGTCCATCCGATTCGAACTTTGTTCGTTGATATGAAGTTCCACCAGAAGTGTGTTTTCATACAAAAACTGTTAATTACAACTAACTTTGTCCATCTGATTCGAACTTTGTTCGTTGATATGAAGTTCCACTAGAAGTGTGTTTTCATACAAAAACTGTTAATTACAACTAACTTTGTCCATCCGATTCGAACTTTGTTCGTTGATAGGAAGTTCCACCAGAAGTGTGTTTTCATACAAAAACTGTTAATTACAACTAACTTTGTCCATCCGATTCGAACTTTGTTCGTTGATATGAAGTTCCACTAGAAGTGTGTTTTCATACAAAAACTGTTAATTACAACTAACTTTGTCCATCCGATTCGAACTTTGTTCTTTGATTTGAAGTTCCACCAGAAGTGTGTTTTCATACAAAAACTGTTAATTACAACTAACTTTGTCCATCCTATTCGATCTTTGTTCTTTGATATGAAGTTCCACCAGAAGTGTGTTTTCATACAAAAACTGTTAATTACAACTAACTTTGTCCATCCGATTCGAACTTTGTTCGTTGATATGAAGTTCCACCAGAAGTGTGTTTTCATACAAAAACTGTTAATTACAACTAACTTTGTCCATCCGATTCGATCTTTGTACTTTGATACGAAGTTCCACCAGAAGTGTGTTTTCATACAAAAACTGTTAATTACAACTAACTTTGTCCATCCGATTCGAACTTTGTTCTTTCATATGAAGTTCCACCAGAAGTTTGTTTTCATACAAAAACTGTTAATTACAACTAACTTTGTCCATCCGATTCGAACTTTGTTCGTTGATATGAAGTTGCACCAGAAGTGTGTTTTCATACAAAAACTGTTAATTACAACTAACTTTGTCCATCCGATTCGAACTTTGTTCTTTGATTTGCAGTTCCACCAGAAGTGTGTTTTCATACAAAAACCGTTAATTACAACTAACTTTGTCCATCCGATTCGAACTTTGTTCTTTGATATGAAGTTCCACCAGAAGTGAGTTTTCATACAAAAACTGTTAATTACAACTAACTTTGTCCATCCGATGCGAACTTTGTACTTTGATATGAAGTTGCACCAGAAGTGTGTTTTCATACAAAAACTGTTAATTACAACTAACTTTGTCCATCCGATTCGAACTTTGTTCTTTGATTTGCAGTTCCACCAGAAGTGTGTTTTCATACAAAAACTGTTAATTACAACTAACTTTGTCCATCCGATTCGAACTTTGTTCTTTGATATGAAGTTCCACCAGAAGTGAGTTTTCATACAAAAACTGTTAATTACAACTAACTTTGTCCATCCGATGCGAACTTTGTACTTTGATATAAAGTTGCACCAGAAGTGTGTTTTCATACAAAAACTGTTAATTACAACTAACTTTGTCCATCCGATTCGAACTTTGTTCTTTGATTTGCAGTTCCACCAGAAGTGTGTTTTCATACAAAAACTGTTAATTACAACTAACTTTGTCCATCCGATTCGAACTTTGTTCTTTGATATGAAGTTCCACCAGAAGTGAGTTTTCATACAAAAACTGTTAATTACAACTAACTTTGTCCATCCGATTCGAACTTTGTACTTTGATATGAAGTTCCACTAGAAGTGTGTTTTTATACAAAAACTGTTAATTACAACTAACTTTGTCCATCCGATTCGAACTTTGTTCTTTGATTTGCAGTTCCACCAGAAGTGTGTTTTCATACAAAAACTGTTAATTACAACTAACTTTGTCCATCCGATTCGAACTTTGTTCTTTGATTTGAAGTTCCACCAGAAGTGTGTTTTCATACAAAAACTGTTAATTACAACTAACTTTGTCCATCCGATTCGAACTTTGTTCTTTGATATGAAGTTCCACCAGAAGTGAGTTTTCATACAAAAACTGTTAATTACAACTAACTTTGTCCATCCGATGCGAACTTTGTACTTTGATATGAAGTTGCACCAGAAGTGTGTTTTCATACAAAAACTGTTAATTACAACTAACTTTGTCCATCCGATTCGAACTTTGTTCTTTGATATGAAGTTCCACCAGAAGTGTGTTTTCATACAAAAACTGTTAATTACAACTAACTTTGTCCATCCGATTCGAACTTTGTTCTTTGATATGAAGTTCCACCAGAAGTGTGTTTTCATACAAAAACTGTTAATTACAACTAACTTTGTCCATCCGATTCGATCTTTGTTCTTTGATATGAAGTTCCACCAGAAGTGAGTTTTCATACAAAAACTGTTAATTACAACTAACTTTGTCCATCCGATTCGAACTTTGTTCTTTGATTTGAAGTTCCACCAGAAGTTTGTTTTCATACAAAAACTGTTAATTACAACTAACTTTGTCCATCCGATTCGAACTTTGTTCGTTGATATGAAGTTCCACCAGAAGTGAGTTTTCATACAAAAACTGTTAATTACAACTAACTTTGTCCATCCGATTCGAACTTTGTTCGTTGATATGAAGTTCCACCAGAAGTGTGTTTTCATAAAAAACTGTTAATTACAACTAACTTTGTCCATCCGATTCGAACTTTGTTCTTTCATATGAAGTTCCACCAGAAGTGTGTTTTCATACAAAAACTGTTAATTACAACTAACTTTGTCCATCCGATTCGAACTTTGTTCTTTCATATGAAGTTCCACCAGAAGTGAGTTTTCATACAAAAACTGTTAATTACAACTAACTTTGTCCATCCGATTCGAACTTTGTTCTTTGATTTGAAGTTCCACCAGAAGTGTGTTTTCATACAAAAACTGTTAATTACAACTAACTTTGTCCATCCGATTCGAACTTTGTTCTTTGATTTGAAGTTCCACCAGAAGTGTGTTTTCATACAAAAACTGTTAATTACAACTAACTTTGTCCGTCCGATTCGAACTTTGTTTTTGATATGAAGTTCCACCAGAAGTGTGTTTTCATACAAAAACTGTTAATTACAACTAACTTTGTCCATCCGATTCGAACTTTGTTCTTTGATATGAAGTTCCACCAGAAGTGACCCAAGCAACCTAAAGCAACATGCAGCGCTACTTAGCGATAAAAAGAGCGCTTCAATACGATGTTCGAGAGCGAAGCGAAACATCGAAATGCAGCGCTGCCTCGTTGCCGAAATGTAGCGCTCATGCAGCCAATCCGGGAAACAGCGGCAGCTATCGTAAAGCTTTACAGATTAGCTGCAAGAGCGCTACATTTCGGCAATATGCAGCGCATGTATTGAAGCGCTCTTTTTATCGCTAAGTAGCGCTGCATGTTGCTTTAGGTTGCTTGGATAGTTTAAATGTGTGCGTGCAGTTAGCATTTTTATTTGTGTAAGTGAATCAGTTGACTGAAGAATGTGTGTATGTGTGTTAGTTTATATCGGCAATGAGCCTGTTTGACAGGATTGTTCCTGATATTTCTGCATGGCATGGTTTTGCAAAGGTTTTGCCCAGTACCTTAAACATGTTTTTATGTCCATGTCCTTAAAATTTGGATGTTCCGTTGACATGCTGCTTTCCTCCTCATCACTTCCTGATTCGTTTGCTGGTATTTCATTAGGAACGTGACAATTTGCTTCACTATTTCGATATGGTTTTGTTTCTGCCAAGGTTCTGTTTCCGGGCTCCTCGATGCTTACAGTTGGAATTTGTGGTGCCTCTTCGTTTGAGGTCCTTTTTTTCATATACACATCTCTTTTTCGGTATAACACACCAGACTTCCGCAACCTTTTTGCATTCATTTCACTATGTTTGCTTTATCACAACTAAATTCTCCAAGAACAAACCTCACGTACCAAAATATAGATTGCAAATGACATACACACACCTATATTTAAACTTATACTGTGAGCAGAAAATGTTTACATTATGGCGATTTGCCGCAACATCGCTGCAAAACCGCTGCAAAAGAGGTTGCTTGCAGCGAAACTTTTTCAGTCTACGTGAATCGCTGCAAAACAGCTGCAGGAGAGGTTGTTTGCAGCGAAACTGTTTGACTTCACGACATTGGCTTACAATTGGCTATAAGAGCGCTGCATGAGAGGTTTCTTGCAGCATAACTTTTACAGCAGCGAAAATCGCTACAATATCGCTAAAATAGCGCTCTGCGAAACTTTAGCGTTAAAAGTAGCATGTGAAGCAAATATAGCTATAATGCAGCGCCTCGTGCTGCTTTAGGCAGCTTGGGGAGTTTTCATACAGAAACTGTTAATTACAACTAACTTTGTCCATCCGATTCGAACTTTGTTCTTTGATTTGCAGTTCCTCCAGAAGTGTGTTTTCATACAAAAACTGTTAATTACAACTAACTTTGTCCATCCGATTCGAACTTTGTTCTTTGATTTGAAGTTCCACCAGAAGTGTGTTTTCATACAAAAACTGTTAATTACAACTAACTTTGTCCAACCAAAACGAACTTTGTACTTTGATTTGAAGTTCCACCAGAAGTGAGTTTTCATACAAAAACTGTTAATTACAACTAACTTTGTCCATCCGATGCGACTTTTGTACTTTGATATGAAGTTGCACCAGAAGTGTGTTTTCATACAAAAACTGTTAATTACAACTAACTTTGTCCATCCGATTCGAACTTTGTTCTTTGATTTGAAGTTCCACCAGAAGTGTGTTTTCATACAAAAACTGTTAATTACAACTAACTTTGTCCATCCGATTCGAACTTTGTTCGTTGATTTGAAGTTCTACCAGAAGTGTGTTTTCATACAAAAACTGTTAATTACAACTAACTTTGTCCATCCGATGCGAACTTTGTACTTTGATATGAAGTTGCACCAGAAGTGTGTTTTCATACAAAAACTGTTAATTACAACTAACTTTGTCCATCCGATTCGAACTTTGTTCTTTGATATGAAGTTCCACCAGAAGTGTGTTTTCATACAAAAACTGTTAATTACAACTAACTTTGTCCATCCGATTCGAACTTTGTTCTTTGATTTGAAGTTCCACCAGAAGTGTGTTTTCATACAAAAACTGTTAATTACAACTAACTTTGTCCGTCCGATTCGAACTTTATTCTTTGATATGAAGTTCCACCAGAAGTGAGTTTTCATACAAAAACTGTTAATTACAACTAACTTTGTCCATCCGATTCGAACTTTGTTCTTTGATATGAAGTTCCACCAGAAGTGTGTTTTCATACAAAAACTGTTAATTACAACTAACTTTGTCCATCCGATTCGAACTTTGTTCTTTGATTTGAAGTTCCACCAGAAGTGTGTTTTCATACAAAAACTGTTAATTACAACTAACTTCGTCCATCCGATTCGAACTTTGTTCTTTGATATGAAGTTCCACCAGAAGTGTGTTTTCATACAAAAACTGTTAATTACAACTAACTTTGTCCATCCGATGCGACTTTTGTACTTTGATATGAAGTTGCACCAGAAGTGTGTTTTCATACAAAAACTGTTAATTACAACTAACTTTGTCCATCCGATTCGAAATTTGTACTTTGATATGAAGTTGCACCAGAAGTGAATTTTCATACAAAAACTGTTAATTACATCTAACTTTGTCCATCCGATTCGAACTTTGTTCTTTGATTTGAAGTTCCACCAGAAGTGTGTTTTCATACAAAAACTGTTAATTACAACTAACTTTGTCCATCCGATTCGAACTTTGTTCTTTGATTTGAAGTTCCACCAGAAGTGTGTTTTCATACAAAAACTGTTAATTACAACTAACTTTGTCCATCCGATTCGAACTTTGTTCTTTGATTTGAAGTTCCACCAGAAGTGTGTTTTCATACAAAAACTGTTAATTACAACTAACTTCGTCCATCCGATTCGAACTTTGTTCTTTGATATGAAGTTCCACCAGAAGTGTGTTTTCATACAAAAACTGTTAATTACAACTAACTTTGTCCATCCGATTCGATCTTTGTTCTTTGATTTGAAGTTCCACCAGAAGTGTGTTTTCATACAAAAACTGTTAATTACAACTAACTTCGTCCATCCGATTCGAACTTTGTTCTTTGATATGAAGTTCCACCAGAAGTGTGTTTTCATACAAAAACTGTTAATTACAACTAACTTTGTCCATCCGATTCGAACTTTGTTCTTTGATTTGAAGTTCCACCAGAAGTGTGTTTTCATACAAAAACTGTTAATTACAACTAACTTCGTCCATCCGATTCGAACTTTGTTCTTTGATATGAAGTTCCACCAGAAGTGTGTTTTCATACAAAAACTGTTAATTACAACTAACTTTGTCCATCCGATTCGAACTTTGTTCTTTGATTTGAAGTTCCACCAGAAGTGTGTTTTCATACAAAAACTGTTAATTACAACTAACTTCGTCCATCCGATTCGAACTTTGTTCTTTGATATGAAGTTCCACCAGAAGTGTGTTTTCATACAAAAACTGTTAATTACAACTAACTTTGTCCAACCAAAACGAACTTTGTACTTTGATTTGAAGTTCCACCAGAAGTGAGTTTTCATACAAAAACTGTTAATTACAACTAACTTTGTCCATCCGATGCGACTTTTGTACTTTGATATGAAGTTGCACCAGAAGTGTGTTTTCATACAAAAACTGTTAATTACATCTAACTTTGTCCATCCGATTCGAACTTTGTTCTTTGATTTGAAGTTCCACCAGAAGTGTGTTTTCATACAAAAACTGTTAATTACAACTAACTTTGTCCATCCGATTCGAACTTTGTTCTTTGATTTGAAGTTCCACCAGAAGTGTGTTTTCATACAAAAACTGTTAATTACAACTAACTTTGTCCGTCCGATTCGAACTTTATTCTTTGATATGAAGTTCCACCAGAAGTGAGTTTTCATACAAAAACTGTTAATTACAACTAACTTTGTCCATCCGATGCGAACTTTGTACTTTGATATGAAGTTCCACCAGAAGTGAGTTTTCATACAAAAACTGTTAATTACAACTAACTTTGTCCATCCGATTCGAACTTTGTTCTTTGATATGAAGTTCCACCAGAAGTGTGTTTTCATACAAAAACTGTTAATTACAACTAACTTTGTCCATCCGATTCGAACTTTGTTCTTTGATTTGAAGTTCCACCAGAAGTGTGTTTTCGTACAAAAACTGTTAATTACAACTAACTTTGTCCATCCGATTCGAACTTTGTTCTTTGATTTGAAGTTCCACCAGAAGTGTGTTTTCATACAAAAACTGTTAATTACAACTAACTTTGTCCATCCGATGCGAACTTTGTACTTTGATATGAAGTTGCACCAGAAGTGTGTTTTCATACAAAAACTGTTAATTACAACTAACTTTGTCCATCCGATTCGAACTTTGTTCTTTGATATGAAGTTCCACCAGAAGTGTGTTTTCATACAAAAACTGTTAATTACAACTAACTTTGTCCATCCGATACGAACTTTGTTCTTTGATTTGAAGTTCCACCAGAAGTGTGTTTTCATACAAAAACTGTTAATTACAACTAACTTTGTCCATCCGATGCGAACTTTGTACTTTGATATGAAGTTCCACCAGAAGTGTGTTTTCATACAAAAACTGTTAATTACAACTAACTTTGTCCATCCGATGCGAACTTTGTTCTTTGATATGAAGTTCCACCAGAAGTGTGTTTTCATACAAAAACTGTTAATTACAACTAACTTTGTCCATCCGATTCGAACTTTGTTCTTTGATTTGAAGTTCCACCAGAAGTGTGTTTTCATACAAAAACTGTTAATTACAACTAACTTTGTCCATCCGATGCGAACTTTGTACTTTGATATGAAGTTGCACCAGAAGTGTGTTTTCATACAAAAACTGTTAATTACAACTAACTTTGTCCATCCGATTCGAACTTTGTTCTTTGATTTGAAGTTCCACCAGAAGTGTGTTTTCATACAAAAACTGTTAATTACAACTAACTTTGTCCATCCGATGCGAACTTTGTACTTTGATATGAAGTTGCACCAGAAGTGTGTTTTCATACAAAAACTGTTAATTACAACTAACTTTGTTCATCCGATTCGAACTTTGTTCTTTGATTTGAAGTTCCACCAGAAGTGTGTTTTCATACAAAAACTGTTAATTACAACTAACTTTGTCCATCCGATTCGAACTTTGTTCTTTGATTTGAAGTTCCACCAGAAGTGTGTTTTCATACAAAAACTGTTAATTACAACTAACTTTGTCCATCCGATTCGAACTTTGTTCTTTGATATGAAGTTCCACCAGAAGTGTGTTTTCATACAAAAACTGTTAATTACAACTAACTTTGTCCATCCGATGCGAACTTTGTACTTTGATATGAAGTTGCACCAGAAGTGTGTTTTCATACAAAAACTGTTAATTACAACTAACTTTGTCCATCCGATTCGAACTTTGTTCTTTGATTTGAAGTTCCACCAGAAGTGTGTTTTCATACAAAAACTGTTAATTACAACTAACTTTGTCCATCCGATTCGAACTTTGTTCTTTGATTTGAAGTTCCACCAGAAGTGTGTTTTCATACAAAAACTGTTAATTACAACTAACTTTGTCCGTCCGATTCGAACTTTATTCTTTGATATGAAGTTCCACCAGAAGTGAGTTTTCATACAAAAACTGTTAATTACAACTAACTTTGTCCATCCGATTCGAACTTTGTTCTTTGATATGAAGTTCCACCAGAAGTGTGTTTTCATACAAAAACTGTTAATTACAACTAACTTTGTCCATCCGATTCGAACTTTGTTCTTTGATTTGAAGTTCCACCAGAAGTGTGTTTTCATACAAAAACTGTTAATTACAACTAACTTTGTCCATCCGATGCGAACTTTGTACTTTGATATGAAGTTGCACCAGAAGTGTGTTTTCATACAAAAACTGTTAGTTACATCTAACTTTGTCCATCCGATTCGAACTTTGTTCTTTGATTTGAAGTTCCACCAGAAGTGTGTTTTCATACAAAAACTGTTAATTAGAACTAACTTTGTCCGTCCGATTCGAACTTTGTTCTTTGATTTGAAGTTCCACCAGAAGTGTGTTTTCATACAAAAACTGTTAATTACAACTAACTTTGTCCATCCGATTCGAACTTTGTTCTTTGATTTGAAGTTCCACCAGAAGTGTGTTTTCATACAAAAACTGTTAATTACAACTAACTTTGTCCATCCGATGCGAACTTTGTACTTTGATATGAAGTTGCACCAGAAGTGTGTTTTCATACAAAAACTGTTAATTACAACTAACTTTGTCCATCCGATTCGAACTTTGTTCTTTGATTTGAAGTTCCACCAGAAGTGTGTTTTCATACAAAAACTGTTAATTACAACTAACTTTGTCCATCCGATGCGAACTTTGTACTTTGATATGAAGTTGCACCAGAAGTGTGTTTTCATACAAAAACTGTTAATTACAACTAACTTTGTCCATCCGATTCGAACTTTGTTCTTTGATTTGAAGTTCCACCAGAAGTGTGTTTTCATACAAAAACTGTTAATTACAACTAACTTTGTCCATCCGATTCGAACTTTGTTCTTTGATTTGAAGTTCCACCAGAAGTGTGTTTTCATACAAAAACTGTTAATTACAACTAACTTTGTCCATCCGATTCGAACTTTGTTCTTTGATTTGAAGTTCCACCAGAAGTGTGTTTTCATACAAAAACTGTTAATTACAACTAACTTTGTCCATCCGATGCGAACTTTGTACTTTGATATGAAGTTGCACCAGAAGTGTGTTTTCATACAAAAACTGTTAATTACAACTAACTTTGTCCATCCGATTCGAACTTTGTTCTTTGATATGAAGTTCCACCAGAAGTGTGTTTTCATACAAAAACTGTTAATTACAACTAACTTTGTCCATCCGATTCGAACTTTGTTCTTTGATTTGAAGTTCCACCAGAAGTGTGTTTTCATACAAAAACTGTTAATTACAACTAACTTTGTCCGTCCGATTCGAACTTTGTTCTTTGATTTGAAGTTCCACCAGAAGTGTGTTTTCATACAAAAACTGTTAATTACAACTAACTTTGTCCATTCGATGCGAACTTTGTACTTTGATATGAAGTTGCACCAGAAGTGTGTTTTCATACAAAAACTGTTAATTACAACTAACTTTGTCCATCCGATTCGAACTTTGTTCTTTGATATGAAGTTGCACCAGAAGTGTGTTTTCATACAAAAACTGTTAATTACAACTAACTTTGTCCATCCGATGCGAACTTTGTACTTTGATATGAAGTTGCACCAGAAGTGTGTTTTCATACAAAAACTGTTAATTACAACTAACTTTGTCCAGCCGATTCGAACTTTGTTCTTTGATATGAAGTTCCACCAGAAGTGTGTTTTCATACAAAAACTGTTAATTACAACTAACTTTGTCCATCCGATTCGAACTTTGTTCTTTGATTTGAAGTTCCACCAGAAGTGTGTTTTCATACAAAAACTGTTAATTACAACTAACTTTGTCCATCCGATGCGAACTTTGTACTTTGATATGAAGTTGCACCAGAAGTGTGTTTTCATACAAAAACTGTTAATTACAACTAACTTTGTCCATCCGATTCGAACTTTGTTCTTTGATATGAAGTTCCACCAGAAGTGTGTTTTCATACAAAAACTGTTAATTACAACTAACTTTGTCCGTCCGATTCGAACTTTGTTCTTTGATTTGAAGTTCCACCAGAAGTGTGTTTTCATACAAAAACTGTTAATTACAACTAACTTTGTCCATCCGATTCGAACTTTGTTCTTTGATTTGAAGTTCCACCAGAAGTGTGTTTTCATACAAAAACTGTTAATTACAACTAACTTTGTCCATCCGATTCGAACTTTGTTCTTTGATTTGAAGTTCCACCAGAAGTGTGTTTTCATACAAAAACTGTTAATTACAACTAACTTTGTCCATCCGATGCGAACTTTGTACTTTGATATGAAGTTGCACCAGAAGTGTGTTTTCATACAAAAACTGTTAATTACAACTAACTTTGTCCATCCGATTCGAACTTTGTTCTTTGATATGAAGTTCCACCAGAAGTGTGTTTTCATACAAAAACTGTTAATTACAACTAACTTTGTCCATCCGATTCGAACTTTGTTCTTTGATTTGAAGTTCCACCAGAAGTGTGTTTTCATACAAAAACTGTTAATTACAACTAACTTTGTCCATCCGATGCGAACTTTGTACTTTGATATGAAGTTGCACCAGAAGTGTGTTTTCATACAAAAACTGTTAATTACAACTAACTTTGTCCATCCGATTCGAACTTTGTTCTTTGATATGAAGTTGCACCAGAAGTGTGTTTTCATACAAAAACTGTTAATTACAACTAACTTTGTCCATCCGATTCGAACTTTGTTCTTTGATTTGAAGTTCCACCAGAAGTGTGTTTTCATACAAAAACTGTTAATTACAACTAACTTTGTCCATCCGATGCGAACTTTGTACTTTGATATGAAGTTGCACCAGAAGTGTGTTTTCATACAAAAACTGTTAGTTACATCTAACTTTGTCCATCCGATTCGAACTTTGTTCTTTGATTTGAAGTTCCACCAGAAGTGTGTTTTCATACAAAAACTGTTAATTAGAACTAACTTTGTCCGTCCGATTCGAACTTTGTTCTTTGATTTGAAGTTCCACCAGAAGTGTGTTTTCATACAAAAACTGTTAATTACAACTAACTTTGTCCATCCGATTCGAACTTTGTTCTTTGATTTGAAGTTCCACCAGAAGTGAGTTTTCATACAGAAACTGTTAATTACAACTAACTTTGTCCATCCGATTCGAACTTTGTTCTTTGATATGAAGTTCCACCAGAAGTGTGTTTTCATACAAAAACTGTTAATTACAACTAACTTTGTCCATCCGATTCGAACTTTGTTCTTTGATATGAAGTTCCACCAGAAGTGAGTTTTCATACAGAAACTGTTAATTACAACTAACTTTGTCCATCCGATTCGAACTTTGTTCTTTGATATGTAGTTCCACCAGAAGTGTGTTTTCATACAAAAACTGTTAATTACAACTAACTTTGTCCATCCGATTCGAACTTTGTTCTTTGATATGAAGTTCCACCAGAAGTGTGTTTTCATACAAAAACTGTTAATTACAACTAACTTTGTCCATCCGATTCGAACTTTGTTCTGTGATATGAAGTTCCACCAGAAGTGTGTTTTCATACAAAAACTGTTAATTACAACTAACTTTGTCCATCCGATGCGAACTTTGTACTTTGATATGAAGTTGCACCAGAAGTGTGTTTTCATACAAAAACTGTTAATTACAACTAACTTTGTCCATCCGATTCGAACTTTGTTCTGTGATATGAAGTTCCACCAGAAGTGTGTTTTCATACAAAAACTGTTAATTACAACTAACTTTGTCCATCCGATTCGAACTTTGTTCTTTGATTTGCAGTTCCTCCAGAAGTGTGTTTTCATACAAAAACTGTTAATTACAACTAACTTTGTCCATCCGATTCGAACTTTGTTCTTTGATTTGAAGTTCCACCAGAAGTGTGTTTTCATACAAAAACTGTTAATTACAACTAACTTTGTCCATCCGATTCGAACTTTGTTCTGTGATATGAAGTTCCACCAGAAGTGAGTTTTCATACAAAAACTGTTAATTACAACTAACTTTGTCCGTCCGATTCGAACTTTATTCTTTGATATGAAGTTCCACCAGAAGTGAGTTTTCATACAAAAACTGTTAATTACAACTAACTTTGTCCATCCGATGCGAACTTTGTACTTTGATATGAAGTTCCACCAGAAGTGTGTTTTCATACAAAAACTGTTAATTACAACTAACTTTGTCCGTCCGATTCGAACTTTATTCTTTGATATGAAGTTCCACCAGAAGTGAGTTTTCATACAAAAACTGTTAATTACAACTAACTTTGTCCATCCGATTCGAACTTTGTTCTTTGATATGAAGTTCCACCAGAAGTGTGTTTTCATACAAAAACTGTTAATTACAACTAACTTTGTCCATCCGATTCGAACTTTGTTCTTTGATTTGAAGTTCCACCAGAAGTGTGTTTTCATACAAAAACTGTTAATTACAACTAACTTTGTCCATCCGATTCGAACTTTGTTCTTTGATTTGAAGTTCCACCAGAAGTGTGTTTTCATACAAAAACTGTTAATTACAACTAACTTTGTCCATCCGATGCGAACTTTGTACTTTGATATGAAGTTCCACCAGAAGTGTGTTTTCATACAAAAACTGTTAGTTACATCTAACTTTGTCCATCCGATTTGAACTTTGTTCTTTGATTTGAAGTTCCACCAGAAGTGTGTTTTCATACAAAAACTGTAAATTAGAACTAACTTTGTCCGTCCGATTCGAACTTTGTTCTTTGATTTGAAGTTCCACCAGAAGTGTGTTTTCATACAAAAACTGTTAATTACAACTAACTTTGTCCATCCGATTCGAACTTTGTTCTTTGATATGAAGTTCCACCAGAAGTGTGTTTTCATACAAAAACTGTTAATTACAACTAACTTTGTCCATCCGATTCGAACTTTGTTCTTTGATATGAAGTTCCACCAGAAGTGTGTTTTCATACAAAAACTGTTAATTACAACTAACTTTGTCCATCCGATTCGAACTTTGTTCTTTGATATGAAGTTCCACCAGAAGTGAGTTTTCATACAGAAACTGTTAATTACAACTAACTTTGTCCATCCGATTCGAACTTTGTTCTTTGATATGTAGTTCCACCAGAAGTGTGTTTTCATACAAAAACTGTTAATTACAACTAACTTTGTCCATCCGATTCGAACTTTGTTCTTTGATATGAAGTTCCACCAGAAGTGTGTTTTCATACAAAAACTGTTAATTACAACTAACTTTGTCCATCCGATTCGAACTTTGTTCTGTGATATGAAGTTCCACCAGAAGTGTGTTTTCATACAAAAACTGTTAATTACAACTAACTTTGTCCATCCGATGCGAACTTTGTACTTTGATATGAAGTTGCACCAGAAGTGTGTTTTCATACAAAAACTGTTAATTACAACTAACTTTGTCCATCCGATTCGAATTTTGTTCTTTGATTTGAAGTTCCACCAGAAGTGTGTTTTCATACAAAAACTGTTAATTACAACTAACTTTGTCCATCCGATTCGAACTTTGTTCTTTGATTTGAAGTTCCACCAGAAGTGTGTTTTCATACAAAAACTGTTAATTACAACTAACTTTGTCCATCCGATGCGAACTTTGTACTTTGATATGAAGTTGCACCAGAAGTGTGTTTTCATACAAAAACTGTTAGTTACATCTAACTTTGTCCATCCGATTTGAACTTTGTTCTTTGATTTGAAGTTCCACCAGAAGTGTGTTTTCATACAAAAACTGTTAATTAGAACTAACTTTGTCCGTCCGATTCGAACTTTGTTCTTTGATTTGAAGTTCCACCAGAAGTGTGTTTTCATACAAAAACTGTTAATTACAACTAACTTTGTCCATCCGATGCGAACTTTGTACTTTGATATGAAGTTGCACCAGAAGTGTGTTTTCATACAAAAACTGTTAATTACAACTAACTTTGTCCATCCGATTCGAATTTTGTTCTTTGATTTGAAGTTCCACCAGAAGTGTGTTTTCATACAAAAACTGTTAATTACAACTAACTTTGTCCATCCGATTCGAACTTTGTTCTTTGATTTGAAGTTCCACCAGAAGTGTGTTTTCATACAAAAACTGTTAATTACAACTAACTTTGTCCATCCGATGCGAACTTTGTACTTTGATATGAAGTTGCACCAGAAGTGTGTTTTCATACAAAAACTGTTAGTTACATCTAACTTTGTCCATCCGATTTGAACTTTGTTCTTTGATTTGAAGTTCCACCAGAAGTGTGTTTTCATACAAAAACTGTTAATTAGAACTAACTTTGTCCGTCCGATTCGAACTTTGTTCTTTGATTTGAAGTTCCACCAGAAGTGTGTTTTCATACAAAAACTGTTAATTACAACTAACTTTGTCCATCCGATTCGAACTTTGTTCTTTGATTTGAAGTTCCACCAGAAGTGTGTTTTCATACAAAAACTGTTAATTACAACTAACTTTGTCCATCCGATGCGAACTTTGTACTTTGATATGAAGTTGCACCAGAAGTGTGTTTTCATACAAAAACTGTTAGTTACATCTAACTTTGTCCATCCGATTTGAACTTTGTTCTTTGATTTGAAGTTCCACCAGAAGTGTGTTTTCATACAAAAACTGTTAATTAGAACTAACTTTGTCCGTCCGATTCGAACTTTGTTCTTTGATTTGAAGTTCCACCAGAAGTGTGTTTTCATACAAAAACTGTTAATTACAACTAACTTTGTCCATCCGATTCGAACTTTGTTCTTTGATTTGAAGTTCCACCAGAAGTGAGTTTTCATACAGAAACTGTTAATTACAACTAACTTTGTCCATCCGATTCGAACTTTGTTCTTTGATTTGCAGTTCCTCCAGAAGTGTGTTTTCATACAAAAACTGTTAATTACAACTAACTTTGTCCATCCGATTCGAACTTTGTTCTTTGATTTGAAGTTCCACCAGAAGTGTGTTTTCATACAAAAACTGTTAATTACAACTAACTTTGTCCATCCGATTCGAACTTTGTTCTTTGATATGAAGTTCCACCAGAAGTGGGTTTTCATACAAAAACTGTTAATTACAACTAACTTTGTCCATCCGATTCGAACTTTGTTCTTTGATTTGAAGTTCCACCAGAAGTGTGTTTTCATACAAAAACTGTTAATTACAACTAACTTTGTCCATCCGATTCGAACTTTGTTCTTTGATTTGAAGTTCCACCAGAAGTGTGTTTTCATACAAAAACTGTTAATTACAACTAACTTTGTCCGTCCGATTCGAACTTTATTCTTTGATATGAAGTTCCACCAGAAGTGAGTTTTCATACAAAAACTGTTAATTACAACTAACTTTGTCCATCCGATTCGAACTTTGTTCTTTGATATGAAGTTCCACCAGAAGTGTGTTTTCATACAAAAACTGTTAATTACAACTAACTTTGTCCATCCGATTCGAACTTTGTTCTTTGATTTGAAGTTCCACCAGAAGTGTGTTTTCATACAAAAACTGTTAATTACAACTAACTTTGTCCATCCGATTCGAACTTTGTTCTTTGATATGAAGTTCCACCAGAAGTGAGTTTTCATACAAAAACTGTTAATTACAACTAACTTTGTCCATCCGATTCGAACTTTGTTCTTTGATATGAAGTTCCACCAGAAGTGGGTTTTCATACAAAAACTGTTAATTACAACTAACTTTGTCCATCCGATTCGAACTTTGTTCTTTGATTTGAAGTTCCACCAGAAGTGTGTTTTCATACAAAAACTGTTAATTACAACTAACTTTGTCCATCCGATTCGAACTTTGTTCTTTGATTTGAAGTTCCACCAGAAGTGTGTTTTCATACAAAAACTGTTAATTACAACTAACTTTGTCCGTCCGATTCGAACTTTATTCTTTGATATGAAGTTCCACCAGAAGTGAGTTTTCATACAAAAACTGTTAATTACAACTAACTTTGTCCATCCGATTCGAACTTTGTTCTTTGATTTGAAGTTCCACCAGAAGTGTGTTTTCATACAAAAACTGTTAATTACAACTAACTTTGTCCATCCGATTCGAACTTTGTTCTTTGATTTGAAGTTCCACCAGAAGTGTGTTTTCATACAAAAACTGTTAATTACAACTAACTTTGTCCATCCGATTCGAACTTTGTTCTTTGATATGAAGTTCCACCAGAAGTGTGTTTTCATACAAAAACTGTTAATTACAACTAACTTTGTCCATCCGATTCGAACTTTGTTCTTTGATTTGAAGTTCCACCAGAAGTGTGTTTTCATACAAAAACTGTTAATTACAACTAACTTTGTCCATCCGATTCGAACTTTGTTCTTTGATATGAAGTTCCACCAGAAGTGTGTTTTCATACAAAAACTGTTAATTACAACTAACTTTGTCCATCCGATTCGAACTTTGTTCTTTGATTTGAAGTTCCACCAGAAGTGTGTTTTCATACAAAAACTGTTAATTACAACTAACTTTGCCCATCCGATTCGAACTTTGTTCTTTTATTTGAAGTTCCACCAGAAGTGTGTTTTCATACAAAAACTGTTAATTACAACTAACTTTGTCCATCCGATGCGAACTTTGTACTTTGATATGAAGTTGCACCAGAAGTGTGTTTTCATACAAAAACTGTTAGTTACATCTAACTTTGTCCATCCGATTCGAACTTTGTTCTTTGATTTGAAGTTCCACCAGAAGTGTGTTTTCATACAAAAACTGTTAATTAGAACTAACTTTGTCCGTCCGATTCGAACTTTATTCTTTGATATGAAGTTCCACCAGAAGTGTGTTTTCGTACAAAAACTGTTAATTACAACTAACTTTGTCCATCCGATTCGAACTTTGTTCTTTGATATGAAGTTTCACCAGAAGTGAGTTTTCATACAAAAACTGTTAATTACAACTAACTTTGTCCATCCGATTCGAACTTTGTTCTTTGATTTGAAGTTCCACCAGAAGTGTGTTTTCATACAAAAACTGTTAATTACAACTAACTTTGTCCATCCGATTCGAACTTTGTTCTTTGATTTGAAGTTCCACCAGAAGTGTGTTTTCATACAAAAACTGTTAATTACAACTAACTTTGTCCATCCGATTCGAACTTTGTTCTTTGATTTGAAGTTCCACCAGAAGTGTGTTTTCATACAAAAACTGTTAATTACAACTAACTTTGTCCATCCGATTCGAACTTTGTTCTTTGATATGAAGTTCCACCAGAAGTGTGTTTTCATACAAAAACTGTTAGTTACATCTAACTTTGTCCATCCGATTCGAACTTTGTTCTTTGATTTGAAGTTCCACCAGAAGTGTGTTTTCATACAAAAACTGTTAATTAGAACTAACTTTGTCCATCCGATTCGAACTTTGTACTTTGATATGAAGTTGCACCAGAAGTGAGTTTTCATACAAAAACTGTTAATTACAACTAACTTTGTCCATCCGATTCGAACTTTGTACTTTGATTTGCAGTTCCACCAGAAGTGTGTTTTCATACAAAAACTGTTAATTACAACTAACTTTGTCCATCCGATTCGAACTTTGTTCTTTGATATGAAATTGCACCAGAAGTGAGTTTTCATACAAAAACTGTTAATTACAACTAACTTTGTCCAACCAAAACGAACTTTGTACTTTGATATGAAGTTCTACCAGAAGTGAGTTTTCATACAAAAACTGTTAATTACAACTAACTTTGTCCATCCGATTCGAACTTTGTTCTTTGATTTGCAGTTGCACCAGAAGTGAGTTTTCATACAAAAACTGTTAATTACAACTAACTTTGTCCATCCGATTCGAACTTTGTTCTTTGATTTGCAGTTGCACCAGAAGTGTGTTTTCATACAAAAACTGTTAATTACAACTAACTTTGTCCATCCGATTCGAACTTTGTTCTTTGATATGAAGTTCCACCAGAAGTGTGTTTTCATACAAAAACTGTTAATTACAACTAACTTTGTCCATCCGATTCGAACTTTGTTCTTTGATTTGAAGTTCCACCAGAAGTGTGTTTTCATACAAAAACTGTTAATTACAACTAACTTTGTCCATCCGATTCGAACTTTGTTCTTTGATTTGAAGTTCCACCAGAAGTGTGTTTTCATACAAAAACTGTTAATTACAACTAACTTTGTCCATCCGATTCGAACTTTGTTCTTTGATTTGAAGTTCCACCAGAAGTGTGTTTTCATACAAAAACTGTTAATTACAACTAACTTTGTCCATCCGATTCGAACTTTGTTCTTTGATTTGAAGTTCCACCAGAAGTGTGTTTTCATACAAAAACTGTTAATTACAACTAACTTTGTCCATCCGATTCGAACTTTGTTCTTTGATTTGAAGTTCCACCAGAAGTGTGTTTTCATACAAAAACTGTTAATTACAACTAACTTTGTCCATCCGATTCGAACTTTGTTCTTTGATTTGAAGTTCCACCAGAAGTGTGTTTTCATACAAAAACTGTTAATTACAACTAACTTTGTCCATCCGATTCGAACTTTGTTCTTTTATTTGAAGTTCCACCAGAAGTGTGTTTTCATACAAAAACTGTTAATTACAACTAACTTTGTCCATCCGATGCGAACTTTGTACTTTGATATGAAGTTGCACCAGAAGCGTGTTTTCATACAAAAACTGTTAGTTACAACTAACTTTGTCCATCCGATTCGAACTTTGTTCTTTGATTTGAAGTTCCACCAGAAGTGTGTTTTCATACAAAAACTGTTAATTACAACTAACTTTGTCCATCCGATTCGAACTTTGTTCTTTTATTTGAAGTTCCACCAGAAGTGTGTTTTCATACAAAAACTGTTAATTACAACTAACTTTGTCCATCCGATTCGAACTTTGTTCTTTGATTTGAAGTTCCACCAGAAGTGTGTTTTCATACAAAAACTGTTAATTACAACTAACTTTGTCCATCCGATTCGAACTTTGTACTTTGATATGAAGTTCTACCAGAAGTGAGTTTTCATACAAAAACTGTTAATTACAACTAACTTTGTCCATCCGATTCGAACTTTGTTCTTTGATATGAAATTGCACCAGAAGTGAGTTTTCATACAAAAACTGTTAATTACAACTAACTTTGTCCATCCGATTCGAACTTTGTTCTTTGATATGAAGTTCCACCAGAAGTGTGTTTTCATACAAAAACTGTTAATTACAACTAACTTTGTCCATCCGATTCGAACTTTGTACTTTGATATGAAGTTCTACCAGAAGTGAGTTTTCATACAAAAACTGTTAATTACAACTAACTTTGTCCATCCGATTCGAACTTTGTTCTTTGATATGAAATTGCACCAGAAGTGAGTTTTCATACAAAAACTGTTAATTACAACTAACTTTGTCCATCCGATTCGAACTTTGTTCTTTGATATGAAGTTCTACCAGAAGTGAGTTTTCATACAAAAACTGTTAATTACAACTAACTTTGTCCATCCGATTCGAACTTTGTTCTTTGATATGAAATTGCACCAGAAGTGAGTTTTCATACAAAAACTGTTAATTACAACTAACTTTGTCCATCCGATTCGAACTTTGTTCTTTGATTTGCAGTTGCACCAGAAGTGTGTTTTCATACAAAAACTGTTAATTACAACTAACTTTGTCCATCCGATTCGAACTTTGTACTTTGATATGAAGTTCTACCAGAAGTGAGTTTTCATACAAAAACTGTTAATTACAACTAACTTTGTCCATCCGATTCGAACTTTGTTCTTTGATATGAAATTGCACCAGAAGTGAGTTTTCATACAAAAACTGTTAATTACAACTAACTTTGTCCATCCGATTCGAACTTTGTTCTTTGATTTGAAGTTCCACCAGAAGTGTGTTTTCATACAAAAACTGTTAATTACAACTAACTTTGTCCATCCGATTCGAACTTTGTTCTTTGATTTGAAGTTCCACCAGAAGTGTGTTTTCATACAAAAACTGTTAATTACAACTAACTTTGTCCATCCGATTCGAACTTTGTTCTTTGATATGAAATTGCACCAGAAGTGAGTTTTCATACAAAAACTGTTAATTACAACTAACTTTGTCCATCCGATTCGAACTTTGTTCTTTGATATGAAGTTCCACCAGAAGTGTGTTTTCATACAAAAACTGTTAATTACAACTAACTTTGTCCATCCGATTCGAACTTTGTTCTTTGATATGAAGTTCTACCAGAAGTGAGTTTTCATACAAAAACTGTTAATTACAACTAACTTTGTCCATCCGATTCGAACTTTGTTCTTTGATATGAAATTGCACCAGAAGTGAGTTTTCATACAAAAACTGTTAATTACAACTAACTTTGTCCATCCGATTCGAACTTTGTTCTTTGATATGAAGTTCTACCAGAAGTGAGTTTTCATACAAAAACTGTTAATTACAACTAACTTTGTCCATCCGATTCGAACTTTGTTCTTTGATTTGAAGTTCCACCAGAAGTGTGTTTTCATACAAAAACTGTTAATTACAACTAACTTTGTCCATCCGATTCGAACTTTGTACTTTGATATGAAGTTCTACCAGAAGTGAGTTTTCATACAAAAACTGTTAATTACAACTAACTTTGTCCATCCGATTCGAACTTTGTTCTTTGATATGAAATTGCACCAGAAGTGAGTTTTCATACAAAAACTGTTAATTACAACTAACTTTGTCCATCCGATTCGAACTTTGTTCTTTGATATGAAGTTCCACCAGAAGTGTGTTTTCATACAAAAACTGTTAATTACAACTAACTTTGTCCATCCGATTCGAACTTTGTACTTTGATATGAAGTTCTACCAGAAGTGAGTTTTCATACAAAAACTGTTAATTACAACTAACTTTGTCCATCCGATTCGAACTTTGTTCTTTGATTTGCAGTTGCACCAGAAGTGAGTTTTCATACAAAAACTGTTAATTACAACTAACTTTGTCCATCCGATTCGAACTTTGTTCTTTGATTTGCAGTTGCACCAGAAGTGTGTTTTCATACAAAAACTGTTAATTACAACTAACTTTGTCCATCCGATTCGAACTTTGTTCTTTGATATGAAATTGCACCAGAAGTGAGTTTTCATACAAAAACTGTTAATTACAACTAACTTTGTCCATCCGATTCGAACTTTGTTCTTTGATATGAAGTTCCACCAGAAGTGTGTTTTCATACAAAAACTGTTAATTACAACTAACTTTGTCCATCCGATTCGAACCTTGTACTTTGATATGAAGTTCTACCAGAAGTGAGTTTTCATACAAAAACTGTTAATTACAACTAACTTTGTCCATCCGATTCGAACTTTGTTCTTTGATATGAAATTGCACCAGAAGTGAGTTTTCATACAAAAACTGTTAATTACAACTAACTTTGTCCATCCGATTCGAACTTTGTTCTTTTATTTGAAGTTCCACCAGAAGTGAGTTTTCATACAAAAACTGTTAATTACAACTAACTTTGTCCATCCGATTCGAACTTTGTTCTTTGATTTGAAGTTCCACCAGAAGTGTGTTTTCATACAAAAACTGTTAATTACAACTAACTTTGTCCATCCGATTCGAACTTTGTACTTTGATATGAAGTTCTACCAGAAGTGAGTTTTCATACAAAAACTGTTAATTACAACTAACTTTGTCCATCCGATTTGAACTTTGTTCTTTGATTTGAAGTTCCACCAGAAGTGTGTTTTCATACAAAAACTGTTAATTACAACTAACTTTGTCCATCCGATTCGAACTTTGTTCTTTGATATGAAATTGCACCAGAAGTGAGTTTTCATACAAAAACTGTTAATTACAACTAACTTTGTCCATCCGATTCGAACTTTGTTCTTTGATATGAAGTTCCACCAGAAGTGTGTTTTCATACAAAAACTGTTAATTACAACTAACTTTGTCCATCCGATTCGAACTTTGTACTTTGATATGAAGTTCTACCAGAAGTGAGTTTTCATACAAAAACTGTTAATTACAACTAACTTTGTCCATCCGATTCGAACTTTGTTCTTTGATATGAAATTGCACCAGAAGTGAGTTTTCATACAAAAACTGTTAATTACAACTAACTTTGTCCATCCGATTCGAACTTTGTTCTTTGATATGAAGTTCCACCAGAAGTGTGTTTTCATACAAAAACTGTTAATTACAACTAACTTTGTCCATCCGATTCGAACTTTGTACTTTGATTTGCAGTTCCACCAGAAGTGAGTTTTCATACAAAAACTATTAATAACAACTAACTTTGTCCATCCGATTCGAACTTTGTTCTTTGATTTGAAGTTCCACCAGAAGTGTGTTTTCATACAAAAACTGTTAATTACAACTAACTTTGTCCATCCGATTCGAACTTTGTTCTTTGATTTGAAGTTCCACCAGAAGTGTGTTTTCATACAAAAACTGTTAATTACAACTAACTTTGTCCATCCGATTCGAACTTTGTTCTTTGATATGAAATTGCACCAGAAGTGAGTTTTCATACAAAAACTGTTAATTACAACTAACTTTGTCCATCCGATTCGAACTTTGTTCTTTGATTTGAAGTTCCACCAGAAGTGTGTTTTCATACAAAAACTGTTAATTACAACTAACTTTGTCCATCCGATTCGAACTTTGTTCTTTGATATGAAGTTCCACCAGAAGTGAGTTTTCATACAAAAACTGTTAATTACAACTAACTTTGTCCATCCGATTCGAACTTTGTTCTTTGATATGAAGTTCCACCAGGAATGAGTTTTCATACAAAAACTGTTAATTACAACTAACTTTGTCCATCCGATTCGAACTTTGTTCTTTGATATGAAGTTCTACCAGAAGTGAGTTTTCATACAAAAACTGTTAATTACAACTAACTTTGTCCATCCGATTCGAACTTTGTTCTTTGATATGAAATTGCACCAGAAGTGAGTTTTCATACAAAAACTGTTAATTACAACTAACTTTGTCCATCCGATTCGAACTTTGTTCTTTGATATGAAATTGCACCAGAAGTGAGTTTTCATACAAAAACTGTTAATTACAACTAACTTTGTCCATCCGATTCGAACTTTGTTCTTTGATTTGCAGTTGCACCAGAAGTGTGTTTTCATACAAAAACTGTTAATTACAACTAACTTTGTCCATCCGATTCGAACTTTGTTCTTTGATTTGAAGTTCCACCAGAAGTGTGTTTTCATACAAAAACTGTTAATTACAACTAACTTTGTCCATCCGATGCGAACTTTGTACTTTGATATGAAGTTGCACCAGAAGTGAGTTTTCATACAAAAACTATTAATTACAACTAACTTTGTCCATCCGATTCGAACTTTGTTCTTTGATTTGAAGTTCCACCAGAAGTGTGTTTTCATACAAAAACTATTAATTACAACTAACTTTGTCCATCCGATTCGAACTTTGTTCTTTGATTTGAAGTTCCACCAGAAGTGTGTTTTCATACAAAAACTGTTAATTACAACTAACTTTGTCCATCCGATTCGAACTTTGTACTTTGATATGAAGTTCTACCAGAAGTGAGTTTTCATACAAAAACTGTTAATTACAACTAACTTTGTCCATCCGATTCGAACTTTGTTCTTTGATATGAAATTGCACCAGAAGTGAGTTTTCATACAAAAACTGTTAATTACAACTAACTTTGTCCATCCGATTCGAACTTTGTTCTTTGATATGAAATTGCACCAGAAGTGAGTTTTCATACAAAAACTGTTAATTACAACTAACTTTGTCCATCCGATTCGAACTTTGTTCTTTGATTTGCAGTTGCACCAGAAGTGTGTTTTCATACAAAAACTATTAATTACAACTAACTTTGTCCATCCGATTCGAACTTTGTTCTTTGATTTGAAGTTCCACCAGAAGTGTGTTTTCATACAAAAACTGTTAATTACAACTAACTTTGTCCATCCGATTCGAACTTTGTACTTTGATATGAAGTTCTACCAGAAGTGAGTTTTCATACAAAAACTGTTAATTACAACTAACTTTGTCCATCCGATTCGAACTTTGTTCTTTGATTTGAAGTTCCACCAGAAGTGTGTTTTCATACAAAAACTGTTAATTACAACTAACTTTGTCCATCCGATTCGAACTTTGTTCTTTGATATGAAGTTCTACCAGAAGTGTGTTTTCATACAAAAACTGTTAATTACAACTAACTTTGTCCATCCGATTCGAACTTTGTTCTTTGATTTGAAGTTCCACCAGAAGTGTGTTTTCATACAAAAACTGTTAATTACAACTAACTTTGTCCATCCGATTCGAACTTTGTTCTTTGATTTGCAGTTGCACCAGAAGTGTGTTTTCATACAAAAACTGTTAATTACAACTAACTTTGTCCATCCGATTTGAACTTTGTTCTTTGATTTGAAGTTCCACCAGAAGTGTGTTTTCATACAAAAACTGTTAATTACAACTAACTTTGTCCATCCGATTCGAACTTTGTTCTTTGATATGAAATTGCACCAGAAGTGAGTTTTCATACAAAAACTGTTAATTACAACTAACTTTGTCCATCCGATTCGAACTTTGTTCTTTGATATGAAGTTCCACCAGAAGTGTGTTTTCATACAAAAACTGTTAATTACAACTAACTTTGTCCATCCGATTCGAACTTTGTACTTTGATATGAAGTTCCACCAGAAGTGAGTTTTCATACAAAAACTATTAATTACAACTAACTTTGTCCATCCGATTCGAACTTTGTTCTTTGATATGAAATTGCACCAGAAGTGAGTTTTCATACAAAAACTGTTAATTACAACTAACTTTGTCCATCCGATTCGAACTTTGTTCTTTGATATGAAGTTCTACCAGAAGTGAGTTTTCATACAAAAACTGTTAATTACAACTAACTTTGTCCATCCGATTCGAACTTTGTTCTTTGATATGAAATTGCACCAGAAGTGAGTTTTCATACAAAAACTGTTAATTACAACTAACTTTGTCCATCCGATTCGAACTTTGTTCTTTGATTTGCAGTTGCACCAGAAGTGTGTTTTCATACAAAAACTGTTAATTACAACTAACTTTGTCCATCCGATTCGAACTTTGTTCTTTGATTTGAAGTTCCACCAGAAGTGTGTTTTCATACAAAAACTGTTAATTACAACTAACTTTGTCCATCCGATTCGAACTTTGTTCTTTGATATGAAATTGCACCAGAAGTGAGTTTTCATACAAAAACTGTTAATTACAACTAACTTTGTCCATCCGATTCGAACTTTGTTCTTTGATATGAAGTTCCACCAGAAGTGTGTTTTCATACAAAAACTGTTAATTACAACTAACTTTGTCCATCCGATTCGAACTTTGTTCTTTGATATGAAGTTCCACCAGAAGTGTGTTTTCATACAAAAACTGTTAATTACAACTAACTTTGTCCATCCGATTCGAACTTTGTTCTTTGATATGAAGTTTCACCAGAAGTGAGTTTTCATACAAAAACTGTTAATTACAACTAACTTTGTCCAACCAAAACGAACTTTGTACTTTGATATGAAGTTCTACCAGAAGTGAGTTTTCATACAAAAACTGTTAATTACAACTAACTTTGTCCATCCGATTCGAACTTTGTTCTTTGATTTGCAGTTGCACCAGAAGTGTGTTTTCATACAAAAACTGTTAATTACAACTAATTTTGTCCATCCGATTCGAACTTTGTTCTTTGATATGAAGTTCCACCAGAAGTGTGTTTTCATACAAAAACTGTTAATTACAACTAACTTTGTCCATCCGATTCGAACTTTGTTCTTTGATATGAAATTGCACCAGAAGTGAGTTTTCATACAAAAACTGTTAATTACAACTAACTTTGTCCATCCGATTCGAACTTTGTTCTTTGATTTGCAGTTGCACCAGAAGTGTGTTTTCATACAAAAACTGTTAATTACAACTAACTTTGTCCATCCGATTCGAACTTTGTTCTTTGATATGAAATTGCACCAGAAGTGAGTTTTCATACAAAAACTGTTAATTACAACTAACTTTGTCCATCCGATTCGAACTTTGTTCTTTGATTTGAAGTTCCACCAGAAGTGTGTTTTCATACAAAAACTGTTAATTACAACTAACTTTGTCCATCCGATTCGAACTTTGTTCTTTGATATGAAATTGCACCAGAAGTGAGTTTTCATACAAAAACTGTTAATTACAACTAACTTTGTCCATCCGATTCGAACTTTGTTCTTTGATTTGCAGTTGCACCAGAAGTGTGTTTTCATACAAAAACTGTTAATTACAACTAACTTTGTCCATCCGATTCGAACTTTGTTCTTTGATATGAAATTGCACCAGAAGTGAGTTTTCATACAAAAACTGTTAATTACAACTAACTTTGTCCATCCGATTCGAACTTTGTTCTTTGATATGAAATTGCACCAGAAGTGAGTTTTCATACAAAAACTGTTAATTACAACTAACTTTGTCCATCCGATTCGAACTTTGTTCTTTGATATGAAATTGCACCAGAAGTGTGTTTTCATACAAAAACTGTTAATTACAACTAACTTTGTCCATCCGATTCGAACTTTGTTCTTTGATATGAAATTGCACCAGAAGTGTGTTTTCATACAAAAACTGTTAATTACAACTAACTTTGTCCATCCGATTCGAACTTTGTTCTTTGATATGAAATTGCACCAGAAGTGAGTTTTCATACAAAAACTGTTAATTACAACTAACTTTGTCCATCCGATTCGAACTTTGTTCTTTGATATGAAATTGCACCAGAAGTGAGTTTTCATACAAAAACTGTTAATTACAACTAACTTTGTCCATCCGATTCGAACTTTGTTCGTTGATATGAAGTTCCACTACAAGTGTGTTTTCATACAAAAACTGTTAATTACAACTAACTTTGTCCATCCGATTCGAACTTTGTTCGTTGATATGAAGTTCCACTAGAAGTGTGTTTTCATACAAAAACTGTTAATTACAACTAACTTTGTCCATCCGATTCGAACTTTGTTCGTTGATATGAAGTTCCACCAGAAGTGTGTTTTCATACAAAAACTGTTAATTACAACTAACTTTGTCCATTAAAAACGAACTTTGTTCGTTGATATGAAGTTCCACTAGAAATGTGTTTTCATACAAAAACTGTTAATTACAATTAACTTTGTCCATCCGATTCGAACTTTGTTCGTTGATATGAAGTTCCACCAGAAGTGTGTTTTCATACAAAAACTGTTAATTACAACTAACTTTGTCCATCCGATTCGAACTTTGTTCGTTGATATGAAGTTCCACCAGAAGTGTGTTTTCATACAAAAACTGTTAATTACAACTAACTTTGTCCATTAAAAACGAACTTTGTTCGTTGATATGAAGTTCCGCTAGAAATGTGTTTTCATACAAAAACTGTTAATTACAACTAAATTTGTCCATCCGATTCGAACTTTGTTCGTTGATATGAAGTTCCACCAGAAGTGTGTTTTCATACAAAAACTGTAGATTACAACTAACTTTGTCCATTAAAAACGAACTTTGTTCGTTGGTATGAAGTTCCACTAGAAGTGTGTTTTCATACAAAAACTGTTAATTACAACTAACTTTGTCCATCCGATTCAAACTTTGTTCGTTGATATGAAGTTCCACCAGAAGTGTGTTTTCATACAAAAACTGTAAATTACAACTAACTTTGTCCATCCGATTCGAACTTTGTTCTTTGATATGAAGTTCCACCAGAAGTGTGTTTTCATACAAAAACTGTTAATTACAACTAACTTTGTTCATCCAAAACGAACTTTGTTCGCTGATATGAAGTTCCACTAGAAGTGTGTTTTCATACAAAAACTGTTAATTACATCGAACTTTGTCCATCCAAAACGAACTTTGTTCGTTGATTTGAAGTTCCACTAGAAGTGTGTTTTCATACAAAAACTGTTAATTACAATTAACTTTGTCCATCCGATTCGAACTTTGTTCGTGGATATGAAGTTCCACCAGAAGTGTGTTTTCATACAAAAACTGTTAATTACAACTAACTTTGTCCATCCGATTCGAACTTTGTTCGTTGATATGAAGTTCCACTAGAAGTGTGTTTTCATACAAAAACTGTTAATTACAACTAACTTTGTCCATCCGATTCGAACTTTGTTCGTTGCTATGAAGTTCCACCAGAAGTGTGTTTTCATAAAAAAACTGTTAATTACATCTAACTTTGTCCATTAAAAACGAACTTTGTTCGTTGGTATGAAGTTCCACTAGAAGTGTGTTTTCATACAAAAACTGTTAATTACAACTAACTTTGTCCATCCGATTCAAACTTTGTTCGTTGATATGAAGTTCCACCAGAAGTGTGTTTTCATACAAAAACTGTTAATTACAACTAACTTTGTTCATCCAAAACGAACTTTGTTCTTTCATATGAAGTTCCACTAGAAGTGTGTTTTCATACAAAAACTGTTAATTACATCGAACTTTGTCCATCCAAAACGAACTTTGTTCGTTGATTTGAAGTTCCACTAGAAGTGTGTTTTCATACAAAAACTGTTAATTACATCGAACTTTGTCCATCCGATTCGAACTTTGTTCGTTGATATGAAGTTCCACCAGAAGTGTGTTTTCATACAAAAACTGTAAATTACAACTAACTTTGTCCATCCGATTCGAACTTTGTTCGTGGATATGAAGTTCCACCAGAAGTGTGTTTTCATACAAAAACTGTTAATTACAACTAACTTTGTCCATCCGATTCGAACTTTGTTCGTTGATATGAAGTTCCACTAGAAGTGTGTTTTCATACAAAAACTGTTAATTACAACTAACTTTGTCCATCCGATTCGAACTTTGTTCGTTGATATGAAGTTCCACCAGAAGTGTGTTTTCATACAAAAACTGTTAATTACAACTAACTTTGTCCATTAAAAACGAACTTTGTTCGTTGGTATGAAGTTCCACTAGAAGTGTGTTTTCATACAAAAACTGTAAATTACAACTAACTTTGTCCATCCGATTCGAACTTTGTTCTTTGATACGAAGTTCCACCAGAAGTGTGTTTTCATACAAAAACTGTTAATTAGAACTAACTTTGTCCATCCGATTCGAACTTTGTTCGTTGATATGAAGTTCCACCAGAAGTGTGTTTTCATACAAAAACTGTTAATTACAATTAACTTTGTCCATCCGATTCGAACTTTGTTCGTTGATATGAAGTTCCACTAGAAGTGTGTTTTCATACAAAAACTGTTAATTACATCGAACTTTGTCCATCCAAAACGAACTTTGTTCGTTGATTTGAAGTTCCACTAGAAGTGAGTTTTCATACCAAAACTGTTAACTACAACTAACTTTGTCCATCCGATTCGAACTTTGTTCTTTCATATGAAGTTCCACCAGAAGTGTGTTTTCATACAAAAACTGTTAATTACAACTAACTTTGTCCATCCGATTCAAACTTTGTTCGTTGATATGAAGTTCCACCAGAAGTGTGTTTTCATACAAAAACTGTTAATTACAACTAACTTTGTCTATCCGATTCGAACTTTGTTCGTTGATATGAAGTTCCACCAGAAGTGTGTTTTCATACAAAAACTGTTAATTACAACTTGTTTTATCCATCCAAAACGAACTTTGTTCTTTCATATGAAGTTCCACTAGAAGTGAGTGTTCATACAAAAACTGTTAATTACAACTAACTTTGTCCATCCGATTCGAACTTTGTTCTTAATATGAAGTTCCACCAGAAGTGTGTTTTCATACAAAAACTGTTAATTACAACTAACTTTGTCCATCCAAAACGAACTTTAATCTTTCATATGAAGTTTCACTAGAAGTGAGTTTTCATACAAAAACTGTTAATTACAACTAACTTTGTCCATCCGATTCGAACTTTGTTCTTTCATATGAAGTTCCACCAGAATTGTATTTTCATACAAAAACTGTTAATTACAACTAACTTTATCCATTCAAAACGAACTTTGTTCGTTGATATGAAGTTCCACTAGAAGTGAGTTTTCATACAAAAACTGTTAATCACAACTAACTTTGTCCATCCGATTCGAACTTTGTTCTTTCATATGAAGTTCCACTAAAAGTGAGTTTTCAAACAAAAACTGTTAATTACAACTAACTTTATCCATCCAAAACGAACCTTGTTCTTTCATATGAAGTTCCACTAGAAGTGTGTTTTCATACAAAAACTGTTAATTACAACTAACTTTGTCCATTAAAAACTAAATTTGTTCGTTGATATGAAGTTCCATTAGAAGTGTGTTTTCATACAAAAACTGTTAATTACAACTTACTTTATCCATCCAAAACGAACTTTGTTCTTTCATATGAAGTTCCACCAGAAGTGTGTTTTCATACAAAAACTGTTAATTTCAATTAACTTTGTCCCTCCAAAACGAACTTTGTTCGTTGATATGAAGTTCCACCAGAAGTGTGTTTTCATAAATAAACTGTTAATTACAACTAACTTTGTCCATCCGATTCAAACTTCGTTCTTTCATATGAAGTTCCAGTAGAAGTGAGATTTCATACAAAAACTGTTAATTACAACTAACTTTGTCCATCCGATTCGAACTTTGTTCGTTGATATGAAGTTCCACCAGAAGTGTGTTTTTATACAAAAACTGTTAATTACAACTAACTTTGTCCATCCAAAACGAACTTTGTTCGTTGATATGAAGTTCCACCAGAAGTGTGTTTTCATACAAAAACTGTTAATTAAAACTAACTTTGTCCATCCGATTCAAACTTTGTTCTTTCATATGAAGTTCCACGAGAAGTGAGTTTTCATACAAAAACTGTTAATTACAACTAACTTTGTCCATCCGATTCGAACTTTGTTCTTTCATATGAAGTTCCACTAAAAGTGAGTTTTCATACAAAAACTGTTAATTACAACGAACTTTGTCCATCCGATTCGAACTTTGTTCGTTGATATGAAGTTCCACCAGAAGTGTATTTTCATACAAAAACTGTTAATTACAACTAACTTTATCCATTCAAAACGAACTTTGTTCGTTGATATGAAGTTCCACCAGAAGTGTGTTTTCATACAAAAACTGTTAATTACAACTAACTTTGTCCATCCAAAACGAACTTTGTTCGTTGATATGAAGTTCCACCAGAAGTGTGTTTTCATAAAAAAACTGTTAATTACAACTAACTTTGTCCATCCGATTCAAACTTTGTTCTTTCATATGAAGTTCCACTAGAAGTGAGTTTTCATACAAAAACTGTTAATTACAACTAACTTTGTCCATCCGATTCGAACTTTGTTCTTTCATATGAAGTTCCACTAAAAGTGAGTTTTCATACAAAAACTGTTAATTACAACTAACTTTGTCCATCCGATTCGAACTTTGTTCGTTGATATGAAGTTCCACCAGAAGTGTATTTTCATACAAAAACTGTTAATTACAACTAACTTTATCCATTCAAAACGAACTTTGTTCGTTGATATGAAGTTCCACTAGAAGTGAGTTTTCATACAAAAACTGTTAATCACAACTAACTTTGTCCATCCGATTCGAACTTTGTTCTTTCATATGAAGTTCCACTAAAAGTGAGTTTTCATACAAAAACTGTTAATTACAACTAACTTTATCCATCCAAAACGAACTTTGTTCTTTCATATGAAGTTCCACTAGAAGTGTGTTTTCATACAAAAACTGTTAATTACAACTAACTTTGTCCATCAAAAACTAAATTTGTTCGTTGATATGAAGTTCCATTAGAAGTGTGTTTTCATACAAAAACTGTTAATTTCAACTAACTTTATCCATCCAAAACGAACCTTGTTCTTTCATATGAAGTTCCACCAGAAGTGTGTTTTCATACAAAAACTGTAAATTACAACTAACTTTGTCCATCCAAAACGAACTTTGTTCGTTGATATGAAGTTCCACTGGAAGTGTGTTTTCATACAAAAACTGTTAATTACAACTAACTTTGTCCATCCAAAACGAACTTTGTTCTTTCATATGAAGTTCCACTAGAAGTGAGTTTTCATACAAAAACTGTTAATTACAACTTACTTTATCCATCCAAAACGAACTTTGTTCGTTGATATGAAGTTCCACCAGAAGTGTGTTTTCATACAAAAACTGTTAATTACAACTAACTTTGTCCATCCGATTCGAACTTTGTTTTTTCATATGAAGTTCCACTAGAAGTGTGTTTTCATACAAAAACTGTTAATTACAACTAACTTTGTCCATTAAAAACTAAATTTGTTCGTTGATATGAAGTTCCATTAGAAGTGTGTTTTCATACAAAAACTGTTAATTACAACTAACTTTGTCCATCCGATTCGAACTTTGTTCGTTGATATGAAGTTCCACCAGAAGTGTGTTTTCATGCAAAAACTGTTAATTACAACTAACTTTGTCCATCCGATTCGAACTTTGTTCGTTGATATGAAGTTCCACTACAAGTGTGTTTTCATACAAAAACTGTTAATTACAACTAACTTTGTCCATCCGATTCGAACTTTGTTCGTTGATATGAAGTTCCACTAGAAGTGTGTTTTCATACAAAAACTGTTAATTACAACTAACTTTGTCCATCCGATTCGAACTTTGTTCGTTGATATGAAGTTCCACCAGAAGTGTGTTTTCATACAAAAACTGTTAATTACAACTAACTTTGTCCATTAAAAACGAACTTTGTTCGTTGATATGAAGTTCCACTAGAAATGTGTTTTCATACAAAAACTGTTAATTACAATTAACTTTGTCCATCCGATTCGAACTTTGTTCGTTGATATGAAGTTCCACCAGAAGTGTGTTTTCATACAAAAACTGTTAATTACAACTAACTTTGTCCATCCGATTCGAACTTTGTTCGTTGATATGAAGTTCCACCAGAAGTGTGTTTTCATACAAAAACTGTTAATTACAACTAACTTTGTCCATTAAAAACGAACTTTGTTCGTTGATATGAAGTTCCGCTAGAAATGTGTTTTCATACAAAAACTGTTAATTACAACTAAATTTGTCCATCCGATTCGAACTTTGTTCGTTGATATGAAGTTCCACCAGAAGTGTGTTTTCATACAAAAACTGTAAATTACAACTAACTTTGTCCATTAAAAACGAACTTTGTTCGTTGGTATGAAGTTCCACTAGAAGTGTGTTTTCATACAAAAACTGTTAATTACAACTAACTTTGTCCATCCGATTCAAACTTTGTTCGTTGATATGAAGTTCCACCAGAAGTGTGTTTTCATACAAAAACTGTAAATTACAACTAACTTTGTCCATCCGATTCGAACTTTGTTCGTTGATATGAAGTTCCACCAGAAGTGTGTTTTCATACAAAAACTGTTAATTACAACTAACTTTGTTCATCCAAAACGAACTTTGTTCGCTGATATGAAGTTCCACTAGAAGTGTGTTTTCATACAAAAACTGTTAATTACATCGAACTTTGTCCATCCAAAACGAACTTTGTTCGTTGATTTGAAGTTCCACTAGAAGTGTGTTTTCATACAAAAACTGTTAATTACAATTAACTTTGTCCATCCGATTCGAACTTTGTTCGTGGATATGAAGTTCCACCAGAAGTGTGTTTTCATACAAAAACTGTTAATTACAACTAACTTTGTCCATCCGATTCGAACTTTGTTCGTTGATATGAAGTTCCACTAGAAGTGTGTTTTCATACAAAAACTGTTAATTACAACTAACTTTGTCCATCCGATTCGAACTTTGTTCGTTGATATGAAGTTCCACCAGAAGTGTGTTTTCATACAAAAACTGTTAATTACAACTAACTTTGTCCATCCGATTCGAACTTTGTTCGTTGATATGAAGTTCCACTAGAAGTGTGTTTTCATACAAAAACTGTTAATTACAACTAAATTTGTCCATCCGATTCGAACTTTGTTCGTTGATATGAAGTTCCACCAGAAGTGTGTTTTCATACAAAAACTGTTAATTACATCTAACTTTGTCCATTAAAAACGAACTTTGTTCGTTGGTATGAAGTTCCACTAGAAGTGTGTTTTCATACAAAAACTGTTAATTACAACTAACTTTGTCCATCCGATTCGAACTTTGTTCGTTGATATGAAGTTCCACCAGAAGTGTGTTTTCATACAAAAACTGTTAATTACAACTAACTTTGTCCATTAAAAACGAACTTTGTTCGTTGGTATGAAGTTCCACTAGAAGTGTGTTTTCATACAAAAACTGTTAATTACATCGAACTTTGTCCATCCAAAACGAACTTTGTTCGTTGATTTGAAGTTCCACTAGAAGTGTGTTTTCATACAAAAACTGTTAATTACATCGAACTTTGTCCATCCGATTCGAACTTTGTTCGTTGATATGAAGTTCCACCAGAAGTGTGTTTTCATACAAAAACTGTAAATTACAACTAACTTTGTCCATCCGATTCGAACTTTGTTCGTGGATATGAAGTTCCACCAGAAGTGTGTTTTCATACAAAAACTGTTAATTACAACTAACTTTGTCCATCCGATTCGAACTTTGTTCGTTGATATGAAGTTCCACTAGAAGTGTGTTTTCATACAAAAACTGTTAATTACAACTAACTTTGTCCATCCGATTCGAACTTTGTTCGTTGATATGAAGTTCCACCAGAAGTGTGTTTTCATACAAAAACTGTTAATTACAACTAACTTTGTCCATCCGATTCAAACTTTGTTCGTTGATATGAAGTTCCACCAGAAGTGTGTTTTCATACAAAAACTGTTAATTACAACTAACTTTGTTCTTTCAAAACGAACTTTGTTCTTTCATATGAAGTTCCACTAGAAGTGTGTTTTCATACAAAAACTGTTAATTACATCGAACTTTGTCCATCCAAAACGAACTTTGTTCGTTGATTTGAAGTTCCACTAGAAGTGTGTTTTCATACAAAAACTGTTAATTACATCGAACTTTGTCCATCCGATTCGAACTTTGTTCGTTGATATGAAGTTCCACCAGAAGTGTGTTTTCATACAAAAACTGTAAATTACAACTAACTTTGTCCATCCGATTCGAACTTTGTTCGTGGATATGAAGTTCCACCAGAAGTGTGTTTTCATACAAAAACTGTTAATTACAACTAACTTTGTCCATCCGATTCGAACTTTGTTCGTTGATATGAAGTTCCACCAGAAGTGTGTTTTCATACAAAAACTGTTAATTACAACTAACTTTGTCCATTAAAAACGAACTTTGTTCGTTGGTATGAAGTTCCACTAGAAGTGTGTTTTCATACAAAAACTGTAAATTACAACTAACTTTGTCCATCCGATTCGAACTTTGTTCTTTGATACGAAGTTCCACCAGAAGTGTGTTTTCATACAAAAACTGTTAATTAGAACTAACTTTGTCCATCCGATTCGAACTTTGTTCGTTGATATGAAGTTCCACCAGAAGTGTGTTTTCATACAAAAACTGTTAATTACAATTAACTTTGTCCATCCGATTCGAACTTTGTTCGTTGATATGAAGTTCCACTAGAAGTGTGTTTTCATACAAAAACTGTTAATTACATCGAACTTTGTCCATCCAAAACGAACTTTGTTCGTTGATTTGAAGTTCCACTAGAAGTGAGTTTTCATACCAAAACTGTTAACTACAACTAACTTTGTCCATCCGATTCGAACTTTGTTCTTTCATATGAAGTTCCACCAGAAGTGTGTTTTCATACAAAAACTGTTAATTACAACTAACTTTGTCCATCCGATTCAAACTTTGTTCGTTGATATGAAGTTCCACCAGAAGTGTGTTTTCATACAAAAACTGTTAATTACAACTAACTTTGTCTATCCGATTCGAACTTTGTTCGTTGATATGAAGTTCCACCAGAAGTGTGTTTTCATACAAAAACTGTTAATTACAACTAACTTTGTCCATCAGATTCGAACTTTGTTCGTCAATATGAAGTTCCACCAGAAGTGTGTTTTCATACAAAAACTGTTAATTACAACTAACTTTGTCCATCCAAAACGAACTTTGTTCGTTGATATGAAGTTCCACCAGAAGTGTGTTTTCATACAAAAACTGTTAATTACAACTAACTTTGTCCATCCGATTCGAACTTTGTTCTTTGATTTGAAGTTCCACCAGAAGTGTGTTTTCATACAAAAACTGTTAATTACAACTAACTTTGTCCATCCGATTCGAACTTTGTTCTTTGATTTGAAGTTCCACTAGAAGTGTGTTTTCATACAAAAACTGTTAATTACAACTAACTTTGTCCATCCGATTCGAACTTTATTCTTTGATATGAAGTTCCACCAGAAGTGTGTTTTCATACAAAAACTGTTAATTACAACTAACTTTGTCTATCCGATTCGAACTTTGTTCGTTGATATGAAGTTCCACCAGAAGTGTGTTTTCATACAAAAACTGTTAATTACAACTAACTTTGTCTATCCGATTCGAACTTTGTTCTTTGATACGAAGTTCCACCAGAAGTGTGTTTTCATACCAAAACTGTTAACTACAACTAACTTTGTCCATCCGATTCGAACTTTGTTCTTTCATATGAAGTTCCACCAGAAGTGTGTTTTCATACAAAAACTGTTAATTACAACTAACTTTGTCCATCCGATTCGAACTTTGTTCTTTGATTTGAAGTTCCACTAGAAGTGTGTTTTCATACAAAAACTGTTAATTACAACTAACTTTGTCCATCCGATTCGAACTTTGTTCTTTGATACGAAGTTCCACCAGAAGTGTGTTTTCATACAAAAACTGTTAATTAGAACTAACTTTGTCCATCCGATTCGAACTTTGTTCGTTGATATGAAGTTCCACCAGAAGTGTGTTTTCATACAAAAACTGTTAATTACAATTAACTTTGTCCATCCGATTCGAACTTTGTTCGTTGATATGAAGTTCCACCAGAAGTGTGTTTTCATACAAAAACTGTTAATTACAACTAACTTTGTCCATCAGATTCGAACTTTGTTCGTCAATATGAAGTTCCACCAGAAGTGTGTTTTCATACAAAAACTGTTAATTACAACTAACTTTGTCCATCCAAAACGAACTTTGTTCGTTGATATGAAGTTCCACCAGAAGTGTGTTTTCATACAAAAACTGTTAATTACAACTAACTTTGTCCATCCGATTCGAACTTTGTTCTTTGATTTGAAGTTCCACCAGAAGTGTGTTTTCATACAAAAACTGTTAATTACAACTAACTTTGTCCATCCGATTCGAACTTTGTTCGTTGATATGAAGTTCCACCAGAAGTGTGTTTTCATACAAAAACTGTTAATTACAACTAACTTTGTCCATCCGATTCGAACTTTGTTCTTTGATACGAAGTTCCACCAGAAGTGTGTTTTCATACAAAAACTGTTAATTAGAACTAACTTTGTCCATCCGATTCGAACTTTGTTCTTTGATACGAAGTTCCACCAGAAGTGTGTTTTCATACAAAAACTGTTAATTACAACTAACTTTGTCCATCCGATTCGAACTTTGTTCGTTGATATGAAGTTCCACCAGAAGTGTGTTTTCATACAAAAACTGTTAATTACAATTAACTTTGTCCATCCGATTCGAACTTTGTTCGTTGATATGAAGTTCCACCAGAAGTGTGTTTTCATACAAAAACTGTTAATTACAACTAACTTTGTCCATCCGATTCGAACTTTGTTCTTTGATACGAAGTTCCACCAGAAGTGTGTTTTCATACAAAAACTGTTAATTACAACTAACTTTGTCTATCCGATTCGAACTTTGTTCGTTGATATGAAGTTCCACCAGAAGTGTGTTTTCATACAAAAACTGTTAATTACAACTAACTTTGTCTATCCGATTCGAACTTTGTTCGTTGATATGAAGTTCCACCAGAAGTGTGTTTTCATACAAAAACTGTTAATTACAACTAACTTTGTCTATCCAAAACGAACTTTGTTCGTTGATATGAAGTTCCACCAGAAGTGTGTTTTCATACAAAAACTGTTAAATAGAACTAACTTTGTCCATCCGATTCGAACTTTGTTCTTTGATTTGAAGTTCCACCAGAAGTGTGTTTTCATACAAAAACTGTTAATTACAACTAACTTTGTCCATCCGATTCGAACTTTGTTCTTTGATTTGAAGTTCCACCAGAAGTGTGTTTTCATACAAAAACTGTTAATTAGAACTAACTTTGTCCATCCGATTCGAACTTTGTTCTTTGATATGAAGTTCCACCAGAAGTGTGTTTTCATACAAAAACTGTTAATTACAACTAACTTTGTCCATCCGATTCGAACTTTGTTCTTTGATTTGAAGTTCCACCAGAAGTGTGTTTTCATACAAAAACTGTTAAATAGAACTAACTTTGTCCATCCGATTCGAACTTTGTTCTTTGATATGAAGTTCCACCAGAAGTGTGTTTTCATACAAAAACTGTTAAATAGAACTAACTTTGTCCATCCGATTCGAACTTTGTTCTTTGATTTGAAGTTCCACCAGAAGTGTGTTTTCATACAAAAACTGTTAAATAGAACTAACTTTGTCCATCCGATTCGAACTTTGTTCTTTGATATGAAGTTCCACCAGAAGTGTGTTTTCATACAAAAACTGTTAAATAGAACTAACTTTGTCCATCCGATTCGAACTTTGTTCTTTGATTGGAAGTTCCACCAGAAGTGTGTTTTCATACAAAAACTGTTAATTACAACTAACTTTGTCCATCCGATTCGAACTTTGTTCTTTGATTGGAAGTTCCACCAGAAGTGTGTTTTCATACAAAAACTGTTAATTACAACTAACTTTGTCCATCCGATTCGAACTTTGTTCTTTGATATGAAGTTCCACCAGAAGTGTGTTTTCATACAAAAACTGTTAATTACAACTAACTTTGTCCATCCGATTCGAACTTTGTTCTTTGATTGGAAGTTCCACCAGAAGTGTGTTTTCATACAAAAACTGTTAATTAGAACTAACTTTGTCCATCCGATTCGAACTTTGTTCTTTGATATGAAGTTCCACCAGAAGTGTGTTTTCATACAAAAACTGTTAATTACAACTAACTTTGTCCATCCGATTCGAACTTTGTTCTTTGATTGGAAGTTCCACCAGAAGTGTGTTTTCATACAAAAACTGTTAAATAGAACTAACTTTGTCCATCCGATTCGAACTTTGTTCTTTCATATGAAGTTCCACCAGAAGTGTGTTTTCATACAAAAACTGTTAATTACAACTAACTTTGTCCATCCGATTCGAACTTTGTTCTTTGATTGGAAGTTCCACCAGAAGTGTGTTTTCATACAAAAACTGTTAATTACAACTAACTTTGTCCATCCGATTCGAACTTTGTTCTTTGATTTGAAGTTCCACCAGAAGTGTGTTTTCATACAAAAACTGTTAATTACAACTAACTTTGTCCATCCGATTCGAACTTTGTTCTTTGATTGGAAGTTCCACCAGAAGTGTGTTTTCATACAAAAACTGTTAATTACAACTAACTTTGTCCATCCGATTCGAACTTTGTTCTTTGATATGAAGTTCCACCAGAAGTGTGTTTTCATACAAAAACTGTTAATTACAACTAACTTTGTCCATCCGATTCGAACTTTGTTCTTTGATTGGAAGTTCCACCAGAAGTGTGTTTTCATACAAAAACTGTTAATTACAACTAACTTTGTCCATCCGATTCGAACTTTGTTCTTTGATATGAAGTTCCACCAGAAGTGTGTTTTCATACAAAAACTGTTAATTACAACTAACTTTGTCCATCCGATTCGATCTTTGTTCTTTGATATGAAGTTCCACCAGAAGTGTGTTTTCATACAAAAACTGTTAATTACAACTCACTTTGTCCATCCGATTCGAACTTTGTTCTTTGATTTGAAGTTCCACCAGAAGTGTGTTTTCATACAAAAACTGTTAATTACAACTAACTTTGTCCATCCGATTCGAACTTTGTTCTTTGATTTGAAGTTCCACGAGAAGTGTGTTTTCATACAAAAACTGTTAATTACAACTAACTTTGTCCATCCGATTCGAACTTTGTTCTTTGATTTGAAGTTCCACCAGAAGTGTGTTTTCATAAAAAAAACTGTTAATTACAACTAACTTTGTCCATCCGAAACGAACTTTGTTTTTTGATATGAAGTTCCACTAGAAGTGTGTTTTCATACAAAAATTGTTAATTACATCTAACTTTGTCCATCCGATTCGAACTTTGTTCTTTGATTTGAAGTTCCACCAGAAGTGTGTTTTCATACAAAAACTGTTAATTACAACTAACTTTGTCCATCCGATTCGAACTTTGTTCTTTGATTTGAAGTTCCACCAGAAGTGTGTTTTCATAAAAAAAACTGTTAATTACAACTAACTTTGTCCATCCGATTCGAACTTTGTTCTTTGATTGGAAGTTCCACCAGAAGTGTGTTTTCATACAAAAACTGTTAATTACAACTAACTTTGTTCATCCGATTCGAACTTTGTTCTTTGATTTGAAGTTCCACCAGAAGTGTGTTTTCATACAAAAACTGTTAATTACAACTAACTTTGTCCATCCGATTCGAACTTTGTTCTTTGATATGAAGTTCCACCAGAAGTGTGTTTTCATACAAAAACTGTTAATTACAACTAACTTTGTCCATCCGATTCGAACTTTGTTCTTTGATATGAAGTTCCACCAGAAGTGTGTTTTCATACAAAAACTGTTAATTACAACTAACTTTGTCCATCCGATTCGAACTTTGTTCTTTGAATGGAAGTTCCACCAGAAGTGTGTTTTCATACAAAAACTGTTAATTACAACTAACTTTGTCCATCCGATTCGAACTTTGTTCTTTGATATGAAGTTCCACCAGAAGTGTGTTTTCATACAAAAACTGTTAATCACAACTAACTTTGTCCATCCGATTCGAACTTTGTTCTTTGATTGGAAGTTCCACCAGAAGTGTGTTTTCATACAAAAACTGTTAATTACAACTAACTTTGTCCATCCGATTCGAACTTTGTTCTTTGATATGAAGTTCCACCAGAAGTGTGTTTTCATACAAAAACTGTTAATTACAACTAACTTTGTCCATCCGATTCGATCTTTGTTCTTTGATATGAAGTTCCACCAGAAGTGTGTTTTCATACAAAAACTGTTAATTACAACTCACTTTGTCCATCCGATTCGAACTTTGTTCTTTGATTTGAAGTTCCACCAGAAGTGTGTTTTCATACAAAAACTGTTAATTACAACTAACTTTGTCCATCCGATTCGAACTTTGTTCTTTGAGTTGAAGTTCCACGAGAAGTGTGTTTTCATACAAAAACTGTTAATTACAACTAACTTTGTCCATCCGATTCGAACTTTGTTCTTTGATTTGAAGTTCCACCAGAAGTGTGTTTTCATAAAAAAAACTGTTAATTACAACTAACTTTGTCCATCCGAAACGAACTTTGTTTTTTGATATGAAGTTCCACTAGAAGTGTGTTTTCATACAAAAATTGTTAATTACAACTAACTTTGTCCATCCGATTCGAACTTTGTTCTTTGATTTGAAGTTCCACCAGAAGTGTGTTTTCATACAAAAACTGTTAATTACAACTAACTTTGTCCATCCGATTCGAACTTTGTTCTTTGATTTGAAGTTCCACCAGAAGTGTGTTTTCATAAAAAAAACTGTTAATTACAACTAACTTTGTCCATCCGAAACGAACTTTGTTTTTTGATATGAAGTTCCACTAGAAGTGTGTTTTCATACAAAAATTGTTAATTACAACTAACTTTGTCCATCCGATTCAAACTTTGTTCTTTCATATGAAGTTCCAGTAGAAGTGAGTTTTCATACAAAAACTGTTAATTACAACTAACTTTGTCCATCCGATTCGAACTTTGTTCGTTGATATGAAGTTCCACCAGAAGTGTGTTTTCATACAAAAACTGTTAATTACAACTAACTTTGTCCATCCAAAACGAACTTTGTTCGTTGATATGAAGTTCCACCAGAAGTGTGTTTTCATAAAAAAACTGTTAATTACAACTAACTTTGTCCATCCGATTCAAACTTTGTTCTTTCATATGAAGTTCCATTAGAAGTGTGTTTTCATACAAAAACTGTTAATTACAACTTACTTTATCCATCCAAAACGAACTTTGTTCTTTCATATGAAGTTCCACCAGAAGTGTGTTTTCATACAAAAACTGTTAATTTCAACTAACTTTGTCCATCCAAAACGAACTTTGTTCGTTGATATGAAGTTCCACCAGAAGTGTGTTTTCATAAAAAAACTGTTAATTACAACTAACTTTGTCCATCCGATTCAAACTTTGTTCTTTCATATGAAGTTCCAGTAGAAGTGAGTTTTCATACAAAAACTGTTAATTACAACTAACTTTGTCCATCCGATTCGAACTTTGTTCGTTGATATGAAGTTCCACCAGAAGTGTGTTTTCATACAAAAACTGTTAATTACAACTAACTTTGTCCATCCAAAACGAACTTTAATCTTTCATATGAAGTTCCACTAGAAGTGAGTTTTCATACAAAAACTGTTAATTACAACTAACTTTGTCCATCCGATTCGAACTTTGTTCGTTGATATGAAGTTCCACCAGAAGTGTGTTTTCATACAAAAACTGTTAACTACAACTAACTTTGTCCATCCGATTCAAACTTTGTTCTTTCATATGAAGTTCCACTAGAAGTGAGTTTTCATACAAAAACTGTTAATTACAACTAACTTTGTCCATCCGATTCGAACTTTGTTCTTTCATATGAAGTTCCATTAGAAGTGTGTTTTCATACAAAAACTGTTAACTACAACTAACTTTGTCCATCCGATTCAAACTTTGTTCTTTCATATGAAGTTCCACTAGAAGTGAGTTTTCATACAAAAACTGTTAATTACAACTAACTTTATCCATTCAAAACGAACTTTGTTCGTTGATATGAAGTTCCACTAGAAGTGAGTTTTCATACAAAAACTGTTAATCACAACTAACTTTGTCCATTAAAAACTAAATTTGTTCGTTGATATGAAGTTCCACCAGAAGTGTGTTTTCATACAAAAACTGTTAATTACAACTAACTTTGTCCATCCGATTCAAACTTTGTTCTTTCATATGAAGTTCCACTAGAAGTGAGTTTTCATACAAAAACTGTTAATTACAACTTACTTTATCCATCCAAAACGAACTTTGTTCTTTCATATGAAGTTCCACTAGAAGTGAGTTTTCATACAAAAACTGTTAATTACAACTAACTTTGTCCATCCGATTCGAACTTTGTTCTTAATATGAAGTTCCACCAGAAGTGTGTTTTCATACAAAAACTGTTAATTACAACTAACTTTGTCCATCCAAAACGAACTTTAATCTTTCATATGAAGTTCCACTAGAAGTGAGTTTTCATACAAAAACTGTTAATTACAACTAACTTTGTCCATCCGATTCGAACTTTGTTCTTTCATATGAAGTTCCATTAGAAGTGTGTTTTCATACAAAAACTGTTAATTACAACTTACTTTATCCATCCAAAACGAACTTTGTTCTTTCATATGAAGTTCCACAAGAAGTGAGTTTTCATACAAAAACTGTTAATTACAACTAACTTTGTCCATCCGATTCGAACTTTGTTCTTAATATGAAGTTCCACCAGAAGTGTGTTTTCATACAAAAACTGTTAATTACAACTAACTTTGTCCATCCAAAACGAACTTTAATCTTTCATATGAAGTTCCACTAGAAGTGAGTTTTCATACAAAAACTGTTAATTACAACTAACTTTGTCCATCCGATTCGAACTTTGTTCTTTCATATGAAGTTCCATTAGAAGTGTGTTTTCATACAAAAACTGTTAACTACAACTAACTTTGTCCATCCGATTCAAACTTTGTTCTTTCATATGAAGTTCCACTAGAAGTGAGTTTTCATACAAAAACTGTTAATTACAACTAACTTTATCCATTCAAAACGAACTTTGTTCGTTGATATGAAGTTCCACTAGAAGTGAGTTTTCATACAAAAACTGTTAATCACAACTAACTTTGTCCATTAAAAACTAAATTTGTTCGTTGATATGAAGTTCCACCAGAAGTGTGTTTTCATACAAAAACTGTTAATTACAACTAACTTTGTCCATCCGATTCAAACTTTGTTCTTTCATATGAAGTTCCACTAGAAGTGAGTTTTCATACAAAAACTGTTAATTACAACTTACTTTATCCATCCAAAACGAACTTTGTTCTTTCATATGAAGTTCCACTAGAAGTGAGTTTTCATACAAAAACTGTTAATTACAACTAACTTTGTCCATCCGATTCGAACTTTGTTCTTAATATGAAGTTCCACCAGAAGTGTGTTTTCATACAAAAACTGTTAATTACAACTAACTTTGTCCATCCAAAACGAACTTTAATCTTTCATATGAAGTTCCACTAGAAGTGAGTTTTCATACAAAAACTGTTAATTACAACTAACTTTGTCCATCCGATTCGAACTTTGTTCTTTGATTGGAAGTTCCACCAGAAGTGTGTTTTCATACAAAAACTGTTAATTACAACTAACTTTGTCCATCCGATTCGAACTTTGTTCTTTGATTGGAAGTTCCACCAGAAGTGTGTTTTCATACAAAAACTGTTAATTACAACTAACTTTGTCCATCCGATTCGAACTTTGTTCTTTGATTTGAAGTTCCACCAGGAGTGTGTTTTCATACAAAAACTGTTAATTACAACTAACTTTGTCCATCCGATTCGAACTTTGTTCTTTGATATGAAGTTCCACCAGAAGTGTGTTTTCATACAAAAACTGTTAATTACAACTAACTTTGTCCATCCGATTCGAACTTTGTTCTTTGATATGAAGTTCCACCAGAAGTGTGTTTTCATACAAAAACTGTTAATTACAACTAACTTTGTCCATCCGATTCGAACTTTGTTCTTTGATTGGAAGTTCCACCAGAAGTGTGTTTTCATACAAAAACTGTTAATTACAACTAACTTTGTCCATCCGATTCGAACTTTGTTCTTTGATATGAAGTTCCACCAGAAGTGTGTTTTCATACAAAAACTGTTAATTACAACTAACTTTGTCCATCCGATTCGAACTTTGTTCTTTGATTGGAAGTTCCACCAGAAGTGTGTTTTCATACAAAAACTGTTAATTACAACTAACTTTGTCCATCCGATTCGAACTTTGTTCTTTGATATGAAGTTCCACCAGAAGTGTGTTTTCATACAAAAACTGTTAATTACAACTAACTTTGTCCATCCGATTCGATCTTTGTTCTTTGATATGAAGTTCCACCAGAAGTGTGTTTTCATACAAAAACTGTTAATTACAACTCACTTTGTCCATCCGATTCGAACTTTGTTCTTTGATTTGAAGTTCCACCAGAAGTGTGTTTTCATACAAAAACTGTTAATTACAACTAACTTTGTCCATCCGATTCGAACTTTGTTCTTTGATTTGAAGTTCCACGAGAAGTGTGTTTTCATACAAAAACTGTTAATTACAACTAACTTTGTCCATCCGATTCGAACTTTGTTCTTTGATTTGAAGTTCCACCAGAAGTGTGTTTTCATAAAAAAAACTGTTAATTACAACTAACTTTATCCATTCAAAACGAACTTTGTTCGTTGATATGAAGTTCCACTAGAAGTGAGTTTTCATACAAAAACTGTTAATCACAACTAACTTTGTCCATTAAAAACTAAATTTGTTCGTTGATATGAAGTTCCATTAGAAGTGTGTTTTCATACAAAAACTGTTAATTACAACTTACTTTATCCATCCAAAACGAACTTTGTTCTTTCATATGAAGTTCCACAAGAAGTGAGTTTTCATACAAAAACTGTTAATTACAACTAACTTTGTCCATCCGATTCGAACTTTGTTCTTAATATGAAGTTCCACCAGAAGTGTGTTTTCATACAAAAACTGTTAATTACAACTAACTTTGTCCATCCAAAACGAACTTTAATCTTTCATATGAAGTTCCACTAGAAGTGAGTTTTCATACAAAAACTGTTAATTACAACTAACTTTGTCCATCCGATTCGAACTTTGTTCTTTCATATGAAGTTCCATTAGAAGTGTGTTTTCATACAAAAACTGTTAACTACAACTAACTTTGTCCATCCGATTCAAACTTTGTTCTTTCATATGAAGTTCCACTAGAAGTGAGTTTTCATACAAAAACTGTTAATTACAACTAACTTTATCCATTCAAAACGAACTTTGTTCGTTGATATGAAGTTCCACTAGAAGTGAGTTTTCATACAAAAACTGTTAATCACAACTAACTTTGTCCATTAAAAACTAAATTTGTTCGTTGATATGAAGTTCCACCAGAAGTGAGTTTTCATACAAAAACTGTTAACTACAACTAACTTTGTCCATCCGATTCAAACTTTGTTCTTTCATATGAAGTTCCACTAGAAGTGAGTTTTCATACAAAAACTGTTAATTACAACTTACTTTATCCATCCAAAACGAACTTTGTTCTTTCATATGAAGTTCCACTAGAAGTGAGTTTTCATACAAAAACTGTTAATTACAACTAACTTTGTCCATCCGATTCGAACTTTGTTCTTAATATGAAGTTCCACCAGAAGTGTGTTTTCATACAAAAACTGTTAATTACAACTAACTTTGTCCATCCAAAACGAACTTTAATCTTTCATATGAAGTTCCACTAGAAGTGAGTTTTCATACAAAAACTGTTAATTACAACTAACTTTGTCCATCCGATTCGAACTTTGTTCTTTCATATGAAGTTCCACCAGAAGTGTATTTTCATACAAAAACTGTTAATTACAACTAACTTTATCCATTCAAAACGAACTTTGTTCGTTGATATGAAGTTCCACTAGAAGTGAGTTTTCATACAAAAACTGTTAATCACAACTAACTTTGTCCATCCGATTCGAACTTTGTTCTTTCATATGAAGTTCCACTAAAAGTGAGTTTTCAAACCAAAACTGTTAATTACAACTAACTTTGTCCATCCGAAACGAACTTTAATCTTTCATATGAAGTTCCACTAGAAGTGAGTTTTCATACAAAAACTGTTAATTACAACTAACTTTGTCCATCCGATTCGAACTTTGTTCTTTCATATGAAGTTCCACCAGAAGTGTATTTTCATACAAAAACTGTTAATTACAACTAACTTTATCCATTCAAAACGAACTTTGTCCGTTGATATGAAGTTCCACTAGAAGTGAGTTTTCATACAAAAACTGTTAATCACAACTAACTTTGTCCATCCGATTCGAACTTTGTTCTTTGATATGAAGTTCCACCAGAAGTGTGTTTTCATACAAAAACTGTTAAATAGAACTAACTTTGTCCATCCGATTCGAACTTTGTTCTTTGATTGGAAGTTCCACCAGAAGTGTGTTTTCATACAAAAACTGTTAAATAGAACTAACTTTGTCCATCCGATTCGAACTTTGTTCTTTGATTGGAAGTTCCACCAGAAGTGTGTTTTCATACAAAAACTGTTAAATAGAACTAACTTTGTCCATCCGATTCGAACTTTGTTCTTTGATTGGAAGTTCCACCAGAAGTGTGTTTTCATACAAAAACTGTTAAATAGAACTAACTTTGTCCATCCGATTCGAACTTTGTTCTTTGATTTGAAGTTCCACCAGAAGTGTGTTTTCATACAAAAACTGTTAATTACAACTAACTTTGTCCATCCGATTCGAACTTTGTTCTTTGATTTGAAGTTCCACCAGAAGTGTGTTTTCATACAAAAACTGTTAATTACAACTAACTTTGTCCATCCGATTCGAACTTTGTTCTTTGATTGGAAGTTCCACCAGAAGTGTGTTTTCATACAAAAACTGTTAATTACAACTAACTTTGTCCATCCGATTCGAACTTTGTTCTTTGATTTGAAGTTCCACCAGAAGTGTGTTTTCATACAAAAACTGTTAATTACAACTAACTTTGTCCATCCGATTCGAACTTTGTTCTTTGATATGAAGTTCCACCAGAAGTGTGTTTTCATACAAAAACTGTTAAATAGAACTAACTTTGTCCATCCGATTCGAACTTTGTTCTTTGATTGGAAGTTCCACCAGAAGTGTGTTTTCATACAAAAACTGTTAATTACAACTAACTTTGTCCATCCGATTCGAACTTTGTTCTTTGATTTGAAGTTCCACCAGAAGTGTGTTTTCATACAAAAACTGTTAATTACAACTAACTTTGTCCATCCGATTCGAACTTTGTTCTTTGATTTGAAGTTCCACCAGAAGTGTGTTTTCATACAAAAACTGTTAATTACAACTAACTTTGTCCATCCGATTCGAACTTTGTTCTTCGATTGGAAGTTCCACCAGAAGTGTGTTTTCATACAAAAACTGTTAAATAGAACTAACTTTGTCCATCCGATTCGAACTTTGTTCTTTGATTTGAAGTTCCACCAGAAGTGTGTTTTCATACAAAAACTGTTAATTACAACTAACTTTGTCCATCCGATTCGAACTTTGTTCTTTGATATGAAGTTCCACCAGAAGTGTGTTTTCATACAAAAACTGTTAATTACAACTAACTTTGTCCATCCGATTCGATCTTTGTTCTTTGATATGAAGTTCCACCAGAAGTGTGTTTTCATACAAAAACTGTTAATTACAACTAACTTTGTCCATCCGATTCGAACTTTGTTCTTTGATTGGAAGTTCCACCAGAAGTGTGTTTTCATACAAAAACTGTTAATTACAACTAACTTTGTCCATCCGATTCGAACTTTGTTCTTTGATATGAAGTTCCACCAGAAGTGTGTTTTCATACAAAAACTGTTAATTACAACTAACTTTGTCCATCCGATTCGAACTTTGTTCTTTGATTGGAAGTTCCACCAGAAGTGTGTTTTCATACAAAAACTGTTAATTACAACTAACTTTGTCCATCCGATTCGAACTTTGTTCTTTGATTTGAAGTTCCACCAGAAGTGTGTTTTCATACAAAAACTGTTAATTACAACTAACTTTGTCCATCCGATTCGAACTTTGTTCTTTGATATGAAGTTCCACCAGAAGTGTGTTTTCATACAAAAACTGTTAATTACAACTAACTTTGTCCATCCGATTCGAACTTTGTTCTTTGATATGAAGTTCCACCAGAAGTGTGTTTTCATACAAAAACTGTTAATTACAACTAACTTTGTCCATCCGATTCGAACTTTGTTCTTTGATTGGAAGTTCCACCAGAAGTGTGTTTTCATACAAAAACTGTTAATTACAACTAACTTTGTCCATCCGATTCGAACTTTGTTCTTTGATATGAAGTTCCACCAGAAGTGTGTTTTCATACAAAAACTGTTAATTACAACTAACTTTGTCCATCCGATTCGAACTTTGTTCTTTGATTGGAAGTTCCACCAGAAGTGTGTTTTCATACAAAAACTGTTAATTACAACTAACTTTGTCCATCCGATTCGAACTTTGTTCTTTGATATGAAGTTCCACCAGAAGTGTGTTTTCATACAAAAACTGTTAATTACAACTAACTTTGTCCATCCGATTCGATCTTTGTTCTTTGATATGAAGTTCCACCAGAAGTGTGTTTTCATACAAAAACTGTTAATTACAACTCACTTTGTCCATCCGATTCGAACTTTGTTCTTTGATTTGAAGTTCCACCAGAAGTGTGTTTTCATACAAAAAATGTTAATTACAACTAACTTTGTCCATCCGATTCGAACTTTGTTCTTTGATTTGAAGTTCCACGAGAAGTGTGTTTTCATACAAAAACTGTTAATTACAACTAACTTTGTCCATCCGATTCGAACTTTGTTCTTTGATTTGAAGTTCCACCAGAAGTGTGTTTTCATAAAAAAAACTGTTAATTACAACTAACTTTGTCCATCCGAAACGAACTTTGTTTTTTGATATGAAGTTCCACTAGAAGTGTGTTTTCATACAAAAATTGTTAATTACAACTAACTTTGTCCATCCGATTCGAACTTTGTTCTTTGATTTGAAGTTCCACCAGAAGTGTGTTTTCATACAAAAACTGTTAATTACAACTAACTTTGTCCATCCGATTCGAACTTTGTTCTTTGATTTGAAGTTCCACCAGAAGTGTGTTTTCATAAAAAAAACTGTTAATTACAACTAACTTTGTCCATCCGAAACGAACTTTGTTTTTTGATATGAAGTTCCACTAGAAGTGTGTTTTCATACAAAAATTGTTAATTACAACTAACTTTGTCCATCCGATTCGAACTTTGTTCTTTGATTTGAAGTTCCACCAGAAGTGTGTTTTCATACAAAAACTGTTAATTACAACTAACTTTGTCCATCCGATTCGAACTTTGTTCTTTGATATGAAGTTCCACCAGAAGTGTGTTTTCATACAAAAACTGTTAATTACAACTAACTTTGTCCATCCGATTCGAACTTTGTTCTTTGATATGAAGTTCCACCAGAAGTGTGTTTTCATACAAAAACTGTTAATTACAACTAACTTTGTCCATCCGATTCGATCTTTGTTCTTTGATATGAAGTTCCACCAGAAGTGTGTTTTCATACAAAAACTGTTAATTACAACTAACTTTGTCCATCCGATTCGAACTTTGTTCTTTGATATGAAGTTCCACCAGAAGTGTGTTTTCATACAAAAACTGTTAATTACAACTAACTTTGTCCATCCGATTCGAACTTTGTTCTTTGATTTGAAGTTCCACCAGAAGTGTGTTTTCATACAAAAACTGTTAATTACAACTAACTTTGTCCATCCAAAACGAACTTTAATCTTTCATATGAAGTTCCACTAGAAGTGAGTTTTCATACAAAAACTGTTAATTACAACTAACTTTGTCCATTAAAAACTAAATTTGTTCGTTGATATGAAGTTCCATTAGAAGTGTGTTTTCATACAAAAACTGTTAATTAGAACTAACTTTATCCATCCAAACCGAACTTTGTTCTTTCATATGAAGTTCCACTAAAAGTGAGTTTTCATACAAAAACTGTTAATTACAACTAACTTTGTCCATCCGATTCGAACTTTGTTCGTTGATATGAAGTTCCACCAGAAGTGTGTTTTCATACAAAAACTGTTAATTACAACTAACTTTGTCCATCCAAAACGAACTTTGTTCTTTCATATGAAGTTCCACTAAAAGTGAGTTTTCATACAAAAACTGTTAATTACAACTAACTTTGTCCATCCGATTCGAACTTTGTTCGTTGATATGAAGTTCCACCAGAAGTGTGTTTTCATACAAAAACTGTTAATTACAACTAACTTTGTCCATCCAAAACGAACTTTAATCTTTCATATGAAGTTCCACTAGAAGTGAGTTTTCATACAAAAACTGTTAATTACAACTAACTTTGTCCATCCGATTCGAACTTTGTTCGTTGATATGAAGTTCCACCAGAAGTGTGTTTTCATACAAAAACTGTTAATTACAACTAACTTTGTCCATCCAAAACGAACTTTGTTCGTTGATATGAAGTTCCACCAGAAGTGAGTTTTCATACAAAAACTGTTAACTACAACTAACTTTGTCCATCCGATTCAAACTTTGTTCTTTCATATGAAGTTCCACTAGAAGTGAGTTTTCATACAAAAACTGTTAATTACAACTAACTTTGTCCATCCGATTCGAACTTTGTTCTTTCATATGAAGTTCCACCAGAAGTGTATTTTCATACAAAAACTGTTAATTACAACTAACTTTATCCATTCAAAACGAACTTTGTTCGTTGATATGAAGTTCCACTAGAAGTGAGTTTTCATACAAAAACTGTTAATCACAACTAACTTTGTCCATTAAAAACTAAATTTGTTCGTTGATATGAAGTTCCATTAGAAGTGTGTTTTCATACAAAAACTGTTAATTACAACTTACTTTATCCATCCAAAACGAACTTTGTTCTTTCATATGAAGTTCCACAAGAAGTGAGTTTTCATACAAAAACTGTTAATTACAACTAACTTTGTCCATCCGATTCGAACTTTGTTCTTAATATGAAGTTCCACCAGAAGTGTGTTTTCATACAAAAACTGTTAATTACAACTAACTTTGTCCATCCAAAACGAACTTTAATCTTTCATATGAAGTTCCACTAGAAGTGAGTTTTCATACAAAAACTGTTAATTACAACTAACTTTGTTCATCCGATTCGAACTTTGTTCTTTGATATGAAGTTCCACCAGAAGTGAGTTTTCATACAAAAACTGTTAACTACAACTAACTTTGTCCATCCGATTCAAACTTTGTTCTTTCATATGAAGTTCCACTAGAAGTGAGTTTTCATACAAAAACTGTTAATTACAACTAACTTTGTCAATCCGATTCGAACTTTGTTCTTTCATATGAAGTTCCATTAGAAGTGTGTTTTCATACAAAAACTGTTAACTACAACTAACTTTGTCCATCCGATTCAAACTTTGTTCTTTCATATGAAGTTCCACTAGAAGTGAGTTTTCATACAAAAACTGTTAATTACAACTTACTTTATCCATCCAAAACGAACTTTGTTCTTTCATATGAAGTTCCACTAGAAGTGAGTTTTCATACAAAAACTGTTAATTACAACTAACTTTGTCCATCCGATTCGAACTTTGTTCTTAATATGAAGTTCCACCAGAAGTGTGTTTTCATACAAAAACTGTTAATTACAACTAACTTTGTCCATCCAAAACGAACTTTAATCTTTCATATGAAGTTCCACTAGAAGTGAGTTTTCATACAAAAACTGTTAATTACAACTAACTTTGTCCATCCGATTCGAACTTTGTTCTTTCATATGAAGTTCCACCAGAAGTGTATTTTCATACAAAAACTGTTAATTACAACTAACTTTATCCATTCAAAACGAACTTTGTTCGTTGATATGAAGTTCCACTAGAAGTGAGTTTTCATACAAAAACTGTTAATCACAACTAACTTTGTCCATCCGATTCGAACTTTGTTCTTTCATATGAAGTTCCACTAAAAGTGAGTTTTCAAACCAAAACTGTTAATTTCAACTAACTTTGTCCATCCGAAACGAACTTTAATCTTTCATATGAAGTTCCACTAGAAGTGAGTTTTCATACAAAAACTGTTAATTACAACTAACTTTGTCCATCCGATTCGAACTTTGTTCTTTCATATGAAGTTCCACCAGAAGTGTATTTTCATACAAAAACTGTTAATTACAACTAACTTTATCCATTCAAAACGAACTTTGTCCGTTGATATGAAGTTCCACTAGAAGTGAGTTTTCATACAAAAACTGTTAATCACAACTAACTTTGTCCATCCGATTCGAACTTTGTTCTTTCATATGAAGTTCCACTAAATGTGAGTTTTCAAACAAAAACTGTTAATTACAACTAACTTTGTCCATCCAAAACGAACTTTGTTCTTTCATATGAAGTTCCACTAGAAGTGTGTTTTCATACAAAAACTGTTAATTACAACTAACTTTGTCCATTAAAAACTAAATTTGTTCGTTGATATGAAGTTCCATTAGAAGTGTGTTTTCATACAAAAACTGTTAATTACAACTTACTTTATCCATCCAAAACGAACTTTGTTCTTTCATATGAAGTTCCACCAGAAGTGTGTTTTCATACAAAAACTGTTAACTTCAACTAACTTTGTCCATCCAAAACGAACTTTGTTCGTTGATATGAAGTTCCACCAGAAGTGTGTTTTCATAAAAAAACTGTTAATTACAACTAACTTTGTCCATCCGATTCAAACTTTGTTCTTTCATATGAAGTTCCAGTAGAAGTGAGTTTTCATACAAAAACTGTTAATTACAACTAACTTTGTCCATCCAAAACGAACTTTGTTCGTTGATATGAAGTTCCACCAGAAGTGTGTTTTCATACAAAAACTGTTAATTACAACTAACTTTGTCCATTAAAAACTAAATTTGTTCGTTGATATGAAGTTCCATTAGAAGTGTGTTTTCATACAAAAACTGTTAATTAGAACTAACTTTATCCATCCAAACCGAACTTTGTTCTTTCATATGAAGTTCCACTAAAAGTGAGTTTTCATACAAAAACTGTTAATTACAACTAACTTTGTCCATCCGATTCGAACTTTGTTCGTTGATATGAAGTTCCACCAGAAGTGTGTTTTCATACAAAAACTGTTAATTACAACTAACTTTGTCCATCCAAAACGAACTTTAATCTTTCATATGAAGTTCCACTAGAAGTGAGTTTTCATACAAAAACTGTTAATTACAACTAACTTTGTCCATCCGATTCGAACTTTGTTCGTTGATATGAAGTTCCACCAGAAGTGTGTTTTCATACAAAAACTGTTAATTACAACTAACTTTGTCCATCCAAAACGAACTTTGTTCGTTGATATGAAGTTCCACCAGAAGTGAGTTTTCATACAAAAACTGTTAACTACAACTAACTTTGTCCATCCGATTCAAACTTTGTTCTTTCATATGAAGTTCCACTAGAAGTGAGTTTTCATACAAAAACTGTTAATTACAACTAACTTTGTCCATCCGATTCGAACTTTGTTCTTTCATATGAAGTTCCACCAGAAGTGTATTTTCATACAAAAACTGTTAATTACAACTAACTTTATCCATTCAAAACGAACTTTGTTCGTTGATATGAAGTTCCACTAGAAGTGAGTTTTCATACAAAAACTGTTAATCACAACTAACTTTGTCCATTAAAAACTAAATTTGTTCGTTGATATGAAGTTCCATTAGAAGTGTGTTTTCATACAAAAACTGTTAATTACAACTTACTTTATCCATCCAAAACGAACTTTGTTCTTTCATATGAAGTTCCACTAGAAGTGAGTTTTCATACAAAAACTGTTAATTACAACTAACTTTGTCCATCCGATTCGAACTTTGTTCTTAATATGAAGTTCCACCAGAAGTGTATTTTCATACAAAAACTGTTAATTACAACTAACTTTATCCATTCAAAACGAACTTTGTTCGTTGATATGAAGTTCCACTAGAAGTGAGTTTTCATACAAAAACTGTTAATTACAACTAACTTTGTCCATCCGATTCGAACTTTGTTCTTTCATATGAAGTTCCACCAGAAGTGTGTTTTCATACAAAAACTGTTAACTACAACTAACTTTGTCCATCCGATTCAAACTTTGTTCTTTCATATGAAGTTCCACCAGAAGTGTATTTTCATACAAAAACTGTTAATTACAACTAACTTTATCCATTCAAAACGAACTTTGTTCGTTGATATGAAGTTCCACTAGAAGTGAGTTTTCATACAAAAACTGTTAATTACAACTAACTTTGTCCATCCGATTCGAACTTTGTTCTTAATATGAAGTTCCACCAGAAGTGTGTTTTCATACAAAAACTGTTAATTACAACTAACTTTGTCCATCCGATTCGAACTTTGTTCGTTGATATGAAGTTCCACCAGAAGTGTGTTTTCATACAAAAACTGTTAACTACAACTAACTTTGTCCATCCGATTCAAACTTTGTTCTTTCATATGAAGTTCCACTAGAAGTGAGTTTTCATACAAAAACTGTTAATTACAACTAACTTTGTCCATCCGATTCGAACTTTGTTCTTTCATATGAAGTTCCACCAGAAGTGTATTTTCATACAAAAACTGTTAATTACAACTAACTTTATCCATTCAAAACGAACTTTGTTCGTTGATATGAAGTTCCACTAGAAGTGAGTTTTCATACAAAAACTGTTAATCACAACTAACTTTGTCCATTAAAAACTAAATTTGTTCGTTGATATGAAGTTCCATTAGAAGTGTGTTTTCATACAAAAACTGTTAATTACAACTTACTTTATCCATCCAAAACGAACTTTGTTCTTTCATATGAAGTTCCACTAGAAGTGAGTTTTCATACAAAAACTGTTAATTACAACTAACTTTGTCCATCCGATTCGAACTTTGTTCTTAATATGAAGTTCCACCAGAAGTGTGTTTTCATACAAAAACTGTTAATTACAACTAACTTTGTCCATCCAAAACGAACTTTAATCTTTCATATGAAGTTTCACTAGAAGTGAGTTTTCATACAAAAACTGTTAATTACAACTAACTTTGTCCATCCGATTCGAACTTTGTTCTTTCATATGAAGTTCCACCAGAATTGTATTTTCATACAAAAACTGTTAATTACAACTAACTTTATCCATTCAAAACGAACTTTGTTCGTTGATATGAAGTTCCACTAGAAGTGAGTTTTCATACAAAAACTGTTAATCACAACTAACTTTGTCCATCCGATTCGAACTTTGTTCTTTCATATGAAGTTCCACTAAAAGTGAGTTTTCAAACAAAAACTGTTAATTACAACTAACTTTATCCATCCAAAACGAACTTTGTTCTTTCATATGAAGTTCCACTAGAAGTGTGTTTTCATACAAAAACTGTTAATTACAACTAACTTTGTCCATTAAAAACTAAATTTGTTCGTTGATATGAAGTTCCATTAGAAGTGTGTTTTCATACAAAAACTGTTAATTACAACTTACTTTATCCATCCAAAACGAACTTTGTTCTTTCATATGAAGTTCCACCAGAAGTGTGTTTTCATAAATAAACTGTTAATTACAACTAACTTTGTCCATCCGATTCAAACTTCGTTCTTTCATATGAAGTTCCAGTAGAAGTGAGATTTCATACAAAAACTGTTAATTACAACTAACTTTGTCCATCCGATTCGAACTTTGTTCGTTGATATGAAGTTCCACCAGAAGTGTGTTTTCATACAAAAACTGTTAATTACAACTAACTTTGTCCATCCAAAACGAACTTTGTTCGTTGATATGAAGTTCCACCAGAAGTGTGTTTTCATACAAAAACTGTTAATTACAACTAACTTTGTCCATCCGATTCAAACTTTGTTCTTTCATATGAAGTTCCACTAGAAGTGAGTTTTCATACAAAAACTGTTAATTACAACTAACTTTGTCCATCCGATTCGAACTTTGTTCTTTCATATGAAGTTCCACTAAAAGTGAGTTTTCATACAAAAACTGTTAATTACAACTAACTTTGTCCATCCGATTCGAACTTTGTTCGTTGATATGAAGTTCCACCAGAAGTGTATTTTCATACAAAAACTGTTAATTACAACTAACTTTATCCATTCAAAACGAACTTTGTTCGTTGATATGAAGTTCCACCAGAAGTGTGTTTTCATACAAAAACTGTTAATTACAACTAACTTTGTCCATCCAAAACGAACTTTGTTCGTTGATATGAAGTTCCACCAGAAGTGTGTTTTCATAAAAAAACTGTTAATTACAACTAACTTTGTCCATCCGATTCAAACTTTGTTCTTTCATATGAAGTTCCACTAGAAGTGAGTTTTCATACAAAAACTGTTAATTACAACTAACTTTGTCCATCCGATTCGAACTTTGTTCTTTCATATGAAGTTCCACTAAAAGTGAGTTTTCATACAAAAACTGTTAATTACAACTAACTTTGTCCATCCGATTCGAACTTTGTTCGTTGATATGAAGTTCCACCAGAAGTGTATTTTCATACAAAAACTGTTAATTACAACTAACTTTATCCATTCAAAACGAACTTTGTTCGTTGATATGAAGTTCCACTAGAAGTGAGTTTTCATACAAAAACTGTTAATCACAACTAACTTTGTCCATCCGATTCGAACTTTGTTCTTTCATATGAAGTTCCACTAAAAGTGAGTTTTCATACAAAAACTGTTAATTACAACTAACTTTATCCATCCAAAACGAACTTTGTTCTTTCATATGAAGTTCCACTAGAAGTGTGTTTTCATACAAAAACTGTTAATTACAACTAACTTTGTCCATCAAAAACTAAATTTGTTCGTTGATATGAAGTTCCATTAGAAGTGTGTTTTCATACAAAAACTGTTAATTTCAACTAACTTTATCCATCCAAAACGAACCTTGTTCTTTCATATGAAGTTCCACCAGAAGTGTGTTTTCATACAAAAACTGTTAATTACAACTAACTTTGTCCATCCAAAACGAACTTTGTTCGTTGATATGAAGTTCCACTGGAAGTGTGTTTTCATACAAAAACTGTTAATTACAACTAACTTTGTCCATCCAAAACGAACTTTGTTCTTTCATATGAAGTTCCACTAGAAGTGAGTTTTCATACAAAAACTGTTAATTACAACTTACTTTATCCATCCAAAACGAACTTTGTTCGTTGATATGAAGTTCCACCAGAAGTGTGTTTTCATACAAAAACTGTTAATTACAACTAACTTTGTCCATCCGATTCGAACTTTGTTTTTTCATATGAAGTTCCACTAGAAGTGTGTTTTCATACAAAAACTGTTAATTACAACTAACTTTGTCCATTAAAAACTAAATTTGTTCGTTGATATGAAGTTCCATTAGAAGTGTGTTTTCATACAAAAACTGTTAATTACAACTAACTTTGTCCATCCGATTCGAACTTTGTTCGTTGATATGAAGTTCCACCAGAAGTGTGTTTTCATGCAAAAACTGTTAATTACAACTAACTTTGTCCATCCGATTCGAACTTTGTTCGTTGATATGAAGTTCCACTACAAGTGTGTTTTCATACAAAAACTGTTAATTACAACTAACTTTGTCCATCCGATTCGAACTTTGTTCGTTGATATGAAGTTCCACTAGAAGTGTGTTTTCATACAAAAACTGTTAATTACAACTAACTTTGTCCATCCGATTCGAACTTTGTTCGTTGATATGAAGTTCCACCAGAAGTGTGTTTTCATACAAAAACTGTAAATTACAACTAACTTTGTCCATTAAAAACGAACTTTGTTCGTTGATATGAAGTTCCACTAGAAATGTGTTTTCATACAAAAACTGTTAATTACAATTAACTTTGTCCATCCGATTCGAACTTTGTTCGTTGATATGAAGTTCCACCAGAAGTGTGTTTTCATACAAAAACTGTTAATTACAACTAACTTTGTCCATCCGATTCGAACTTTGTTCGTTGATATGAAGTTCCACCAGAAGTGTGTTTTCATACAAAAACTGTTAATTACAACTAACTTTGTCCATTAAAAACGAACTTTGTTCGTTGATATGAAGTTCCACTAGAAATGTGTTTTCATACAAAAACTGTTAATTACAACTAAATTTGTCCATCCGATTCGAACTTTGTTCGTTGATATGAAGTTCCACCAGAAGTGTGTTTTCATACAAAAACTGTAAATTACAACTAACTTTGTCCATTAAAAACGAACTTTGTTCGTTGGTATGAAGTTCCACTAGAAGTGTGTTTTCATACAAAAACTGTTAATTACAACTAACTTTGTCCATCCGATTCAAACTTTGTTCGTTGATATGAAGTTCCACCAGAAGTGTGTTTTCATACAAAAACTGTAAATTACAACTAACTTTGTCCATCCGATTCGAACTTTGTTCGTTGATATGAAGTTCCACCAGAAGTGTGTTTTCATACAAAAACTGTTAATTACAACTAACTTTGTTCATCCAAAACGAACTTTGTTCGCTGATATGAAGTTCCACTAGAAGTGTGTTTTCATACAAAAACTGTTAATTACATCGAACTTTGTCCATCCAAAACGAACTTTGTTCGTTGATTTGAAGTTCCACTAGAAGTGTGTTTTCATACAAAAACTGTTAATTACAATTAACTTTGTCCATCCGATTCGAACTTTGTTCGTGGATATGAAGTTCCACCAGAAGTGTGTTTTCATACAAAAACTGTTAATTACAACTAACTTTGTCCATCCGATTCGAACTTTGTTCGTTGATATGAAGTTCCACTAGAAGTGTGTTTTCATACAAAAACTGTTAATTACAACTAACTTTGTCCATCCGATTCGAACTTTGTTCGTTGATATGAAGTTCCACCAGAAGTGTGTTTTCATAAAAAAACTGTTAATTACATCTAACTTTGTCCATCCGATTCAAACTTTGTTCGTTGATATGAAGTTCCACCAGAAGTGTGTTTTCATACAAAAACTGTTAATTACAACTAACTTTGTCCATCCGATTCGAACTTTGTTCGTTGATATGAAGTTCCACCAGAAGTGTGTTTTCATACAAAAACTGTTAATTACAACTAACTTTGTCCATTAAAAACGAACTTTGTTCGTTGATATGAAGTTCCGCTAGAAATGTGTTTTCATACAAAAACTGTTAATTACAACTAAATTTGTCCATCCGATTCGAACTTTGTTCGTTGATATGAAGTTCCACCAGAAGTGTGTTTTCATACAAAAACTGTAAATTACAACTAACTTTGTCCATTAAAAACGAACTTTGTTCGTTGGTATGAAGTTCCACTAGAAGTGTGTTTTCATACAAAAACTGTTAATTACAACTAACTTTGTCCATCCGATTCGAACTTTATTCTTTGATATGAAGTTCCACCAGAAGTGAGTTTTCATACAAAAACTGTTAATTACAACTAACTTTGTCCATCCGATTCGAACTTTGTTCTTTGATATGAAGTTCCACCAGAAGTGTGTTTTCATACAAAAACTGTTAATTACAACTAACTTTGTCCATCCGATTCGAACTTTGTTCGTTGATATGAAGTTCCACCAGAAGTGTGTTTTCATACAAAAACTGTTAATTACAACTAACTTTGTTCATCCAAAACGAACTTTGTTCGCTGATATGAAGTTCCACTAGAAGTGTGTTTTCATACAAAAACTGTTAATTACATCGAACTTTGTCCATCCAAAACGAACTTTGTTCTTTGATTGGAAGTTCCACCAGAAGTGTGTTTTCATACAAAAACTGTTAATTACAACTAACTTTGTCCATCCGATTCGAACTTTGTTCTTTGATTTGAAGTTCCACCAGAAGTGTGTTTTCATACAAAAACTGTTAATTACAACTAACTTTGTCCATCCGATTCGAACTTTGTTCTTTGATATGAAGTTCCACCAGAAGTGTGTTTTCATACAAAAACTGTTAATTACAACTAACTTTGTCCATCCGATTCGAACTTTGTTCTTTGATATGAAGTTCCACCAGAAGTGTGTTTTCATACAAAAACTGTTAATTACAACTAACTTTGTCCATCCGATTCGAACTTTGTTCTTTGATTGGAAGTTCCACCAGAAGTGTGTTTTCATACAAAAACTGTTAATTACAACTAACTTTGTCCATCCGATTCGAACTTTGTTCTTTGATATGAAGTTCCACCAGAAGTGTGTTTTCATACAAAAACTGTTAATTACAACTAACTTTGTCCATCCGATTCGAACTTTGTTCTTTGATTGGAAGTTCCACCAGAAGTGTGTTTTCATACAAAAACTGTTAATTACAACTAACTTTGTCCATCCGATTCGAACTTTGTTCTTTGATATGAAGTTCCACCAGAAGTGTGTTTTCATACCAAAACTGTTAACTACAACTAACTTTGTCCATCCGATTCGAACTTTGTTCTTTCATATGAAGTTCCACCAGAAGTGTGTTTTCATACAAAAACTGTTAATTACAACTAACTTTGTCCATCCGATTCGAACTTTGTTCTTTGATTTGAAGTTCCACTAGAAGTGTGTTTTCATACAAAAACTGTTAATTACAACTAACTTTGTCCATCCGATTCGAACTTTGTTCTTTGATACGAAGTTCCACCAGAAGTGTGTTTTCATACAAAAACTGTTAATTAGAACTAACTTTGTCCATCAGATTCGAACTTTGTTCGTCAATATGAAGTTCCACCAGAAGTGTGTTTTCATACAAAAACTGTTAATTACAACTAACTTTGTCCATCCAAAACGAACTTTGTTCGTTGATATGAAGTTCCACCAGAAGTGTGTTTTCATACAAAAACTGTTAATTACAACTAACTTTGTCCATCCGATTCGAACTTTGTTCTTTGATTGGAAGTTCCACCAGAAGTGTGTTTTCATACAAAAACTGTTAATTACAACTAACTTTGTCCATCCGATTCGAACTTTGTTCTTTGATATGAAGTTCCACCAGAAGTGTGTTTTCATACAAAAACTGTTAATTACAACTAACTTTGTCCATCCGATTCGAACTTTGTTCTTTGATTGGAAGTTCCACCAGAAGTGTGTTTTCATACAAAAACTGTTAATTACAACTAACTTTGTCCATCCGATTCGAACTTTGTTCTTTGATATGAAGTTCCACCAGGAGTGTGTTTTCATACCAAAACTGTTAACTACAACTAACTTTGTCCATCCGATTCGAACTTTGTTCTTTCATATGAAGTTCCACCAGAAGTGTGTTTTCATACAAAAACTGTTAATTACAACTAACTTTGTCCATCCGATTCGAACTTTGTTCGTTGATATGAAGTTCCACCAGAAGTGTGTTTTCATACAAAAACTGTTAATTACAACTAACTTTGTCCATTAAAAACGAACTTTGTTCGTTGGTATGAAGTTCCACTAGAAGTGTGTTTTCATACAAAAACTGTAAATTACAACTAACTTTGTCCATCCGATTCGAACTTTGTTCTTTGATACGAAGTTCCACCAGAAGTGTGTTTTCATACAAAAACTGTTAATTAGAACTAACTTTGTCCATCCGATTCGAACTTTGTTCGTTGATATGAAGTTCCACCAGAAGTGTGTTTTCATACAAAAACTGTTAATTACAATTAACTTTGTCCATCCGATTCGAACTTTGTTCGTTGATATGAAGTTCCACTAGAAGTGTGTTTTCATACAAAAACTGTTAATTACATCGAACTTTGTCCATCCAAAACGAACTTTGTTCGTTGATTTGAAGTTCCACTAGAAGTGAGTTTTCATACCAAAACTGTTAACTACAACTAACTTTGTCCATCCGATTCGAACTTTGTTCTTTCATATGAAGTTCCACCAGAAGTGTGTTTTCATACAAAAACTGTTAATTACAACTAACTTTGTCCATCCGATTCAAACTTTGTTCGTTGATATGAAGTTCCACCAGAAGTGTGTTTTCATACAAAAACTGTTAATTACAACTAACTTTGTCTATCCGATTCGAACTTTGTTCGTTGATATGAAGTTCCACCAGAAGTGTGTTTTCATACAAAAACTGTTAATTACAACTAACTTTGTCCATCAGATTCGAACTTTGTTCGTCAATATGAAGTTCCACCAGAAGTGTGTTTTCATACAAAAACTGTTAATTACAACTAACTTTGTCCATCCAAAACGAACTTTGTTCGTTGATATGAAGTTCCACCAGAAGTGTGTTTTCATACAAAAACTGTTAATTACAACTAACTTTGTCCATCCGATTCGAACTTTGTTCTTTGATTTGAAGTTCCACCAGAAGTGTGTTTTCATACAAAAACTGTTAATTACAACTAACTTTGTCCATCCGATTCGAACTTTGTTCTTTGATTTGAAGTTCCACTAGAAGTGTGTTTTCATACAAAAACTGTTAATTACAACTAACTTTGTCCATCCGATTCGAACTTTATTCTTTGATATGAAGTTCCACCAGAAGTGTGTTTTCATACAAAAACTGTTAATTACAACTAACTTTGTCTATCCGATTCGAACTTTGTTCGTTGATATGAAGTTCCACCAGAAGTGTGTTTTCATACAAAAACTGTTAATTACAACTAACTTTGTCTATCCGATTCGAACTTTGTTCTTTGATACGAAGCTCCACCAGAAGTGTGTTTTCATACCAAAACTGTTAACTACAACTAACTTTGTCCATCCGATTCGAACTTTGTTCTTTCATATGAAGTTCCACCAGAAGTGTGTTTTCATACAAAAACTGTTAATTACAACTAACTTTGTCCATCCGATTCGAACTTTGTTCTTTGATTTGAAGTTCCACTAGAAGTGTGTTTTCATACAAAAACTGTTAATTACAACTAACTTTGTCCATCCGATTCGAACTTTGTTCTTTGATACGAAGTTCCACCAGAAGTGTGTTTTCATACAAAAACTGTTAATTAGAACTAACTTTGTCCATCCGATTCGAACTTTGTTCGTTGATATGAAGTTCCACCAGAAGTGTGTTTTCATACAAAAACTGTTAATTACAATTAACTTTGTCCATCCGATTCGAACTTTGTTCGTTGATATGAAGTTCCACCAGAAGTGTGTTTTCATACAAAAACTGTTAATTACAACTAACTTTGTCCATCAGATTCGAACTTTGTTCGTCAATATGAAGTTCCACTTGAAGTGTGTTTTCATACAAAAACTGTTAATTACAACTAACTTTGTCCATCCAAAACGAACTTTGTTCGTTGATATGAAGTTCCACCAGAAGTGTGTTTTCATACAAAAACTGTTAATTACAACTAACTTTGTCCATCCGATTCGAACTTTGTTCTTTGATTTGAAGTTCCACCAGAAGTGTGTTTTCATACAAAAACTGTTAATTACAACTAACTTTGTCCATCCGATTCGAACTTTGTTCTTTGATTTGAAGTTCCACTAGAAGTGTGTTTTCATACAAAAACTGTTAATTACAACTAACTTTGTCCATCCGATTCGAACTTTGTTCTTTGATACGAAGTTCCACCAGAAGTGTGTTTTCATACAAAAACTGTTAATTAGAACTAACTTTGTCCATCCGATTCGAACTTTGTTCTTTGATACGAAGTTCCACCAGAAGTGTGTTTTCATACAAAAACTGTTAATTACAACTAACTTTGTCCATCCGATTCGAACTTTGTTCGTTGATATGAAGTTCCACCAGAAGTGTGTTTTCATACAAAAACTGTTAATTACAATTAACTTTGTCCATCCGATTCGAACTTTGTTCTTTGATACGAAGTTCCACCAGAAGTGTGTTTTCATACAAAAACTGTTAATTACAACTAACTTTGTCTATCCGATTCGAACTTTGTTCGTTGATATGAAGTTCCACCAGAAGTGTGTTTTCATACAAAAACTGTTAATTACAACTAACTTTGTCTATCCGATTCGAACTTTGTTCGTTGATTTGAAGTTCCACTAGAAGTGTGTTTTCATACAAAAACTGTTAATTACAACTAACTTTGTCCATCCGATTCGAACTTTGTTCTTTGATACGAAGTTCCACCAGAAGTGTGTTTTCATACAAAAACTGTTAATTACAACTAACTTTGTCTATCCGATTCGAACTTTGTTCGTTGATATGAAGTTCCACCAGAAGTGTGTTTTCATACAAAAACTGTTAATTACAACTAACTTTGTCTATCCGATTCGAACTTTGTTCGTTGATATGAAGTTCCACCAGAAGTGTGTTTTCATACAAAAACTGTTAAATAGAACTAACTTTGTCCATCCGATTCGAACTTTGTTCTTTGATTGGAAGTTCCACCAGAAGTGTGTTTTCATACAAAAACTGTTAATTACAACTAACTTTGTCCATCCGATTCGAACTTTGTTCTTTGATTTGAAGTTCCACCAGAAGTGTGTTTTCATACAAAAACTGTTAATTACAACTAACTTTGTCCATCCGATTCGAACTTTGTTCTTTGATTTGAAGTTCCACCAGAAGTGTGTTTTCATACAAAAACTGTTAATTACAACTAACTTTGTCCATCCGATTCGAACTTTGTTCTTCGATTGGAAGTTCCACCAGAAGTGTGTTTTCATACAAAAACTGTTAAATAGAACTAACTTTGTCCATCCGATTCGAACTTTGTTCTTTGATTTGAAGTTCCACCAGAAGTGTGTTTTCATACAAAAACTGTTAATTACAACTAACTTTGTCCATCCGATTCGAACTTTGTTCTTTGATATGAAGTTCCACCAGAAGTGTGTTTTCATACAAAAACTGTTAATTACAACTAACTTTGTCCATCCGATTCGATCTTTGTTCTTTGATATGAAGTTCCACCAGAAGTGTGTTTTCATACAAAAACTGTTAATTACAACTAACTTTGTCCATCCGATTCGAACTTTGTTCTTTGATTGGAAGTTCCACCAGAAGTGTGTTTTCATACAAAAACTGTTAATTACAACTAACTTTGTCCATCCAATTCGAACTTTGTTCTTTGATATGAAGTTCCACCAGAAGTGTGTTTTCATACAAAAACTGTTAATTACAACTAACTTTGTCCATCCGATTCGAACTTTGTTCTTTGATTGGAAGTTCCACCAGAAGTGTGTTTTCATACAAAAACTGTTAATTACAACTAACTTTGTCCATCCGATTCGAACTTTGTTCTTTGATTTGAAGTTCCACCAGAAGTGTGTTTTCATACAAAAACTGTTAATTACAACTAACTTTGTCCATCCGATTCGAACTTTGTTCTTTGATATGAAGTTCCACCAGAAGTGTGTTTTCATACAAAAACTGTTAATTACAACTAACTTTGTCCATCCGATTCGAACTTTGTTCTTTGATATGAAGTTCCACCAGAAGTGTGTTTTCATACAAAAACTGTTAATTACAACTAACTTTGTCCATCCGATTCGAACTTTGTTCTTTGATTGGAAGTTCCACCAGATGTGTGTTTTCATACAAAAACTGTTAATTACAACTAACTTTGTCCATCCGATTCGAACTTTGTTCTTTGATATGAAATTCCACCAGAAGTGTGTTTTCATACAAAAACTGTTAATTACAACTAACTTTGTCCATCCGATTCGAACTTTGTTCTTTGATTGGAAGTTCCACCAGAAGTGTGTTTTCATACAAAAACTGTTAATTACAACTAACTTTGTCCATCCGATTCGAACTTTGTTCTTTGATATGAAGTTCCACCAGAAGTGTGTTTTCATACCAAAACTGTTAACTACAACTAACTTTGTCCATCCGATTCGAACTTTGTTCTTTCATATGAAGTTCCACCAGAAGTGTGTTTTCATACAAAAACTGTTAATTACAACTAACTTTGTCCATCCGATTCGAACTTTGTTCTTTGATTTGAAGTTCCACTAGAAGTGTGTTTTCATACAAAAACTGTTAATTACAACTAACTTTGTCCATCCGATTCGAACTTTGTTCTTTGATACGAAGTTCCACCAGAAGTGTGTTTTCATACAAAAACTGTTAATTAGAACTAACTTTGTCCATCAGATTCGAACTTTGTTCGTCAATATGAAGTTCCACCAGAAGTGTGTTTTCATACAAAAACTGTTAATTACAACTAACTTTGTCCATCCAAAACGAACTTTGTTCGTTGATATGAAGTTCCACCAGAAGTGTGTTTTCATACAAAAACTGTTAATTACAACTAACTTTGTCCATCCGATTCGAACTTTGTTCTTTGATTGGAAGTTCCACCAGAAGTGTGTTTTCATACAAAAACTGTTAATTACAACTAACTTTGTCCATCCGATTCGAACTTTGTTCTTTGATATGAAGTTCCACCAGAAGTGTGTTTTCATACAAAAACTGTTAATTACAACTAACTTTGTCCATCCGATTCGAACTTTGTTCTTTGATTGGAAGTTCCACCAGAAGTGTGTTTTCATACAAAAACTGTTAATTACAACTAACTTTGTCCATCCGATTCGAACTTTGTTCTTTGATATGAAGTTCCACCAGAAGTGTGTTTTCATACCAAAACTGTTAACTACAACTAACTTTGTCCATCCGATTCGAACTTTGTTCTTTCATATGAAGTTCCACCAGAAGTGTGTTTTCATACAAAAACTGTTAATTACAACTAACTTTGTCCATCCGATTCGAACTTTGTTCGTTGATATGAAGTTCCACCAGAAGTGTGTTTTCATACAAAAACTGTTAATTACAACTAACTTTGTCCATTAAAAACGAACTTTGTTCGTTGGTATGAAGTTCCACTAGAAGTGTGTTTTCATACAAAAACTGTAAATTACAACTAACTTTGTCCATCCGATTCGAACTTTGTTCTTTGATACGAAGTTCCACCAGAAGTGTGTTTTCATACAAAAACTGTTAATTAGAACTAACTTTGTCCATCCGATTCGAACTTTGTTCGTTGATATGAAGTTCCACCAGAAGTGTGTTTTCATACAAAAACTGTTAATTACAATTAACTTTGTCCATCCGATTCGAACTTTGTTCGTTGATATGAAGTTCCACTAGAAGTGTGTTTTCATACAAAAACTGTTAATTACATCGAACTTTGTCCATCCAAAACGAACTTTGTTCGTTGATTTGAAGTTCCACTAGAAGTGAGTTTTAATACCAAAACTGTTAACTACAACTAACTTTGTCCATCCGATTCGAACTTTGTTCTTTCATATGAAGTTCCACCAGAAGTGTGTTTTCATACAAAAACTGTTAATTACAACTAACTTTGTCCATCCGATTCAAACTTTGTTCGTTGATATGAAGTTCCACCAGAAGTGTGTTTTCATACAAAAACTGTTAATTACAACTAACTTTGTCTATCCGATTCGAACTTTGTTCGTTGATATGAAGTTCCACCAGAAGTGTGTTTTCATACAAAAACTGTTAATTACAACTAACTTTGTCCATCAGATTCGAACTTTGTTCGTCAATATGAAGTTCCACCAGAAGTGTGTTTTCATACAAAAACTGTTAATTACAACTAACTTTGTCCATCCAAAACGAACTTTGTTCGTTGATATGAAGTTCCACCAGAAGTGTGTTTTCATACAAAAACTGTTAATTACAACTAACTTTGTCCATCCGATTCGAACTTTGTTCTTTGATTTGAAGTTCCACCAGAAGTGTGTTTTCATACAAAAACTGTTAATTACAACTAACTTTGTCCATCCGATTCGAACTTTGTTCTTTGATTTGAAGTTCCACTAGAAGTGTGTTTTCATACAAAAACTGTTAATTACAACTAACTTTGTCCATCCGATTCGAACTTTATTCTTTGATATGAAGTTCCACCAGAAGTGTGTTTTCATACAAAAACTGTTAATTACAACTAACTTTGTCTATCCGATTCGAACTTTGTTCGTTGATATGAAGTTCCACCAGAAGTGTGTTTTCATACAAAAACTGTTAATTACAACTAACTTTGTCTATCCGATTCGAACTTTGTTCTTTGATACGAAGTTCCACCAGAAGTGTGTTTTCATACCAAAACTGTTAACTACAACTAACTTTGTCCATCCGATTCGAACTTTGTTCTTTCATATGAAGTTCCACCAGAAGTGTGTTTTCATACAAAAACTGTTAATTACAACTAACTTTGTCCATCCGATTCGAACTTTGTTCTTTGATTTGAAGTTCCACTAGAAGTGTGTTTTCATACAAAAACTGTTAATTACAACTAACTTTGTCCATCCGATTCGAACTTTGTTCTTTGATACGAAGTTCCACCAGAAGTGTGTTTTCATACAAAAACTGTTAATTAGAACTAACTTTGTCCATCCGATTCGAACTTTGTTCGTTGATATGAAGTTCCACCAGAAGTGTGTTTTCATACAAAAACTGTTAATTACAATTAACTTTGTCCATCCGATTCGAACTTTGTTCGTTGATATGAAGTTCCACCAGAAGTGTGTTTTCATACAAAAACTGTTAATTACAACTAACTTTGTCCATCAGATTCGAACTTTGTTCGTCAATATGAAGTTCCACCAGAAGTGTGTTTTCATACAAAAACTGTTAATTACAACTAACTTTGTCCATCCAAAACGAACTTTGTTCGTTGATATGAAGTTCCACCAGAAGTGTGTTTTCATACAAAAACTGTTAATTACAACTAACTTTGTCCATCCGATTCGAACTTTGTTCTTTGATTTGAAGTTCCACCAGAAGTGTGTTTTCATACAAAAACTGTTAATTACAACTAACTTTGTCCATCCGATTCGAACTTTGTTCTTTGATTTGAAGTTCCACTAGAAGTGTGTTTTCATACAAAAACTGTTAATTACAACTAACTTTGTCCATCCGATTCGAACTTTGTTCTTTGATACGAAGTTCCACCAGAAGTGTGTTTTCATACAAAAACTGTTAATTAGAACTAACTTTGTCCATCCGATTCGAACTTTGTTCTTTGATACGAAGTTCCACCAGAAGTGTGTTTTCATACAAAAACTGTTAATTACAACTAACTTTGTCCATCCGATTCGAACTTTGTTCGTTGATATGAAGTTCCACCAGAAGTGTGTTTTCATACAAAAACTGTTAATTACAATTAACTTTGTCCATCCGATTCGAACTTTGTTCGTTGATATGAAGTTCCACCAGAAGTGTGTTTTCATACAAAAACTGTTAATTACAACTAACTTTGTCCATCCGATTCGAACTTTGTTCTTTGATACGAAGTTCCACCAGAAGTGTGTTTTCATACAAAAACTGTTAATTACAACTAACTTTGTCTATCCGATTCGAACTTTGTTCGTTGATATGAAGTTCCACCAGAAGTGTGTTTTCATACAAAAACTGTTAATTACAACTAACTTTGTCTATCCGATTCGAACTTTGTTCGTTGATATGAAGTTCCACCAGAAGTGTGTTTTCATACAAAAACTGTTAAATAGAACTAACTTTGTCCATCCGATTCGAATTTTGTTCTTTGATTGGAAGTTCCACCAGAAGTGTGTTTTCATACAAAAACTGTTAATTACAACTAACTTTGTCCATCCGATTCGAACTTTGTTCTTTGATTTGAAGTTCCACCAGAAGTGTGTTTTCATACAAAAACTGTTAATTACAACTAACTTTGTCCATCCGATTCGAACTTTGTTCTTTGATATGAAGTTCCACCAGAAGTGTGTTTTCATACAAAAACTGTTAATTACAACTAACTTTGTCTATCCGATTCGAACTTTGTTCGTTGATATGAAGTTCCACCAGAAGTGTGTTTTCATACAAAAACTGTTAAATAGAACTAACTTTGTCCATCCGATTCGAACTTTGTTCTTTGATTGGAAGTTCCACCAGAAGTGTGTTTTCATACAAAAACTGTTAATTACAATTAACTTTGTCCATCCGATTCGAACTTTGTTCGTTGATATGAAGTTCCACCAGAAGTGTGTTTTCATACAAAAACTGTTAATTACAACTAACTTTGTCCATCCGATTCGAACTTTGTTCTTTGATACGAAGTTCCACCAGAAGTGTGTTTTCATACAAAAACTGTTAATTACAACTAACTTTGTCTATCCGATTCGAACTTTGTTCGTTGATATGAAGTTCCACCAGAAGTGTGTTTTCATACAAAAACTGTTAATTACAACTAACTTTGTCTATCCGATTCGAACTTTGTTCGTTGATATGAAGTTCCACCAGAAGTGTGTTTTCATACAAAAACTGTTAAATAGAACTAACTTTGTCCATCCGATTCGAACTTTGTTCTTTGATTGGAAGTTCCACCAGAAGTGTGTTTTCATACAAAAACTGTTAATTACAACTAACTTTGTCCATCCGATTCGAACTTTGTTCTTTGATTTGAAGTTCCACCAGAAGTGTGTTTTCATACAAAAACTGTTAATTACAACTAACTTTGTCCATCCGATTCGAACTTTGTTCTTCGATTGGAAGTTCCACCAGAAGTGTGTTTTCATACAAAAACTGTTAAATAGAACTAACTTTGTCCATCCGATTCGAACTTTGTTCTTTGATATGAAGTTCCACCAGAAGTGTGTTTTCATACAAAAACTGTTAATTACAACTAACTTTGTCCATCCGATTCGATCTTTGTTCTTTGATATGAAGTTCCACCAGAAGTGTGTTTTCATACAAAAACTGTTAATTACAACTAACTTTGTCCATCCGATTCGAACTTTGTTCTTTGATTGGAAGTTCCACCAGAAGTGTGTTTTCATACAAAAACTGTTAATTACAACTAACTTTGTCCATCCGATTCGAACTTTGTTCTTTGATATGAAGTTCCACCAGAAGTGTGTTTTCATACAAAAACTGTTAATTACAACTAACTTTGTCCATCCGATTCGAACTTTGTTCTTTGATTGGAAGTTCCACCAGAAGTGTGTTTTCATACAAAAACTGTTAATTACAACTAACTTTGTCCATCCGATTCGAACTTTGTTCTTTGATTTGAAGTTCCACCAGAAGTGTGTTTTCATACAAAAACTGTTAATTACAACTAACTTTGTCCATCCGATTCGAACTTTGTTCTTTGATATGAAGTTCCACCAGAAGTGTGTTTTCATACAAAAACTGTTAATTACAACTAACTTTGTCCATCCGATTCGAACTTTGTTCTTTGATATGAAGTTCCACCAGAAGTGTGTTTTCATACAAAAACTGTTAATTACAACTAACTTTGTCCATCCGATTCGAACTTTGTTCTTTGATTGGAAGTTCCACCAGAAGTGTGTTTTCATACAAAAACTGTTAATTACAACTAACTTTGTCCATCCGATTCGAACTTTGTTCTTTGATATGAAGTTCCACCAGAAGTGTGTTTTCATACAAAAACTGTTAATTACAACTAACTTTGTCCATCCGATTCGAACTTTGTTCTTTGATTGGAAGTTCCACCAGAAGTGTGTTTTCATACAAAAACTGTTAATTACAACTAACTTTGTCCATCCGATTCGAACTTTGTTCTTTGATATGAAGTTCCACCAGAAGTGTGTTTCCATACAAAAACTGTTAATTACAACTAACTTTGTCCATCCGATTCGATCTTTGTTCTTTGATATGAAGTTCCACCAGAAGTGTGTTTTCATACAAAAACTGTTAATTACAACTCACTTTGTCCATCCGATTCGAACTTTGTTCTTTGATTTGAAGTTCCACCAGAAGTGTGTTTTCATACAAAAACTGTTAATTACAACTAACTTTGTCCATCCGATTCGAACTTTGTTCTTTGATTTGAAGTTCCACGAGAAGTGTGTTTTCATACAAAAACTGTTAATTACAACTAACTTTGTCCATCCGATTCGAACTTTGTTCTTTGATTTGAAGTTCCACCAGAAGTGTGTTTTCATAAAAAAAACTGTTAATTACAACTAACTTTGTCCATCCGAAACGAACTTTGTTTTTTGATATGAAGTTCCACTAGAAGTGTGTTTTCATACAAAAATTGTTAATTACAACTAACTTTGTCCATCCGATTCGAACTTTGTTCTTTGATTTGAAGTTCCACCAGAAGTGTGTTTTCATACAAAAACTGTTAATTACAACTAACTTTGTCCATCCGATTCGAACTTTGTTCTTTGATATGAAGTTCCACCAGAAGTGTGTTTTCATACAAAAACTGTTAATTACAACTAACTTTGTCCATCCGATTCGAACTTTGTTCTTTGATATGAAGTTCCACCAGAAGTGTGTTTTCATACAAAAACTGTTAATTACAACTAACTTTGTCCATCCGATTCGAACTTTGTTCTTTGATATGAAGTTCCACCAGAAGTGTGTTTTCATACAAAAACTGTTAATTACAACTAACTTTGTCCATCCGATTCGAACTTTGTTCTTTGATTTGAAGTTCCACCAGAAGTGTGTTTTCATACAAAAACTGTTAATTACAACTAACTTTGTCCATCCGATTCGAACTTTGTTCTTTGATTGGAAGTTCCACCAGAAGTGTGTTTTCATACAAAAACTGTTAATTACAACTAACTTTGTCCATCCGATTCGAACTTTGTTCTTTGATTTGAAGTTCCACCAGAAGTGTGTTTTCATACAAAAACTGTTAATTACAACTAACTTTGTCCATCCGATTCGAACTTTGTTCTTTGATATGAAGTTCCACCAGAAGTGTGTTTTCATACAAAAACTGTTAATTACAACTAACTTTGTCCATCCGATTCGAACTTTGTTCTTTGATATGAAGTTCCACCAGAAGTGTGTTTTCATACAAAAACTGTTAATTACAACTAACTTTGTCCATCCGATTCGAACTTTGTTCTTTGATTGGAAGTTCCACCAGAAGTGTGTTTTCATACAAAAACTGTTAATTACAACTAACTTTGTCCATCCGATTCGAACTTTGTTCTTTGATATGAAGTTCCACCAGAAGTGTGTTTTCATACAAAAACTGTTAATTACAACTAACTTTGTCCATCCGATTCGAACTTTGTTCTTTGATTGGAAGTTCCACCAGAAGTGTGTTTTCATACAAAAACTGTTAATTACAACTAACTTTGTCCATCCGATTCGAACTTTGTTCTTTGATTTGAAGTTCCACCAGAAGTGTGTTTTCATACAAAAACTGTTAATTACAACTAACTTTGTCCATCCGATTCGATCTTTGTTCTTTGATATGAAGTTCCACCAGAAGTGTGTTTTCATACAAAAACTGTTAATTACAACTCACTTTGTCCATCCGATTCGAACTTTGTTCTTTGATTTGAAGTTCCACCAGAAGTGTGTTTTCATACAAAAACTGTTAATTACAACTAACTTTGTCCATCCGATTCGAACTTTGTTCTTTGATATGAAGTTCCACCAGAAGTGTGTTTTCATACAAAAACTGTTAATTACAACTAACTTTGTCCATCCGATTCGAACTTTGTTCTTTGATATGAAGTTCCACCAGAAGTGTGTTTTCATACAAAAACTGTTAATTACAACTAACTTTGTCCATCCGATTCGAACTTTGTTCTTTGATTGGAAGTTCCACCAGAAGTGTGTTTTCATACAAAAACTGTTAATTACAACTAACTTTGTCCATCCGATTCGATCTTTGTTCTTTGATATGAAGTTCCACCAGAAGTGTGTTTTCATACAAAAACTGTTAATTACAACTAACTTTGTCCATCCGATTCGAACTTTGTTCTTTGATTTGAAGTTCCACCAGAAGTGTGTTTTCATACAAAAACTGTTAATTACAACTAACTTTGTCCATCCGATTCGAACTTTGTTCTTTGATATGAAGTTCCACCAGAAGTGTGTTTTCATACAAAAACTGTTAATTACAACTAACTTTGTCCATCCGATTCGAACTTTGTTCTTTGATTTGAAGTTCCACCAGAAGTGTGTTTTCATACAAAAACTGTTAATTACAACTAACTTTGTCCATCCGATTCGAACTTTGTTCTTTGATTGGAAGTTCCACCAGAAGTGTGTTTTCATACAAAAACTGTTAATTACAACTAACTTTGTCCATCCGATTCGAACTTTGTTCTTTGATTTGAAGTTCCACCAGAAGTGTGTTTTCATACAAAAACTGTTAATTACAACTAACTTTGTCCATCCGATTCGAACTTTGTTCTTTGATATGAAGTTCCACCAGAAGTGTGTTTTCATACAAAAACTGTTAATTACAACTAACTTTGTCCATCCGATTCGAACTTTGTTCTTTGATTGGAAGTTCCACCAGAAGTGTGTTTTCATACAAAAACTGTTAATTACAACTAACTTTGTCCATCCGATTCGAACTTTGTTCTTTGATATGAAGTTCCACCAGAAGTGTGTTTCCATACAAAAACTGTTAATTACAACTAACTTTGTCCATCCGATTCGATCTTTGTTCTTTGATATGAAGTTCCACCAGAAGTGTGTTTTCATACAAAAACTGTTAATTACAACTCACTTTGTCCATCCGATTCGAACTTTGTTCTTTGATTTGAAGTTCCACCAGAAGTGTGTTTTCATACAAAAACTGTTAATTACAACTAACTTTGTCCATCCGATTCGAACTTTGTTCTTTGATTTGAAGTTCCACGAGAAGTGTGTTTTCATACAAAAACTGTTAATTACAACTAACTTTGTCCATCCGATTCGAACTTTGTTCTTTGATTTGAAGTTCCACCAGAAGTGTGTTTTCATAAAAAAAACTGTTAATTACAACTAACTTTGTCCATCCGAAACGAACTTTGTTTTTTGATATGAAGTTCCACTAGAAGTGTGTTTTCATACAAAAATTGTTAATTACAACTAACTTTGTCCATCCGATTCGAACTTTGTTCTTTGATTTGAAGTTCCACCAGAAGTGTGTTTTCATACAAAAACTGTTAATTACAACTAACTTTGTCCATCCGATTCGAACTTTGTTCTTTGATATGAAGTTCCACCAGAAGTGTGTTTTCATACAAAAACTGTTAATTACAACTAACTTTGTCCATCCGATTCGAACTTTGTTCTTTGATATGAAGTTCCACCAGAAGTGTGTTTTCATACAAAAACTGTTAATTACAACTAACTTTGTCCATCCGATTCGAACTTTGTTCTTTGATATGAAGTTCCACCAGAAGTGTGTTTTCATACAAAAACTGTTAATTACAACTAACTTTGTCCATCCGATTCGAACTTTGTTCTTTGATTTGAAGTTCCACCAGAAGTGTGTTTTCATACAAAAACTGTTAATTACAACTAACTTTGTCCATCCGATTCGAACTTTGTTCTTTGATTGGAAGTTCCACCAGAAGTGTGTTTTCATACAAAAACTGTTAATTACAACTAACTTTGTCCATCCGATTCGAACTTTGTTCTTTGATTTGAAGTTCCACCAGAAGTGTGTTTTCATACAAAAACTGTTAATTACAACTAACTTTGTCCATCCGATTCGAACTTTGTTCTTTGATATGAAGTTCCACCAGAAGTGTGTTTTCATACAAAAACTGTTAATTACAACTAACTTTGTCCATCCGATTCGAACTTTGTTCTTTGATATGAAGTTCCACCAGAAGTGTGTTTTCATACAAAAACTGTTAATTACAACTAACTTTGTCCATCCGATTCGAACTTTGTTCTTTGATTGGAAGTTCCACCAGAAGTGTGTTTTCATACAAAAACTGTTAATTACAACTAACTTTGTCCATCCGATTCGAACTTTGTTCTTTCATATGAAGTTCCACCAGAAGTGTGTTTTCATACAAAAACTGTTAATTACAACTAACTTTGTCCATCCGATTCGAACTTTGTTCTTTGATTGGAAGTTCCACCAGAAGTGTGTTTTCATACAAAAACTGTTAATTACAACTAACTTTGTCCATCCGATTCGAACTTTGTTCTTTGATTTGAAGTTCCACCAGAAGTGTGTTTTCATACAAAAACTGTTAATTACAACTAACTTTGTCCATCCGATTCGATCTTTGTTCTTTGATATGAAGTTCCACCAGAAGTGTGTTTTCATACAAAAACTGTTAATTACAACTCACTTTGTCCATCCGATTCGAACTTTGTTCTTTGATTTGAAGTTCCACCAGAAGTGTGTTTTCATACAAAAACTGTTAATTACAACTAACTTTGTCCATCCGATTCGAACTTTGTTCTTTGATATGAAGTTCCACCAGAAGTGTGTTTTCATACAAAAACTGTTAATTACAACTAACTTTGTCCATCCGATTCGAACTTTGTTCTTTGATATGAAGTTCCACCAGAAGTGTGTTTTCATACAAAAACTGTTAATTACAACTAACTTTGTCCATCCGATTCGAACTTTGTTCTTTGATTGGAAGTTCCACCAGAAGTGTGTTTTCATACAAAAACTGTTAATTACAACTAACTTTGTCCATCCGATTCGATCTTTGTTCTTTGATATGAAGTTCCACCAGAAGTGTGTTTTCATACAAAAACTGTTAATTACAACTAACTTTGTCCATCCGATTCGAACTTTGTTCTTTGATTTGAAGTTCCACCAGAAGTGTGTTTTCATACAAAAACTGTTAATTACAACTAACTTTGTCCATCCGATTCGAACTTTGTTCTTTGATATGAAGTTCCACCAGAAGTGTGTTTTCATACAAAAACTGTTAATTACAACTAACTTTGTCCATCCGATTCGAACTTTGTTCTTTGATTGGAAGTTCCACCAGAAGTGTGTTTTCATACAAAAACTGTTAATTACAACTAACTTTGTCCATCCGATTCGATCTTTGTTCTTTGATATGAAGTTCCACCAGAAGTGTATTTTCATACAAAAACTGTTAATTACAACTAACTTTGTCCATCCGATTCGAACTTTGTTCTTTGATTTGAAGTTCCACCAGAAGTGTGTTTTCATACAAAAACTGTTAATTACAACTAACTTTGTCCATCCGATTCGAACTTTGTTCTTTGATATGAAGTTCCACCAGAAGTGTGTTTTCATACAAAAACTGTTAATTACAACTAACTTTGTCCATCCGATTCGAACTTTGTTCTTTGATTTGAAGTTCCACCAGAAGTGTGTTTTCATACAAAAACTGTTAATTACAACTAACTTTGTCCATCCGATTCGAACTTTGTTCTTTGATATGAAGTTCCACCAGAAGTGTGTTTTCATACAAAAACTGTTAATTACAACTAACTTTGTCCATCCGATTCGAACTTTGTTCTTTGATATGAAGTTCCACCAGAAGTGTGTTTTCATACAAAAACTGTTAATTACAACTAACTTTGTCCATCCGATTCGAACTTTGTTCTTTGATTGGAAGTTCCACCAGAAGTGTGTTTTCATACAAAAACTGTTAATTACAACTAACTTTGTCCATCCGATTCGAACTTTGTTCTTTGATATGAAGTTCCACCAGAAGTGTGTTTTCATACAAAAACTGTTAATTACAACTAACTTTGTCCATCCGATTCGAACTTTGTTCTTTGATTGGAAGTTCCACCAGAAGTGTGTTTTCATACAAAAACTGTTAATTACAACTAACTTTGTCCATCCTATTCGAACTTTGTTCTTTGATTGGAAGTTCCACCAGAAGTGTGTTTTCATACAAAAACTGTTAATTACAACTAACTTTGTCCATCCGATTCGAACTTTGTTCTTTGATATGAAGTTCCACCAGAAGTGTGTTTTCATACAAAAACTGTTAATTACAACTAACTTTGTCCATCCGATTCGATCTTTGTTCTTTGATATGAAGTTCCACCAGAAGTGTGTTTTCATACAAAAACTGTTAATTACAACTCACTTTGTCCATCCGATTCGAACTTTGTTCTTTGATTTGAAGTTCCACCAGAAGTGTGTTTTCATACAAAAACTGTTAATTACAACTAACTTTGTCCATCCGATTCGAACTTTGTTCTTTGATTTGAAGTTCCACGAGAAGTGTGTTTTCATAAAAAAAACTGTTAATTACAACTAACTTTGTCCATCCGAAACGAACTTTGTTTTTTGATATGAAGTTCCACTAGAAGTGTGTTTTCATACAAAAATTGTTAATTACAACTAACTTTGTCCATCCGATTCGAACTTTGTTCTTTGATTTGAAGTTCCACCAGAAGTGTGTTTTCATAAAAAAAACTGTTAATTACAACTAACTTTGTCCATCCGAAACGAACTTTGTTTTTTGATATGAAGTTCCACTAGAAGTGTGTTTTCATACAAAAATTGTTAATTACAACTAACTTTGTCCATCCGATTCGAACTTTGTTCTTTGATTTGAAGTTCCACCAGAAGTGTGTTTTCATACAAAAACTGTTAATTACAACTCAGTTTGTCCATCCGATTCGAACTTTGTTCTTTGATTTGAAGTTCCACCAGAAGTGTGTTTTCATACAAAAACTGTTAATTACAACTAACTTTGTCCATCCGATTCGAACTTTGTTCTTTGATTTGAAGTTCCACGAGAAGTGTGTTTTCATACAAAAACTGTTAATTACAACTAACTTTGTCCATCCGATTCGAACTTTGTTTTTTGATATGAAGTTCCACTAGAAGTGTGTTTTCATACAAAAACTGTTAATTACAACTAACTTTGTCCATCCGATTCGAACTTTGTTCTTTGATTTGAAGTTCCACCAGAAGTGTGTTTTCATAAAAAAAACTGTTAATTACAACTAACTTTGTCCATCCGAAACGAACTTTGTTTTTTGATATGAAGTTCCACTAGAAGTGTGTTTTCATACAAAAATTGTTAATTACAACTAACTTTGTCCATCCGATTCGAACTTTGTTCTTTGATTTGAAGTTCCACCAGAAGTGTGTTTTCATACAAAAACTGTTAATTACAACTCAGTTTGTCCATCCGATTCGAACTTTGTTCTTTGATTTGAAGTTCCACCAGAAGTGTGTTTTCATACAAAAACTGTTAATTACAACTAACTTTGTCCATCCGATTCGAACTTTGTTCTTTGATTTGAAGTTCCACGAGAAGTGTGTTTTCATACAAAAACTGTTAATTACAACTAACTTTGTCCATCCGATTCGAACTTTGTTCTTTGATTTGAAGTTCCACTAGAAGTGTGTTTTCATACAAAAATTGTTAATTACAACTAACTTTGTCCATCCGATTCGAACTTTGTTCTTTGATTTGAAGTTCCACCAGAAGTGTGTTTTCATACAAAAACTGTTAATTACAACTCAGTTTGTCCATCCGATTCGAACTTTGTTCTTTGATTTGAAGTTCCACCAGAAGTGTGTTTTCATACAAAAACTGTTAATTACAACTAACTTTGTCCATCCGATTCGAACTTTGTTCTTTGATATGAAGTTCCACCAGAAGTGTGTTTTCATACAAAAACTGTTAATTACAACTAACTTTGTTCATCCGATTCGAACTTTGTTCTTTGATACGAAGTTCCACCAGAAGTGTGTTTTCATACAAAAACTGTTAATTAGAACTAACTTTGTCCATTCGATTCGAACTTTGTTCTTTGATTTGAAGTTCCACCAGAAGTGTGTTTTCATACAAAAACTGTTGATTACAACTAACTTTGTCCATTCGATTCGAACTTTGTTCGTTGATATGAAGTTCCACCAGAAGTGTGTTTTCATACAAAAACTGTTAATTAGAACTAACTTTGTCCATCCGATTCGAACTTTGTTCTTTGATTTGAAGTTCCACCAGAAGTTTGTTTTCATACAAAAACTGTTAATTACAACTAACTTTGTCCATCCGATTCGAATTTTGTTCTTTGATTTGCAGTTCCTCCAGAAGTGTGTTTTCATACAAATACTGTTAATTACAACTAACTTTGTCCATCGGATTCGAACTTTGTTCTTTGATTTGAAGTTCCACCAGAAGTGTGTTTTCATACAAAAACTGTTAATTACAACTAACTTTGTCCATCCGATTCGAACTTTGTTCGTTGATATGAAGATCCACCAGAAGTGTGTTTTCATACAAAAACTGTTAATTACAACTAACTTTGTCCATCCGATTCGAACTTTGTTCTTTGATTTGAAGTTCCACCAGAAGTGTGTTTTCATACAAAAACTGTTAATTACAACTAACTTTGTCCATCCGATTCGATCTTTGTTCTTTGATATGAAGTTCCACCAGAAGTGTGTTTTCATACAAAAACTGTTAATTACAACTAACTTTGTCCATCCGATTCGAACTTTGTTCTTTGATTTGAAGTTCCACCAGAAGTGTGTTTTAATACAAAAACTGTTAATTACAACTAACTTTGTCCATCCGATTCGAACTTTGTTCTTTGATTTGAAGTTCCACCAGAAGTGTGTTTTCATACAAAAACTGTTAATTACAACTAACTTTGTCCATCCGATTCGAACTTTGTTCTTTGATATGAAGTTCCACCAGAAGTGTGTTTTCATACAAAAACTGTTAATTACAACTAACTTCGTCCATCCGATTCGAACTTTGTTCTTTGATTTGAAGTTCCACCAGAAGTGTGTTTTCATACAAAAACTGTGATTTACAACTAACTTTGTCCATCCGATTCGAACTTTGTTCGTTGATATGAAGTTCCACCAGAAGTGTGTTTTCATACAAAAACTGTTAATGAGAACTAACTTTGTCCATCCGATTCAAACTTTGTTCGTTGATATGAAGTTCCACCAGAAGTGTGTTTTCATACAAAAACTGTTAATTACAACTAACTTTGTCCATCCGATTCGAACTTTGTTCGTTGATATGAAGTTCCACTAGAAGTGTGTTTTCATACAAAAACTGTTAATTACAACTAACTTTGTCCATCCGATTCGAACTTTGTTCTTTGATTTGAAGTTCCACCAGAAGTGTGTTTTCATACAAAAACTGTTAATTACAACTAACTTTGTCCATCCGATTCGAACTTTGTTCTTTGATTTGAAGTTCCACCAGAAGTGTGTTTTAATACAAAAACTGTTAATTACAACTAACTTTGTCCATCCGATTCGAACTTTGTTCTTTGATTTGAAGTTCCACCAGAAGTGTGTTTTCATACAAAAACTGTTAATTACAACTAACTTTGTCCATCCGATTCGAACTTTGTTCTTTGATATGAAGTTCCACCAGAAGTGTGTTTTCATACAAAAACTGTTAATTACAACTAACTTCGTCCATCCGATTCGAACTTTGTTCTTTGATTTGAAGTTCCACCAGAAGTGTGTTTTCATACAAAAACTGTTAATTACAACTAACTTTGTCCATCCGAAACGAACTTTGTTCTTTGATTTGAAGTTCCACCAGAAGTGTGTTTTCATACAAAAACTGTTAATTACAACTAACTTCGTCCATCCGATTCGAACTTTGTTCTTTGATTTGAAGTTCCACCAGAAGTGTGTTTTCATACAAAAACTGTTAATTACAACTAACTTTGTCCATCCGATTCGAACTTTGTTCGTTGATATGAAGTTCCACCAGAAGTGTGTTTTCATACAAAAACTGTTAATTACAACTAACTTTGTCCATCCGATTCGAACTTTGTTCGTTGATATGAAGTTCCACCAGAAGTGTGTTTTCATACAAAAACTGTTAATGAGAACTAACTTTGTCCATCCGATTCGAACTTTGTTCGTTGATATGAAGTTCCACCAGAAGTGTGTTTTCATACAAAAACTGTTAATTACAACTAACTTTGTCCATCCGATTCGAACTTTGTTCTTTGATTTGAAGTTCCACCAGAAGTGTGTTTTCATACAAAAACTGTTAATTACAACTAACTTTGTCCATCCGATTCGAACTTTGTTCTTTGATTTGAAGTTCCACCAGAAGTGTGTTTTCATACAAAAACTGTTAATTACAACTAACTTTGTCCATCCGAAACGAACTTTGTTCTTTGATATGAAGTTCCACCAGAAGTGTGTTTTCATACAAAAACTGTTAATTACAACTAACTTTGTTCATCCGATTCGAACTTTGTTCGTTGATATGAAGTTCCACCAGAAGTGTGTTTTCATACAAAAACTGTTAATTACAACTAACTTTGTTCATCCGATTCGAACTTTGTTCGTTGATTTGAAGTTCCACCAGAAGTGTGTTTTCATACAAAAACTGTTAATTACAACTAACTTTGTTCATCCGATTCGAACTTTGTTCGTTGATATGAAGTTCCACCAGAAGTGTGTTTTCATACAAAAACTGTTAATTACAACTAACTTTGTCCATCCGATTCGAACTTTGTTCTTTGATTTGAAGTTCCACCAGAAGTGTGTTTTCATACAAAAACTGTTAATTACAACTAACTTTGTCCATCCGAAACGAACTTTGTTCTTTGATTTGAAGTTCCACCAGAAGTGTGTTTTCATACAAAAACTGTTAATTACAACTAACTTCGTCCATCCGATTCGAACTTTGTTCTTTGATTTGAAGTTCCACCAGAAGTGTGTTTTCATACAAAAACTGTTAATTACAACTAACTTTGTCCATCCGATTCGAACTTTGTTCGTTGATATGAAGTTCCACCAGAAGTGTGTTTTCATACAAAAACTGTTAATTACAACTAACTTTGTCCATCCGATTCGAACTTTGTTCGTTGATATGAAGTTCCACCAGAAGTGTGTTTTCATACAAAAACTGTTAATTACAACTAACTTTGTCCATCCGATTCGAACTTTGTTCTTTGATTTGAAGTTCCACCAGAAGTGTGTTTTCATACAAAAACTGTGATTTACAACTAACTTTGTCCATCCGATTCGAACTTTGTTCTTTGATTTGAAGTTCCACCAGAAGTGTGTTTTCATACAAAAACTGTTAATTAGAACTAACTTAGTCCATCCGATTCGAACTTTGTTCTTTGATTTGAAGTTCCACCAGAAGTGTGTTTTCATACAAAAACTGTTAATTACAACTAACTTTGTCCATCCGAAACGAACTTTGTTCTTTGATATGAAGTTCCACCAGAAGTGTGTTTTCATACAAAAACTGTTAATTACAACTAACTTTGTCCATCCGATTCGAACTTTGTTCGTTGATATGAAGTTCCACCAGAAGTGTGTTTTCATACAAAAACTGTTAATTACAACTAACTTTGTCCATCCGATTCGAACTTTGTTCTTTGATTTGAAGTTCCACCAGAAGTGTGTTTTCATACAAAAACTGTTAATTACAACTAACTTTGTCCATCCGATTCGAACTTTGTTCTTTGATTTGAAGTTCCACCAGAAGTGTGTTTTCATACAAAAACTGTTAATTACAACTAACTTTGTCCATCCGATTCGAACTTTGTTCTTTGATTTGAAGTTCCACCAGAAGTGTGTTTTCATACAAAAACTGTTAATTACAACTAACTTTGTCCATCCGATTCGAACTTTGTTCTTTGATTTGAAGTTCCACCAGAAGTGTGTTTTCATACAAAAACTGTGATTTACAACTAACTTTGTCCATCCGATTCGAACTTTGTTCTTTGATTTGAAGTTCCACCAGAAGTGTGTTTTCATACAAAAACTGTGATTTACAACTAACTTTGTCCATCCGATTCGAACTTTGTTCTTTGATTTGAAGTTCCACCAGAAGTGTGTTTTCATACAAAAACTGTTAATTACAACTAACTTTGTCCATCCGATTCGAACTTTGTTCTTTGATTTGAAGTTCCACCAGAAGTGTGTTTTCATACAAAAACTGTTAATTACAACTAACTTTGTCCATCCGAAACGAACTTTGTTCTTTGATATGAAGTTCCACCAGAAGTGTGTTTTCATACAAAAACTGTTAATTACAACTAACTTTGTCCATCCGATTCGAACTTTGTTCGTTGATATGAAGTTCCACCAGAAGTGTGTTTTCATACAAAAACTGTTAATTACAACTAACTTTGTCCATCCGATTCGAACTTTTTCCTGGAATTTGAAGTTCCACCAGAAGTGTGTTTTCATACAAAAACTGTTAATTACAACTAACTTTGTCCATCCAAAACGAACTTTGTTCTTTGATTTGAAGTTCCACCAGAAGTGTGTTTTCATACAAAAACTGTTAATTACAACTAACTTTGTCCATCCGAAACGAACTTTGTTCTTTGATTTGAAGTTCCACCAGAAGTGTGTTTTCATACAAAAACTGTTAATTACAACTAACTTTGTCCATCCGATTCGAACTTTGTTCTTTGATTTGAAGTTCCACCAGAAGTGTGTTTTCATACAAAAACTGTTAATTACAACTAACTTTGTCCATCCGATTCGAACTTTGTTCTTTGATTTGAAGTTCTATCAGAAGTGTGTTTTCATACAAATACTGTTAATTACAACTAACTTCGTCCATCCGATTCGAACTTTGTTCTTTGATATGAAGTTCCACCAGAAGTGTGTTTTCATACAAAAACTGTTAATGAGAACTAACTTTGTCCATCCGATTCGAACTTTGTTCTTTGATATGAAGTTCCACCAGAAGTGTGTTTTCATACAAAAACTGTTAATTACAACTAACTTTGTCCATCCGATTCGATCTTTGTTCTTTGATATGAAGTTCCACCAGAAGTGTGTTTTCATACAAAAACTGTTAATTACAACTAACTTTGTCCATCCGATTCGAACTTTGTTCTTTGATTTGAAGTTCCACCAGAAGTGTGTTTTCATACAAAAACTGTTAATTACAACTAACTTTGTCCATCCGATTCGAACTTTGTTCTTTGATTTGAAGTTCCACCAGAAGTGTGTTTTCATACAAAAACTGTGATTTACAACTAACTTTGTCCATCCGATTCGAACTTTGTTCTTTGATTTGAAGTTCCACCAGAAGTGTGTTTTCATACAAAAACTGTTAATTACAACTAACTTTGTCCATCCGATTCGAACTTTGTTCTTTGATTTGAAGTTCCACCAGAAGTGTGTTTTCATACAAAAACTGTGATTTACAACTAACTTTGTCCATCCGATTCGAACTTTGTTCTTTGATTTGAAGTTCCACCAGAAGTGTGTTTTCATACAAAAACTGTTAATTACAACTAACTTTGTCCATCCGATTCGAACTTTGTTCTTTGATTTGAAGTTCCACCAGAAGTGTGTTTTCATACAAAAACTGTGATTTACAACTAACTTTGTCCATCCGATTCGAACTTTGTTCTTTGATTTGAAGTTCCACCAGAAGTGTGTTTTCATACAAAAACTGTTAATTACAACTAACTTTGTCCATCCGATTCGAACTTTGTTCTTTGATTTGAAGTTCCACCAGAAGTGTGTTTTCATACAAAAACTGTGATTTACAACTAACTTTGTCCATCCGATTCGAACTTTGTTCTTTGATTTGAAGTTCCACCAGAAGTGTGTTTTCATACAAAAACTGTGATTTACAACTAACTTTGTCCATCCGATTCGAACTTTGTTCTTTGATTTGAAGTTCCACCAGAAGTGTGTTTTCATACAAAAACTGTTAATTACAACTAACTTTGTCCATCCGATTCGAACTTTGTTCTTTGATTTGAAGTTCCACCAGAAGTGTGTTTTCATACAAAAACTGTTAATTACAACTAACTTTGTCCATCCGATTCGAACTTTGTTCGTTGATATGAAGTTCCACCAGAAGTGTGTTTTCATACAAAAACTGTTAATTACAACTAACTTTGTCCATCCAAAACGAACTTTGTTCGTTGATATGAAGTTCCACCAGAAGTGTGTTTCCATACAAAAACTGTTAATTACAACTAACTTTGTCCATCCGATTCGAACTTTGTTCTTTGATTTGAAGTTCCACCAGAAGTGTGTTTTCATACAAAAACTGTTAATTACAACTAACTTTGTCCATCCGATTCGAACTTTGTTCTTTGATTTGAAGTTCCACCAGAAGTGTGTTTTCATACAAAAACTGTTAATTACAACTAACTTTGTCCATCCGATTCGAACTTTGTTCTTTGATTTGAAGTTCCACCAGAAGTGTGTTTTCATACAAAAACTGTTAATTACAACTAACTTTGTCCATCCGATTCGAACTTTGTTCGTTGATATGAAGTTCCACCAGAAGTGTGTTTTCATACAAAAACTGTTAATTACAACTAACTTTGTCCATCCAAAACGAACTTTGTTCGTTGATATGAAGTTCCACCAGAAGTGTGTTTTCATACAAAAACTTTGATTTACAACTAACTTTGTCCATCCGATTCGAACTTTGTTCTTTGATTTGAAGTTCCACCAGAAGTGTGTTTTCATACAAAAACTGTTAATTACAACTAACTTTGTCCATCCGATTCGAACTTTGTTCTTTGATTTGAAGTTCCACCAGAAGTGTGTTTTCATACAAATACTGTTAATTACAACTAACTTTGTCCATCCGATTCGAACTTTGTTCTTTGATTTGAAGTTCCACCAGAAGTGTGTTTTCATACAAATACTGTTAATTACAACTAACTTTGTCCATCCGATTCGAACTTTGTTCTTTGATTTGAAGTTCCACCAGAAGTGTGTTTTCATACAAAAACTGTGATTTACAACTAACTTTGTCCATCCGATTCGAACTTTGTTCTTTGATTTGAAGTTCCACCAGAAGTGTGTTTTCATACAAAAACTGTTAATTACAACTAACTTTGTCCATCCGATTCGAACTTTGTTCTTTGATTTGAAGTTCCACCAGAAGTGTGTTTTCATACAAATACTGTTAATTACAACTAACTTTGTCCATCCGATTCGAACTTTGTTCTTTGATTTGAAGTTCCACCAGAAGTGTGTTTTCATACAAAAACTGTGATTTACAACTAACTTTGTCCATCCGATTCGAACTTTGTTCTTTGATTTGAAGTTCCACCAGAAGTGTGTTTTCATACAAAAACTGTTAATTACAACTAACTTTGTCCATCCGATTCGAACTTTGTTCTTTGATTTGAAGTTCCACCAGAAGTGTGTTTTCATACAAAAACTGTTAATTACAACTAACTTTGTCCATCCGATTCGAACTTTGTTCTTTCATATGAAGTTCCACCAGAAGTGTGTTTTCATACAAAAACTGTTAATTACAACTAACTTTGTCCATCCGATTCGAACTTTGTTCGTTGATATGAAGTTCCACCAGAAGTGTGTTTTCATACAAAAACTGTTAATTACAACTAACTTTGTCCATCCGATTCGAACTTTGTTCTTTGATATGAAGTTCCACCAGAAGTGTGTTTTCATACAAAAACTGTTAATTACAACTAACTTTGTCCATGCGATTCGAACTTTGTTCTTTGATTTGAAGTTCCACCAGAAGTGTGTTTTCATACAAAAACTGTTAATTACAACTAACTTTGTCCATCCGATTCGAACTTTGTTCTTTGATTTGAAGTTCCACCAGAAGTGTGTTTTCATACAAAAACTGTGATTTACAACTAACTTTGTCCATCCGATTCGATCTTTGTTCGTTGATATGAAGTTCCACCAGAAGTGTGTTTTCATACAAAAACTGTTAATTACAACTAACTTTGTCCATCCGATTCGAACTTTGTTCGTTGATATGAAGTTCCACCAGAAGTGTGTTTTCATACAAAAACTGTGATTTACAACTAACTTTGTCCATCCGATTCGAACTTTGTTCTTTGATTTGAAGTTCCACCAGAAGTGTGTTTTCATACAAAAACTGTGATTTACAACTAACTTTGTCCATCCGATTCGAACTTTGTTCTTTGATTTGAAGTTCCACCAGAAGTGTGTTTTCATACAAAAACTGTTAATTACAACTAACTTTGTCCATCCGATTCGAACTTTGTTCTTTGATTTGAAGTTCCACCAGAAGTGTGTTTTCATACAAATACTGTTAATTACAACTAACTTTGTCCATCCGATTCGAACTTTGTTCTTTGATTTGAAGTTCCACCAGAAGTGTGTTTTCATACAAAAACTGTGATTTACAACTAACTTTGTCCATCCGATTCGAACTTTGTTCTTTGATTTGAAGTTCCACCAGAAGTGTGTTTTCATACAAAAACTGTTAATTACAACTAACTTTGTCCATCCGATTCGAACTTTGTTCTTTGATTTAAAGTTCCACCAGAAGTGTGTTTTCATACAAAAACTGTTAATTACAACTAACTTCGTCCATCCGATTCGAACTTTGTTCTTTGATTTGAAGTTCCACCAGAAGTGTGTTTTCATACAAAAACTGTTAATTACAACTAACTTTGTCCATCCGATTCGAACTTTGTTCGTTGATATGAAGTTCCACCAGAAGTGTGTTTTCATACAAAAACTGTTAATTACAACTAACTTTGTCCATCCAAAACGAACTTTGTTCGTTGATATGAAGTTCCACCAGAAGTGTGTTTCCATACAGAAACTGTTAATTACAACTAACTTTGTCCATCCGATTCGAACTTTGTTCTTTCATATGAAGTTCCACCAGAAGTGTGTTTTCATACAAAAACTGTTAATTACAACTAACTTTGTCCATCCGATTCGAACTTTGTTCGTTGATATGAAGTTCCACCAGAAGTGTGTTTTCATACAAAAACTGTTAATTACAACTAACTTTGTCCATCCGATTCGAACTTTGTTCTTTGATATGAAGTTCCACCAGAAGTGTGTTTTCATACAAAAACTGTTAATTACAACTAACTTTGTCCATGCGATTCGAACTTTGTTCGTTGATATGAAGTTCCACCAGAAGTGTGTTTTCATACAAAAACTGTTAATTACAACTCACTTTGTCCATCCGATTCGAACTTTGTTCTTTGATTTGAAGTTCCACCAGAAGTGTGTTTTTATACAAAAACTGTTAATTACAACTAACTTTGTCCATCCGATTCGAACTTTGTTCTTTGATATGAAGTTCCACCAGAAGTTTGTTTTCATACAAAAACTGTTAATTACAACTAACTTTGTCCATCCGATTCGAACTTTGTTCTTTGATTTGAAGTTCCACCAGAAGTATGTTTTCATACAAAAACTGTTAATTACAACTAACTTTGTCCATCCGATTCGAACTTTGTTCGTTGATATGAAGTTCCACCAGAAGTGTGTTTTCATACAAAAACTGTTAATTACAACTCACTTTGTCCATCCGATTCGAACTTTGTTCGTTGATATGAAGTTCCACCAGAAGTGTGTTTTCATACAAAAACTGTTAATTACAACTCACTTTGTCCATCCAAAACGAACTTTGTTCGTTGATATGAAGTTCCACCAGAAGTGTGTTTCCATACAGAAACTGTTAATTACAACTAACTTTGTCCATCCGATTCGAACTTTGTTCTTTCATATGAAGTTCCACCAGAAGTGTGTTTTCATACAAAAACTGTTAATTACAACTAACTTTGTCCATCCGATTCGAACTTTGTTCTTTGATTTGAAGTTCCACCAGAAGTGTGTTTTCATACAAAAACTGTTAATTACAACTAACTTTGTCCATCCGATTCGAACTTTGTTCTTTCATATGAAGTTCCACCAGAAGTTTGTTTTCATACAAAAACTGTTAATTACAACTCACTTTGTCCATCCAAAACGAACTTTGTTCGTTGATATGAAGTTCCACCAGAAGTGTGTTTCCATACAGAAACTGTTAATTACAACTAACTTTGTCCATCCGATTCGAACTTTGTTCGTTGATATGAAGTTCCACCAGAAGTGTGTTTTCATACAAAAACTGTTAATTACAACTCACTTTGTCCATCCGATTCGAACTTTGTTCTTTGATTTGAAGTTCCACCAGAAGTGTGTTTTCATACAAAAACTGTTAATTACAACTAACTTTGTCCATCCGATTCGAACTTTGTTCTTTGATTTGAAGTTCCACCAGAAGTGTGTTTTCATACAAAAACTGTTAATTACAACTAACTTTGTCCATCCGATTCGAACTTTGTTCTTTGATTTGAAGTTCCACCAGAAGTATGTTTTCATACAAAAACTGTTAATTAGAACTAACTTTGTCCATCCGATTCGAACTTTGTTCGTTGATATGAAGTTCCACCAGAAGTGTGTTTTCATACAAAAACTGTTAATTACAACTCACTTTGTCCATCCGATTCGAACTTTGTTCTTTGATTTGAAGTTCCACCAGAAGTGTGTTTTCATACAAAAACTGTTAATTACAACTAACTTTGTCCATCCGATTCGAACTTTGTTCTTTGATATGAAGTTCCACCAGAAGTTTGTTTTCATACAGAAACTGTTAATTACAACTAACTTTGTCCATCCGATTCGAACTTTGTTCTTTGATTTGAAGTTCCACCAGAAGTATGTTTTCATACAAAAACTGTTAATTACAACTAACTTTGTCCATCCGATTCGAACTTTGTTCTTTGATATGAAGTTCCACCAGAAGTTTGTTTTCATACAAAAACTGTTAATTACAACTAACTTTGTCCATCCGATTCGAACTTTGTTCTTTGATTTGCAGTTCCTCCAGAAGTGTGTTTTCATACAAAAACTGTTAATTACAACTAACTTTGTCCATCCGATTCAAACTTTGTTCTTTGATTTGAAGTTCCACCAGAAGTGTGTTTTCATACAAAAACTGTTAATTAGAACTAACTTTGTCCATCCGATTCGAACTTTGTACTTTGATACGAAGTTCCACCAGAAGTGTGTTTTCATACAAAAACTGTTAATTACAACTAACTTTGTCCATCCGATTCGAACTTTGTTCTTTGATTTGAAGTTCCACCAGAAGTGTGTTTTCATACAAAAACTGTTAATTACAACTAACTTTGTCCATCCGATTCGAACTTTGTTCTTTGATATGAAGTTCCACCAGAAGTGTGTTTTCATACAAAAACTGTTAATTAGAACTAACTTTGTCCATCCGATTCGAACTTTGTTTGTTGATATGAAGTTCCACCAGAAGTGTGTTTTCATACAAAAACTGTTAATTACAACTAACTTTGTCCATCCGATTCGAACTTTGTACTTTGATACGAAGTTCCACCAGAAGTGTGTTTTTATACAAAAACTGTTAATTACAACTAACTTTGTCCATCCGATTCGAACTTTGTTCTTTGATTTGAAGTTCCACCAGAAGTGTGTTTTCATACAAAAACTGTTAATTACAACTAACTTTGTTCATCCGATTCGAACTTTGTTCTTTGATTTGAAGTTCCACCAGAAGTGTGTTTTCATACAAAAACTGTTAATTACAACTAACTTTGTCCATCCGATTCGAACTTTGTACTTTGATACGAAGTTCCACCAGAAGTGTGTTTTCATACAAAAACTGTTAATTACAACTAACTTTGTCCATCCGATTCGAACTTTGTTCTTTGATTTGAAGTTCCACCAGAAGTGTGTTTTCATACAAAAACTGTTAATTACAACTAACTTTGTCCATCCGATTCGAACTTTGTACTTTGATACGAAGTTCCACCAGAAGTGTGTTTTTATACAAAAACTGTTAATTACAACTAACTTTGTCCATCCGATTCGAACTTTGTTCTTTGATACGAAGTTCCACCAGAAGTGTGTTTTCATACAAAAACTGTTAATTACAACTAACTTTGTCCATCCGATTCGAACTTTGTACTTTGATACGAAGTTCCACCAGAAGTGTGTTTTTATACAAAAACTGTTAATTACAACTAACTTTGTCCATCCGATTCGAACTTTGTTCTTTGATACGAAGTTCCACCAGAAGTGTGTTTTCATACAAAAACTGTTAATTACAACTAACTTTGTCCATCCGATTCGAACTTTGTACTTTGATACGAAGTTCCACCAGAAGTGTGTTTTCATACAAAAACTGTTAATTACAACTAACTTTGTCCATCCGATTCGAACTTTGTTCTTTGATTTGAAGTTCCACCAGAAGTGTGTTTTCATACAAAAACTGTTAATTACAACTAACTTTGTCCATCCGATTCGAACTTTGTACTTTGATACGAAGTTCCACCAGAAGTGTGTTTTTATACAAAAACTGTTAATTACAACTAACTTTGTCCATCCGATTCGAACTTTGTTCTTTGATACGAAGTTCCACCAGAAGTGTGTTTTCATACAAAAACTGTTAATTACAACTAACTTTGTTCATCCGATTCGAACTTTGTTCTTTGATTTGAAGTTCCACCAGAAGTGTGTTTTCATACAAAAACTGTTAATTACAACTAACTTTGTCCATCCGATTCGAACTTTGTTCTTTGATTTGAAGTTCCACCAGAAGTGTGTTTTCATACAAAAACTGTTCATTACAACTAACTTTGTCCATCCGATTCGAACTTTGTTCTTTGATTTGAAGTTCCACCAGAAGTGTGTTTTCATACAAAAACTGTTACTTACAACTAACTTTGTCCATCCGATTCGAACTTTGTTCTTTGATTTGAAGTTCCACCAGAAGTGTGTTTTCATACAAAAACTGTTAATTACAACTAACTTTGTCCATCCGATTCGAACTTTGTACTTTGATACGAAGTTCCACCAGAAGTGTGTTTTTATACAAAAACTGTTAATTACAACTAACTTTGTCCATCCGATTCGAACTTTGTTCTTTGATTTGAAGTTCCACCAGAAGTGTGTTTTCATACAAAAACTGTTAATTACAACTAACTTTGTCCATCCGATTCGAACTTTGTACTTTGATACGAAGTTCCACCAGAAGTGTGTTTTTATACAAAAACTGTTAATTACAACTAACTTTGTCCATCCGATTCGAACTTTGTTCTTTGATACGAAGTTCCACCAGAAGTGTGTTTTCATACAAAAACTGTTAATTACAACTAACTTTGTCCATCCGATTCGAACTTTGTACTTTGATACGAAGTTCCACCAGAAGTGTGTTTTCATACAAAAACTGTTAATTACAACTAACTTTGTCCATCCGATTCGAACTTTGTTCTTTGATTTGAAGTTCCACCAAAAGTGTGTTTTCATACAAAAACTGTTAATTACAACTAACTTTGTCCATCCGATTCGAACTTTGTACTTTGATACGAAGTTCCACCAGAAGTGTGTTTTTATACAAAAACTGTTAATTACAACTAACTTTGTCCATCCGATTCGAACTTTGTTCTTTGATACGAAGTTCCACCAGAAGTGTGTTTTCATACAAAAACTGTTAATTACAACTAACTTTGTTCATCCGATTCGAACTTTGTTCTTTGATTTGAAGTTCCACCAGAAGTGTGTTTTCATACAAAAACTGTTAATTACAACTAACTTTGTCCATCCGATTCGAACTTTGTTCTTTGATTTGAAGTTCCACCAGAAGTGTGTTTTCATACAAAAACTGTTCATTACAACTAACTTTGTCCATCCGATTCGAACTTTGTTCTTTGATATGAAGTTCCACCAGAAGTGTGTTTTCATACAAAAACTGTTAATTAGAACTAACTTTGTCCATCCGATTCGAACTTTGTTTGTTGATATGAAGTTCCACCAGAAGTGTGTTTTCATACAAAAACTGTTAATTACAACTAACTTTGTCCATCCGATTCGAACTTTGTACTTTGATACGAAGTTCCACCAGAAGTGTGTTTTTATACAAAAACTGTTAATTACAACTAACTTTGTCCATCCGATTCGAACTTTGTTCTTTGATTTGAAGTTCCACCAGAAGTGTGTTTTCATACAAAAACTGTTAATTACAACTAACTTTGTTCATCCGATTCGAACTTTGTTCTTTGATTTGAAGTTCCACCAGAAGTGTGTTTTCATACAAAAACTGTTAATTACAACTAACTTTGTCCATCCGATTCGAACTTTGTACTTTGATACGAAGTTCCACCAGAAGTGTGTTTTCATACAAAAACTGTTAATTACAACTAACTTTGTCCATCCGATTCGAACTTTGTTCTTTGATTTGAAGTTCCACCAGAAGTGTGTTTTCATACAAAAACTGTTAATTACAACTAACTTTGTCCATCCGATTCGAACTTTGTTCTTTGATTTGAAGTTCCACCAGAAGTGTGTTTTCATACAAAAACTGTTAATTACAACTAACTTTGTCCATCCGATTCGAACTTTGTACTTTGATACGAAGTTCCACCAGAAGTGTGTTTTCATACAAAAACTGTTAATTACAACTAACTTTGTCCATCCGATTCGAACTTTGTTCTTTGATTTGAAGTTCCACCAGAAGTGTGTTTTCATACAAAAACTGTTAATTACAACTAACTTTGTCCATCCGATTCGAACTTTGTACTTTGATACGAAGTTCCACCAGAAGTGTGTTTTCATACAAAAACTGTTAATTACAACTAACTTTGTCCATCCGATTCGATCTTTGTTTTTTGATTTGAAGTTCCACCAGAAGTGTGTTTTCATACAAAAACTGTTAATTACAACTAACTTTGTCCATCCGATTCGAACTTTGTTCTTTGATTTGAAGTTCCACCAGAAGTGTGTTTTCATACAAAAACTGTTAATTACAACTAACTTTGTTCATCCGATTCGAACTTTGTTCTTTGATTTGAAGTTCCACCAGAAGTGTGTTTTCATACAAAAACTGTTAATTACAACTAACTTTGTCCATCCGATTCGAACTTTGTTCTTTGATTTGAAGTTCCACCAGAAGTGTGTTTTCATACAAAAACTGTTAATTACAACTAACTTTGTCCATCCGATTCGAACTTTGTTCGTTGATATGAAGTTCCACCAGAAGTGTGTTTTCATACAAAAACTGTTAATTACAACTAACTTTGTCCATTAAAAACGAACTTTGTTCGTTGATATGAAGTTCCACCAGAAGTGTGTTTTCATACAAAAACTGTTAATTACAACTAACTTTGTCCATCCGATTCGAACTTTGTTCGTTGATATGAAGTTCCACCAGAAGTGTGTTTTCATACAAAAACTGTTAATTACAACTAACTTTGTCCATTAAAAACGAACTTTGTTCGTTGATATGAAGTTCCACCAGAAGTGTGTTTTCATACAAAAACTGTTAATTACAACTAACTTTGTCCATTAAAAACGAACTTTGTTCGTTGATATGAAGTTCCACTAGAAATGTGTTTTCATACAAAAACTGTTAATTACAACTAAATTTGTCCATCCGATTCGAACTTTGTTCTTTGATATGAAGTTCCACCAGATGTGTGTTTTCATACAAAAACTGTTAATTAGAACTAACTTTGTCCATTAAAAACGAACTTTGTTCGTTGATATGAAGTTCCACCAGAAGTGTGTTTTCATACAAAAACTGTTAATTACAACTAACTTTGTCCATCCGATTCGAACTTTGTTCTTTGATATGAAGTTCCACCAGATGTGTGTTTTCATACAAAAACTGTTAATTAGAACTAACTTTGTCCATTAAAAACGAACTTTGTTCGTTGATATGAAGTTCCACCAGAAGTGTGTTTTCATACAAAAACTGTTAATTACAACTAACTTTGTCCATCCGATTCGAACTTTGTTCGTTGATATGAAGTTCCACCAGAAGTGTGTTTTCATACAAAAACTGTTAATTACAACTAACTTTGTCCATTAAAAACGAACTTTGTTCGTTGATATGAAGTTCCACCAGAAGTGTGTTTTCATACAAAAACTGTTAATTACAACTAACTTTGTCCATTAAAAACGAACTTTGTTCGTTGATATGAAGTTCCACTAGAAATGTGTTTTCATACAAAAACTGTTAATTACAACTAAATTTGTCCATCCGATTCGAACTTTGTTCGTTGATATGAAGTTCCACCAGAAGTGTGTTTTCATACAAAAACTGTTAATTACAACTAACTTTGTCCATCCGATTCGAACTTTGTTCGTTGATATGAAGTTCCACCAGAAGTGTGTTTTCATACAAAAACTGTTAATTACAACTAACTTTGTCCATTAAAAACGAACTTTGTTCGTTGATATGAAGTTCCACCAGAAGTGTGTTTTCATACAAAAACTGTTAATTACAACTAAATTTGTCCATCCGATTCGAACTTTGTTCTTTGATATGAAGTTCCACCAGATGTGTGTTTTCATACAAAAACTGTTAATTAGAACTAACTTTGTCCATCCGATTCGAACTTTGTTTGTTGATATGAAGTTCCACCAGAAGTGTGTTTTCATACAAAAACTGTTAATTACAACTAACTTTGTCCATCCGATTCGAACTTTGTACTTTGATACGAAGTTCCACCAGAAGTGTGTTTTTATACAAAAACTGTTAATTACAACTAACTTTGTCCATCCGATTCGAACTTTGTTCTTTGATTTGAAGTTCCACCAGAAGTGTGTTTTCATACAAAAACTGTTAATTACAACTAACTTTGTCCATCCGATTCGAACTTTGTACTTTGATACGAAGTTCCACCAGAAGTGTGTTTTTATACAAAAACTGTTAATTACAACTAACTTTGTCCATCCGATTCGAACTTTGTTCTTTGATTTGAAGTTCCACCAGAAGTGTGTTTTCATACAAAAACTGTTAATTACAACTAACTTTGTCCATCCGATTCGAACTTTGTACTTTGATACGAAGTTCCACCAGAAGTGTGTTTTCATACAAAAACTGTTAATTACAACTAACTTTGTCCATCCGATTCGAACTTTGTTCTTTGATTTGAAGTTCCACCAGAAGTGTGTTTTCATACAAAAACTGTTAATTACAACTAACTTTGTCCATCCGATTCGAACTTTGTTCTTTGATTTGAAGTTCCACCAGAAGTGTGTTTTCATACAAAAACTGTTAATTACAACTAACTTTGTCCATCCGATTCGAACTTTGTTCTTTGATTTGAAGTTCCACCAGAAGTGTGTTTTCATACAAAAACTGTTAATTACAACTAACTTTGTCCATCCGATTCGAACTTTGTTCGTTGATATGAAGTTCCACCAGAAGTGTGTTTTCATACAAAAACTGTTAATTACAACTAACTTTGTCCATTAAAAACGAACTTTGTTCGTTGATATGAAGTTCCACCAGAAGTGTGTTTTCATACAAAAACTGTTAATTACAACTAACTTTGTCCATCCGATTCGAACTTTGTTCGTTGATATGAAGTTCCACCAGAAGTGTGTTTTCATACAAAAACTGTTAATTACAACTAACTTTGTCCATTAAAAACGAACTTTGTTCGTTGATATGAAGTTCCACCAGAAGTGTGTTTTCATACAAAAACTGTTAATTACAACTAACTTTGTCCATTAAAAACGAACTTTGTTCGTTGATATGAAGTTCCACTAGAAATGTGTTTTCATACAAAAACTGTTAATTACAACTAAATTTGTCCATCCGATTCGAACTTTGTTCTTTGATATGAAGTTCCACCAGATGTGTGTTTTCATACAAAAACTGTTAATTACAACTAACTTTGTCCATTAAAAACGAACTTTGTTCGTTGATATGAAGTTCCACCAGAAGTGTGTTTTCATACAAAAACTGTTAATTACAACTAAATTTGTCCATCCGATTCGAACTTTGTTCTTTGATATGAAGTTCCACCAGATGTGTGTTTTCATACAAAAACTGTTAATTAGAACTAACTTTGTCCATTAAAAACGAACTTTGTTCGTTGATATGAAGTTCCACCAGAAGTGTGTTTTCATACAAAAACTGTTAATTACAACTAACTTTGTCCATCCGATTCGAACTTTGTTCGTTGATATGAAGTTCCACCAGAAGTGTGTTTTCATACAAAAACTGTTAATTACAACTAACTTTGTCCATTAAAAACGAACTTTGTTCGTTGATATGAAGTTCCACCAGAAGTGTGTTTTCATACAAAAACTGTTAATTACAACTAACTTTGTCCATTAAAAACGAACTTTGTTCGTTGATATGAAGTTCCACTAGAAATGTGTTTTCATACAAAAACTGTTAATTACAACTAAATTTGTCCATCCGATTCGAACTTTGTTCGTTGATATGAAGTTCCACCAGAAGTGTGTTTTCATACAAAAACTGTTAATTACAACTAACTTTGTCCATCCGATTCGAACTTTGTTCGTTGATATGAAGTTCCACCAGAAGTGTGTTTTCATACAAAAACTGTTAATTACAACTAACTTTGTCCATTAAAAACGAACTTTGTTCGTTGATATGAAGTTCCACCAGAAGTGTGTTTTCATACAAAAACTGTTAATTACAACTAAATTTGTCCATCCGATTCGAACTTTGTTCTTTGATATGAAGTTCCACCAGATGTGTGTTTTCATACAAAAACTGTTAATTAGAACTAACTTTGTCCATCCGATTCGAACTTTGTTTGTTGATATGAAGTTCCACCAGAAGTGTGTTTTCATACAAAAACTGTTAATTACAACTAACTTTGTCCATCCGATTCGAACTTTGTACTTTGATACGAAGTTCCACCAGAAGTGTGTTTTTATACAAAAACTGTTAATTACAACTAACTTTGTCCATCCGATTCGAACTTTGTTCTTTGATTTGAAGTTCCACCAGAAGTGTGTTTTCATACAAAAACTGTTAATTACAACTAACTTTGTCCATCCGATTCGAACTTTGTACTTTGATACGAAGTTCCACCAGAAGTGTGTTTTTATACAAAAACTGTTAATTACAACTAACTTTGTCCATCCGATTCGAACTTTGTTCTTTGATTTGAAGTTCCACCAGAAGTGTGTTTTCATACAAAAACTGTTAATTACAACTAACTTTGTCCATCCGATTCGAACTTTGTACTTTGATACGAAGTTCCACCAGAAGTGTGTTTTCATACAAAAACTGTTAATTACAACTAACTTTGTCCATCCGATTCGAACTTTGTTCTTTGATTTGAAGTTCCACCAGAAGTGTGTTTTCATACAAAAACTGTTAATTACAACTAACTTTGTCCATCCGATTCGAACTTTGTTCTTTGATACAAAGTTCCACCAGAAGTGTGTTTTTATACAAAAACTGTTAATTACAACTAACTTTGTTCATCCGATTCGAACTTTGTTCTTTGATTTGAAGTTCCACCAGAAGTGTGTTTTCATACAAAAACTGTTAATTACAACTAACTTTGTCCATCCGATTCGAACTTTGTTCTTTGATTTGAAGTTCCACCAGAAGTGTGTTTTCATACAAAAACTGTTAATTAGAACTAACTTTGTTCATCCGATTCGAACTTTGTTCTTTGATTTGAAGTTCCACCAGAAGTGTGTTTTCATACAAAAACTGTTAATTACAACTAACTTTGTCCATCCGATTCGAACTTTGTTCTTTGATATGAAGTTCCACCAGAAGTGTGTTTTCATACAAAAACTGTTAATTAGAACTAACTTTGTCCATCCGATTCGAACTTTGTTTGTTGATATGAAGTTCCACCAGAAGTGTGTTTTCATACAAAAACTGTTAATTACAACTAACTTTGTCCATCCGATTCGAACTTTGTACTTTGATACGAAGTTCCACCAGAAGTGTGTTTTTATACAAAAACTGTTAATTACAACTAACTTTGTCCATCCGATTCGAACTTTGTTCTTTGATTGGAAGTTCCACCAGAAGTGTGTTTTCATACAAAAACTGTTAATTACAACTAACTTTGTCCATCCGAAACGAACTTTGTTCTTTGATAGGAAGTTCCACCAGAAGTGTGTTTTCATACAAAAACTGTTAATTACAACTAACTTTGTCCATCCGATTCGAACTTTGTTCTTTGATTTGAAGTTCCACCAGAAGTGTGTTTTTATACAAAAACTGTTAATTACAACTAACTTTGTCCATCCGAAACGAACTTTGTTCTTTGATAGGAAGTTCCACCAGAAGTGTGTTTTCATACAAAAACTGTTAATTACAACTAACTTTGTCCATCCGATTCGAACTTTGTTCTTTGATTTGAAGTTCCACCAGAAGTGTGTTTTTATACAAAAACTGTTAATTACAACTAACTTTGTCCATCCGATTCGAACTTTGTTCTTTGATTTGAAGTTCCACCAGAAGTGTGTTTTCATACAAAAACTGTTAATTAGAACTAACTTTGTTCATCCGATTCGAACTTTGTTCTTTGATTTGAAGTTCCACCAGAAGTGTGTTTTCATACAAAAACTGTTAATTACAACTAACTTTGTCCATCCGATTCGAACTTTGTTCTTTGATATGAAGTTCCACCAGAAGTGTGTTTTCATACAAAAACTGTTAATTACAACTAACTTTGTCCATCCGATTCGAACTTTGTTCTTTGATTTGAAGTTCCATCAGAAGTGTGTTTTCATACAAAAACTGTTAATTACAACTAACTTTGTCCATCCGATTCGAACTTTGTTCTTTGATTTGAAGTTCCACCAGAAGTGTGTTTTCATACAAAAACTGTTAATTACAACTAACTTTGTCCATCCGATTCGAACTTTGTTCTTTGATTCGAAGTTCCACCAGAAGTGTGTTTTTATACAAAAACTGTTAATTACAACTAACTTTGTCCATCCGATTCGAACTTTGTTCTTTGATATGAAGTTCCACCAGAAGTGTGTTTTCATACAAAAACTGTTAATTACAACTAACTTTGTCCATCCGATTCGAACTTTGTTCTTTGATTTGAAGTTCCACCAGAAGTGTGTTTTCATACAAAAACTGTTAATTACAACTAACTTTGTCCATCCGATTCGAACTTTGTACTTTGATACGAAGTTCCACCAGAAGTGTGTTTTTATACAAAAACTGTTAATTACAACTAACTTTGTCCATCCGATTCGAACTTTGTTCTTTGATATGAAGTTCCACTAGAAGTGTGTTTTCATACAAAAACTGTTAATTACAACTAACTTTGTCCATCCGATTCGAACTTTGTTCTTTGATATGAAGTTCCACCAGAAGTGTGTTTTCATACAAAAACTGTTAATTACAACTAACTTTGTCCATCCGATTCGAACTTTGTTCTTTGATATGAAGTTCCACCAGAAGTGTGTTTTCATACAAAAACTGTTAATTACAACAAACTTTGTCCATCCGATTCGAACTTTGTTCTTTGATTTGAAGTTCCACCAGAAGTGTGTTTTCATACAAAAACTGTTAATTACAACTAACTTTGTCCATCCGATTCGAACTTTGTTCTTTGATTTGAAGTTCCACCAGAAGTGTGTTTTCATACAAAAACTGTTAATTACAACTAACTTTGTCCATCCGATTCGAACTTTGTACTTCGATACGAAGTTCCACCAGAAGTGTGTTTTCATACAAAAACTGTTAATTACAACTAACTTTGTCCTTCCGATTCGAACTTTGTTCTTTGATATGAAGTTCCACCAGAAGTGTGTTTTCATACAAAAACTGTTAATTACAACTAACTTTGTCCATCCGATTCGAACTTTGTACTTCGATACGAAGTTCCACCAGAAGTGTGTTTTCATACAAAAACTGTTAATTACAACTAACTTTGTCCATCCGATTCGAACTTTGTTCTTTGATTTGAAGTTCCACCAGAAGTGTGTTTTCATACAAAAACTGTTAATTACAACTAACTTTGTCCATCCGATTCGAACTTTGTTCTTTGATTTGAAGTTCCACCAGAAGTGTGTTTTCATACAAAAACTGTTAATTACAACTAACTTTGTCCATCCGATTCGAACTTTGTTCTTTGATTTGAAGTTCCACCAGAAGTGTGTTTTCATACAAAAACTGTTAATTACAACTAACTTTGTCCATCCGATTCGAACTTTGTTCTTTGATTTGAAGTTCCACCAGAAGTGTGTTTTCATACAAAAATTGTTAATTACAACTAACTTTGTCCATCCGATTCGAACTTTGTTCTTTGATTTGAAGTTCCACCAGAAGTGTGTTTTCATACAAAAACTGTTAATTACAACTAACTTTGTCCATCCGATTCGAACTTTGTTCTTTGATTTAAAGTTCCACCAGAAGTGTGTTTTCATACAAAAACTGTTAATTACAACTAACTTTGTCCATCCGATTCGAACTTTGTTCTTTGATTTGAAGTTCCACCAGAAGTGTGTTTTCATACAAAAACTGTTAATTACAACTAACTTTGTCCATCCGATTCGAACTTTGTTCTTTGATTCGAAGTTCCACCAGAAGTGTGTTTTTATACAAAAACTGTTAATTACAACTAACTTTGTCCATCCGATTCGAACTTTGTTCTTTGATATGAAGTTCCACCAGAAGTGTGTTTTCATACAAAAACTGTTAATTACAACTAACTTTGTCCATCCGATTCGAACTTTGTTCTTTGATTTGAAGTTCCACCAGAAGTGTGTTTTCATACAAAAACTGTTAATTACAACTAACTTTGTCCATCCGATTCGAACTTTGTACTTTGATACGAAGTTCCACCAGAAGTGTGTTTTTATACAAAAACTGTTAATTACAACTAACTTTGTCCATCCGATTCGAACTTTGTTTTTTGATATGAAGTTCCACTAGAAGTGTGTTTTCATACAAAAACTGTTAATTACAACTAACTTTGTCCATCCGATTCGAATTTTGTTCTTTGATTTGAAGTTCCACCAGAAGTGTGTTTTCATACTAAAACTGTTAATTACAACTAACTTTGTCCATCCGATTCGAACTTTGTTCTTTGATTTGAAGTTCCACCAGAAGTGTGTTTTCATACAAAAACTGTTAATTACAACTAACTTTGTCCATCCGATTCGAACTTTGTTCTTTGATTTGAAGTTCCACTAGAAGTGTGTTTTCATACAAAAACTGTTAATTACAACTAACTTTGTCCATCCGATTCGAACTTTGTACTTTGATACGAAGTTCCACCAGAAGTGTGTTTTTATACAAAAACTGTTAATTACAACTAACTTTGTCCATCCGATTCGAACTTTGTTCTTTGATTTGAAGTTCCACCAGAAGTGTGTTTTCATACAAAAACTGTTAATTACAACTAACTTTGTCCATCCGATTCGAACTTTGTTCTTTGATTTGAAGTTCCACCAGAAGTGTGTTTTCATACAAAAACTGTTAATTACAACTAACTTTGTCCATCCGATTCGAATTTTGTTCTTTGATTTGAAGTTCCACCAGAAGTGTGTTTTCATACAAAAACTGTTAATTACAACTAACTTTGTCCATCCGATTCGAACTTTGTTCTTTGATATGAAGTTCCACTAGAAGTGTGTTTTCATACAAAAACTGTTAATTACAACTAACTTTGTCCATCCGATTCGAACTTTGTTCTTTGATTTGAAGTTCCACCAGAAGTGTGTTTTCATACAAAAACTGTTAATTACAACTAACTTTGTCCATCCGATTCGAACTTTGTACTTTGATACGAAGTTCCACCAGAAGTGTGTTTTTATACAAAAACTGTTAATTACAACTAACTTTGTCCATCCGATTCGAACTTTGTTTTTTGATATGAAGTTCCACTAGAAGTGTGTTTTCATACAAAAACTGTTAATTACAACTAACTTTGTCCATCCGATTCGAATTTTGTTCTTTGATTTGAAGTTCCACCAGAAGTGTGTTTTCATACAAAAACTGTTAATTACAACTAACTTTGTCCATCCGATTCGAACTTTGTTCTTTGATTTGAAGTTCCACAAGAAGTGTGTTTTCATACAAAAACTGTTAATTACAACTAACTTTGTCCATCCGATTCGAACTTTGTTCTTTGATTTGAAGTTCCACCAGAAGTGTGTTTTCATACAGAAACTGTTAATTACAACTAACTTTGTCCATCCGATTCGAACTTTGTTCTTTCATATGAAGTTCCACCAGAAGTGTGTTTTCATACAAAAACTGTTAATTACAACTAACTTTGTCAATCCGATTCGAACTTTGTATTTTGATACGAAGTTCCACCAGAAGTGTGTTTTCATACAAAAACTGTTAATTACAACTAACTTTGTCCATCCGATTCGAACTTTGTACTTCGATACGAAGTTCCACCAGAAGTGTGTTTTCATACAAAAACTGTTAATTACAACTAACTTTGTCCATCCGATTCGAACTTTGTTCTTTGATTTGAAGTTCCACCAGAAGTGTGTTTTCATACAAAAACTGTTAATTACAACTAACTTTGTCCATCCGATTCGAACTTTGTTCTTTGATATGAAGTTCCACCAGAAGTGTGTTTTCATACAAAAACTGTTAATTACAACTAACTTTGTCCATCCGATTCGAACTTTGTACTTCGATACGAAGTTCCACCAGAAGTGTGTTTTCATACAAAAACTGTTAATTACAACTAACTTTGTCCATCCGATTCGAACTTTGTTCTTTGATTTGAAGTTCCACCAGAAGTGTGTTTTCATACAAAAACTGTTAATTACAACTAACTTTGTCCATCCGATTCGAACTTTGTTCTTTGATTTGAAGTTCCACCAGAAGTGTGTTTTCATACAAAAACTGTTAATTACAACTAACTTTGTCCATCCGATTCGAACTTTGTTCTTTGATTTGAAGTTCCACCAGAAGTGTGTTTTCATACAAAAACTGTTAATTACAACTAACTTTGTCCATCCGATTCGAACTTTGTACTTTGATACGAAGTTCCACCAGAAGTGTGTTTTCATACAAAAACTGTTAATTACAACTAACTTTGTCCATCCGATTCGAACTTTGTTCTTTGATTTGAAGTTCCACCAGAAGTGTGTTTTCATACAAAAACTGTTAATTACAACTAACTTTGTCCATCCGATTCGAACTTTGTTCTTTGATTTGAAGTTCCACCAGAAGTGTGTTTTCATACAAAAACTGTTAATTACAACTAACTTTGTCCATCCGATTCGAACTTTGTTCTTTGATATGAAGTTCCACCAGAAGTGTGTTTTCATACAAAAACTGTTAATTACAACTAACTTTGTCCATCCGATTCGAACTTTGTACTTCGATACGAAGTTCCACCAGAAGTGTGTTTTCATACAAAAACTGTTAATTACAACTAACTTTGTCCATCCGATTCGAACTTTGTTCTTTGATTTGAAGTTCCACCAGAAGTGTGTTTTCATACAAAAACTGTTAATTACAACTAACTTTGTCCATCCGATTCGAACTTTGTACTTTGATACGAAGTTCCACCAGAAGTGTGTTTTCATACAAAAACTGTTAATTACAACTAACTTTGTCCATCCGATTCGAACTTTGTTCTTTGATTTGAAGTTCCACCAGAAGTGTGTTTTCATACAAAAATTGTTAATTACAACTAACTTTGTCCATCCGATTCGAACTTTGTTCTTTGATTTGAAGTTCCACCAGAAGTGTGTTTTCATACAAAAACTGTTAATTACAACTAACTTTGTCCATCCGATTCGAACTTTGTTCTTTGATTCGAAGTTCCACCAGAAGTGTGTTTTTATACAAAAACTGTTAATTACAACTAACTTTGTCCATCCGATTCGAACTTTGTACTTCGATACGAAGTTCCACCAGAAGTGTGTTTTCATACAAAAACTGTTAATTACAACTAACTTTGTCCATCCGATTCGAACTTTGTACTTCGATACGAAGTTCCACCAGAAGTGTGTTTTCATACAAAAACTGTTAATTACAACTAACTTTGTCCATCCGATTCGAACTTTGTTCTTTGATTTGAAGTTCCACCAGAAGTGTGTTTTCATACAAAAACTGTTAATTACAACTAACTTTGTCCATCCGATTCGAACTTTGTACTTCGATACGAAGTTCCACCAGAAGTGTGTTTTCATACAAAAACTGTTAATTACAACTAACTTTGTCCATCCGATTCGAACTTTGTACTTTGATTTGAAGTTCCACCAGAAGTGTGTTTTCATACAAAAACTGTTAATTACAACTAACTTTGTCCATCCGATTCGAACTTTGTTCTTTGATTTGAAGTTCCACCAGAAGTGTGTTTTCATACAAAAACTGTTAATTACAACTAACTTTGTCCATCCGATTCGAACTTTGTTCTTTGATTCGAAGTTCCACCAGAAGTGTGTTTTTATACAAAAACTGTTAATTACAACTAACTTTGTCCATCCGATTCGAACTTTGTTCTTTGATATGAAGTTCCACCAGAAGTGTGTTTTCATACAAAAACTGTTAATTACGACTAACTTTGTCCATCCGATTCGAACTTTGTTCTTTGATTTGAAGTTCCACCAGAAGTGTGTTTTCATACAAAAACTGTTAATTACAACTAACTTTGTCCATCCGATTCGAACTTTGTACTTTGATACGAAGTTCCACCAGAAGTGTGTTTTTATACAAAAACTGTTAATTACAACTAACTTTGTCCATCCGATTCGAACTTTGTTTTTTGATATGAAGTTCCACTAGAAGTGTGTTTTCATACAAAAACTGTTAATTACAACTAACTTTGTCCATCCGATTCGAATTTTGTTCTTTGATTTGAAGTTCCACCAGAAGTGTGTTTTCATACAAAAACTGTTAATTACAACTAACTTTGTCCATCCGATTCGAACTTTGTTCTTTGATATGAAGTTCCACTAGAAGTGTGTTTTCATACAAAAACTGTTAATTACAACTAACTTTGTCCATCCGATTCGAACTTTGTTCTTTGATTTGAAGTTCCACCAGAAGTGTGTTTTCATACAAAAACTGTTAATTACAACTAACTTTGTCCATCCGATTCGAACTTTGTACTTTGATACGAAGTTCCACCAGAAGTGTGTTTTTATACAAAAACTGTTAATTACAACTAACTTTGTCCATCCGATTCGAACTTTGTTTTTTGATATGAAGTTCCACTAGAAGTGTGTTTTCATACAAAAACTGTTAATTACAACTAACTTTGTCCATCCGATTCGAATTTTGTTCTTTGATTTGAAGTTCCACCAGAAGTGTGTTTTCATACAAAAACTGTTAATTACAACTAACTTTGTCCATCCGATTCGAACTTTGTTCTTTGATTTGAAGTTCCACAAGAAGTGTGTTTTCATACAAAAACTGTTAATTACAACTAACTTTGTCCATCCGATTCGAACTTTGTTCTTTGATTTGAAGTTCCACCAGAAGTGTGTTTTCATACAAAAACTGTTAATTACAACTAACTTTGTCCATCCGATTCGAACTTTGTACTTTGATACGAAGTTCCACCAGAAGTGTGTTTTTATACAAAAACTGTTAATTACAACTAACTTTGTCCATCCGATTCGAACTTTGTTTTTTGATATGAAGTTCCACTAGAAGTGTGTTTTCATACAAAAACTGTTAATTACAACTAACTTTGTCCATCCGATTCGAATTTTGTTCTTTGATTTGAAGTTCCACCAGAAGTGTGTTTTTATACAAAAACTGTTAATTACAACTAACTTTGTCCATCCGATTCGAACTTTGTTTTTTGATATGAAGTTCCACTAGAAGTGTGTTTTCATACAAAAACTGTTAATTACAACTAACTTTGTCCATCCGATTCGAATTTTGTTCTTTGATTTGAAGTTCCACCAGAAGTGTGTTTTCATACAAAAACTGTTAATTACAACTAACTTTGTCCATCCGATTCGAACTTTGTACTTTGATACGAAGTTCCACCAGAAGTGTGTTTTCATACAAAAACTGTTAATTACAACTAACTTTGTCCATCCGATTCGATTTTTGTTCTTTGATTTGAAGTTCCACCAGAAGTGTGTTTTCATACAAAAACTGTTAATTACAACTAACTTTGTCCATCCGATTCGAACTTTGTTCTTTGATTTGAAGTTCCACCAGAAGTGTGTTTTCATACAAAAACTGTTAATTACAACTAACTTTGTTCATCCGATTCGAACTTTGTTCTTTGATTTGAAGTTCCACCAGAAGTGTGTTTTCATACAAAAACTGTTAATTACAACTAACTTTGTCCATCCGATTCGAACTTTGTTCTTTGATATGAAGTTCCACCAGAAGTGTGTTTTCATACAAAAACTGTTAATTACAACTAACTTTGTCCATCCGATTCGAACTTTGTTCTTTGATATGAAGTTCCACCAGAAGTGTGTTTTCATACAAAAACTGTTAATTACAACTAACTTTGTCCATCCGATTCGAACTTTGTTCTTTGATTTGAAGTTCCACCAGAAGTGTGTTTTCATACAAAAACTGTTAATTACAACTAACTTTGTCCATCCGATTCGAACTTTGTTCTTCGATATGAAGTTCCACCAGAAGTGTGTTTTCATACAAAAACTGTTAATTAGAACTAACTTTGTCCATCCGATTCGAACTTTGTTCTTTGATATGAAGTTCCACCAGAAGTGTGTTTTCATACAAAAACTGTTAATTACAACTAACTTTGTCCATCCGATTCGAACTTTGTTCTTTGATTTGAAGTTCCACCAGAAGTGTGTTTTCATACAAAAACTGTTAATTACAACTAACTTTGTCCATCCGATTCGAACTTTGTTCTTTGATATGAAGTTCCACCAGAAGTGTGTTTTCATACAAAAACTGTTAATTAGAACTAACTTTGTCCATCCGATTCGAACTTTGTTCTTTGATATGAAGTTCCACCAGAAGTGTGTTTTCATACAAAAACTGTTAATTAGAACTAACTTTGTCCATCCGATTCGAACTTTGTTCTTTGATATGAAGTTCCACCAGAAGTGTGTTTTCATACAAAAACTGTTAATTAGAACTAACTTTGTCCATCCGATTCGAACTTTGTTCTTTGATACGAAGTTCCACCAGAAGTGTGTTTTCATACAAAAACTGTTAATTACAACTAACTTTGTCCATCCGATTCGAACTTTGTTCTTTGATTTGAAGTTCCACCAGAAGTGTGTTTTCATACAAAAACTGTTAATTACAACTAACTTTGTCCATCCGATTCGAACTTTGTTCTTTGATATGAAGTTCCACCAGAAGTGTGTTTTCATACAAAAACTGTTAATTACAACTAACTTTGTCCATCCGATTCGAACTTTGTTCTTTGATTTGAAGTTCCACCAGAAGTGTGTTTTCATACAAAAACTGTTAATTACAACTAACTTTGTCCATCCGATTCGAACTTTGTTCTTTGATTTGAAGTTCCACCAGAAGTGTGTTTTCATACAAAAACTGTTAATTACAACTAACTTTGTCCATCCGATTCGAACTTTGTTCTTTGATATGAAGTTCCACCAGAAGTGTGTTTTCATACAAAAACTGTTAATTACAACTAACTTTGTCCATCCGATTCGAACTTTGTTCTTTGATATGAAGTTCCACCAGAAGTGTGTTTTCATACAAAAACTGTTAATTAGAACTAACTTTGTCCATCCGATTCGAACTTTGTTCTTTGATATGAAGTTCCACCAGAAGTGTGTTTTCATACAAAAACTGTTAATTACAACTAACTTTGTCCATCCGATTCGAACTTTGTTCTTTGATATGAAGTTCCACCAGAAGTGTGTTTTCATACAAAAACTGTTAATTAGAACTAACTTTGTCCATCCGATTCGAACTTTGTTCTTTGATATGAAGTTCCACCAGAAGTGTGTTTTCATACAAAAACTGTTAATTACAACTAACTTTGTCCATCCGATTCGAACTTTGTTCTTTGATACGAAGTTCCACCAGAAGTGTGTTTTCATACAAAAACTGTTAATTACAACTAACTTTGTCCATCCGATTCGAACTTTGTACTTTGATACGAAGTTCCACCAGAAGTGTGTTTTTATACAAAAACTGTTAATTACAACTAACTTTGTTCATCCGATTCGAACTTTGTTCTTTGATTTGAAGTTCCACCAGAAGTGTGTTTTCATACAAAAACTGTTAATTACAACTAACTTTGTCCATCCGAAACGAACTTTGTTCTTTGATAGGAAGTTCCACCAGAAGTGTGTTTTCATACAAAAACTGTTAATTACAACTAACTTTGTTCATCCGATTCGAACTTTGTTCTTTGATTTGAAGTTCCACCAGAAGTGTGTTTTTATACAAAAACTGTTAATTACAACTAACTTTGTTCATCCGATTCGAACTTTGTTCTTTGATTTGAAGTTCCACCAGAAGTGTGTTTTCATACAAAAACTGTTAATTACAACTAACTTTGTTCATCCGATTCGAACTTTGTTCTTTGATTTGAAGTTCCACCAGAAGTGTGTTTTTATACAAAAACTGTTAATTACAACTAACTTTGTTCATCCGATTCGAACTTTGTTCTTTGATTTGAAGTTCCACCAGAAGTGTGTTTTCATACAAAAACTGTTAATTACAACTAACTTTGTCCATCCGAAACGAACTTTGTTCTTTGATAGGAAGTTCCACCAGAAGTGTGTTTTCATACAAAAACTGTTAATTACAACTAACTTTGTCCATCCGATTCGAACTTTGTTCTTTGATTTAAAGTTCCACCAGAAGTGTGTTTTCATACAAAAACTGTTAATTACAACTAACTTTGTCCATCCGATTCGAACTTTGTTCTTTGATTTGAAGTTCCACCAGAAGTGTGTTTTCATACAAAAACTGTTAATTACAACTAACTTTGTCCATCCGAAACGAACTTTGTTCTTTGATAGGAAGTTCCACCAGAAGTGTGTTTTCATACAAAAACTGTTAATTAGAACTAACTTTGTCCATCCGATTCGAACTTTGTTTGTTGATATGAAGTTCCACCAGAAGTGTGTTTTCATACAAAAACTGTTAATTACAACTAACTTTGTCCATCCGATTCGAACTTTGTTCTTTGATTTGAAGTTCCACCAGAAGTGTGTTTTCATACAAAAACTGTTAATTACAACTAACTTTGTCCATCCGAAACGAACTTTGTTCTTTGATAGGAAGTTCCACCAGAAGTGTGTTTTCATACAAAAACTGTTAATTAGAACTAACTTTGTCCATCCGATTCGAACTTTGTTTGTTGATATGAAGTTCCACCAGAAGTGTGTTTTCATACAAAAACTGTTAATTACAACTAACTTTGTCCATCCGATTCGAACTTTGTACTTTGATACGAAGTTCCACCAGAAGTGTGTTTTTATACAAAAACTGTTAATTACAACTAACTTTGTCCATCCGATTCGAACTTTGTTCTTTGATTTGAAGTTCCACCAGAAGTGTGTTTTCATACAAAAACTGTTAATTACAACTAACTTTGTCCATCCGATTCGAACTTTGTTCTTTGATTTGAAGTTCCACCAGAAGTGTGTTTTCATACAAAAACTGTTAATTACAACTAACTTTGTCCATCCGATTCGAACTTTGTTCTTTGATTTGAAGTTCCACCAGAAGTGTGTTTTCATACAAAAACTGTTAATTAGAACTAACTTTGTCCATCCGATTCGAACTTTGTTCTTTGATTTGAAGTTCCACCAGAAGTGTGTTTTCATACAAAAACTGTTAATTACAACTAACTTTGTCCATCCGATTCGAACTTTGTTCTTTGATTTGAAGTTCCACCAGAAGTGTGTTTTCATACAAAAACTGTTAATTACAACTAACTTTGTCCATCCGATTCGAACTTTGTTCTTTGATTTGAAGTTCCACCAGAAGCGTGTTTTCATACAAAAACTGTTAATTACAACTAACTTTGTCCATCCGATTCGAACTTTGTTCTTTGATTCGAAGTTCCACCAGAAGTGTGTTTTTATACAAAAACTGTTAATTACAACTAACTTTGTCCATCCGATTCGAACTTTGTTCTTTGATATGAAGTTCCACCAGAAGTGTGTTTTCATACAAAAACTGTTAATTACAACCAACTTTGTCCATCCGATTCGAACTTTGTACTTTGATACGAAGTTCCACCAGAAGTGTGTTTTCATACAAAAACTGTTAATTACAACTAACTTTGTCCATCCGATTCGAACTTTGTTCTTTGATTTGAAGTTCCACCAGAAGTGTGTTTTCATACAAAAACTGTTAATTACAACTAACTTTGTCCATCCGATTCGAACTTTGTACTTTGATACGAAGTTCCACCAGAAGTGTGTTTTTATACAAAAACTGTTAATTACAACTAACTTTGTCCATCCGATTCGAACTTTGTTTTTTGATATGAAGTTCCACTAGAAGTGTGTTTTCATACAAAAACTGTTAATCACAACTAACTTTGTCCATCCGATTCGAATTTTGTTCTTTGATATGAAGTTCCACCAGAAGTGTGTTTTCATACAAAAACTGTTAATTACAACTAACTTTGTCCATCCGATTCGAACCTTGTACTTTGATACGAAGTTCCACCAGAAGTGTGTTTTTATACAAAAACTGTTAATTACAACTAACTTTGTCCATCCGATTCGAATTTTGTTCTTTGATATGAAGTTCCACTAGAAGTGTGTTTTCATACAAAAACTGTTAATTACAACTAACTTTGTCCATCCGATTCGAACTTTGTTCTTTGATTTGAAGTTCCACCAGAAGTGTGTTTTCATACAAAAACTGTTAATTACAACTAACTTTGTCCATCCGATTCGAACTTTGTTCTTTGATACAAAGTTCCACCAGAAGTGTGTTTTCATACAAAAACTGTTAATTACAACTAACTTTGTCCATCCGATTCGAACTTTGTTCTTTGATTTGAAGTTCCACCAGAAGTGTGTTTTTATACAAAAACTGTTAATTACAACTAACTTTGTCCATCCGAAACGAACTTTGTTCTTTGATATGAAGTTCCACCAGAAGTGTGTTTTCAGACAAAAACTGTTAATTACAACTAACTTTGTCCATCCGATTCGAACTTTGTACGTTGATATGAAATTGCACTAGAAGTGCGATTTCATACAAAAACTGTTAATTACAACTAACTATGTCCATCCGATTCGAACTTTGTACGTTGATATGAAGTTCCACCAGAAGTGTGTTGTCATACAAAGACTGTTAATTACAACTAACTTTGTCCATCCGATTCGAACTTTGTACGTTGATACAAAGTTCCACCAGAAGTGTGTTTTCATACAAAAACTGTTAATTACAACTAACTTTGTCCATCCGATTCGAACTTTGTTCTTTGATACAAAGTTCCACCAGAAGTGTGTTTTCATACAAAAACTGTTAATTACAACTAACTTTGTCCATCCGATTCGAACTTTGTTCTTTGATATGAAGTTCCATCAGAAGTGAGTTTTCATACAAAAACTGTTAATTACAACTAACTTTGTCCATCCGATTCGAACTTTGTTCTTTGATACAAAGTTCCACCAGAAGTGTGTTTTCATACAAAAACTGTTAATTACAACTAACTATGTCCATCCGATTCGAACTTTGTACGTTGATATGAAGTTCCACCAGAAGTGTGTTGTCATACAAAAACTGTTAATTACAACTAACTTTGTCCATCCGATTCGAACTTTGTACGTTGATACAAAGTTCCACCAGAAGTGTGTTGTCATACAAAAACTGTTAATTACAACTAACTTTGTCCATCCGATTCGAACTTTGTTCTTTGATACAAAGTTCCACCAGAAGTGTGTTTTCATACAAAAACTGTTAATTACAACTAACTTTGTCCATCCGATTTGAACTTTGTTCTTTGATATGAAGTTCCATCAGAAGTGAGTTTTCATACAAAAACTGTTAATTACAACTAACTTTGTCCATCCGATTTGAACTTTGTTTTTTGATTTGAAGTTCCACCAGAAGTGTGTTTTCATACAAAAACTGTTAATTACAACTAACTATGTCCATCCGATTCGAACTTTGTACGTTGATATGAAATTGCACTAGAAGTGCGATTTCATACAAAAACTGTTAATTACAACTAACTATGTCCATCCGATTCGAACTTTGTACGTTGATATGAAGTTCCACCAGAAGTGTGTTGTCATACAAAAACTGTTAATTACAACTAACTTTGTCCATCCGAAACGAACTTTGTTCTTTGATTTTAAGTTCCACCAGAAGTGTGTTTTCATACAAAAACTGTTAATTACAACTAACTTTGTCCATCCGATTCGACATTGTACTTTGATACGAAGTTCCACCAGAAGTGTGTTTTTATACAAAAACTGTTAATTACAACTAACTTTGTCCATCCGATTCGAACTTTGTTCTTTGATATGAAGTTCCACTAGAAGTGTGTTTTCATACAAAAACTGTTAATTACAACTAACTTTGTCCATCCGATTCGAACTTTGTTCTTTGATTTGAAGTTCCACCAGAAGTGTGTTTTCATACAAAAACTGTTAATTACAACTAACTTTGTCCATCCGATTCGAACTTTGTACTTTGATACGAAGTTCCACCAGAAGTGTGTTTTTATACAAAAACTGTTAATTACAACTAACTTTGTCCATCCGATTCGAACTTTGTTCTTTGATATGAAGTTCCACTAGAAGTGTGTTTTCATACAAAAACTGTTAATTACAACTAACTTTGTCCATCCGATTCGAACTTTGTTCTTTGATTTGAAGTTCCACCAGAAGTGTGTTTTCATACAAAAACTGTTAATTACAACTAACTTTGTCCATCCGATTCGAACTTTGTTCTTTGATACAAAGTTCCACCAGAAGTGTGTTTTCATACAAAAACTGTTAATTACAACTAACTTTGTCCATCCGATTCGAACTTTGTTCTTTGATATGAAGTTCCACTAGAAGTGTGTTTTCATACAAAAACTGTTAATTACAACTAACTTTGTCCATCCGATTCGAACTTTGTTCTTTGATATGAAGTTCCACCAGAAGTGTGTTTTCATACAAAAACTGTTAATTACAACTAACTTTGTCCATCCGATTCGAACTTTGTTCTTTGATTTGAAGTTCCACCAGAAGTGTGTTTTCATACAAAAACTGTTAATTACAACTAACTTTGTCCATCCGATTCGAACTTTGTACTTTGATACGAAGTTCCACCAGAAGTGTGTTTTTATACAAAAACTGTTAATTACAACTAACTTTGTCCATCCGATTCGAACTTTGTTCTTTGATTTGAAGTTCCACCAGAAGTGTGTTTTCATACAAAAACTGTTAATTACAACTAACTTTGTCCATCCGATTCGAACTTTGTACTTTGATACGAAGTTCCACCAGAAGTGTGTTTTCATACAAAAACTGTTAATTACAACTAACTTTGTCCATCCGATTCGAACTTTGTTCTTTGATATGAAGTTCCACTAGAAGTGTGTTTTCATACAAAAACTGTTAATTACAACTAACTTTGTCCATCCGATTCGAACTTTGTTCTTTGATATGAAGTTCCACCAGAAGTGTGTTTTCATACAAAAACTGTTAATTACAACTAACTTTGTCCATCCGATTCGAACTTTGTTCTTTGATACGAAGTTCCACCAGAAGTGTGTTTTCATACAAAAACTGTTAATTACAACTAACTTTGTCCATCCGATTCGAACCTTGTACTTTGATACGAAGTTCCACCAGAAGTGTGTTTTTATACAAAAACTGTTAATTACAACTAACTTTGTCCATCCGATTCGAACTTTGTTCTTTGATTTGAAGTTCCACCAGAAGTGTGTTTTCATACAAAAACTGTTAATTACAACTAACTTTGTCCATCCGATTCGAACTTTGTACTTTGATACGAAGTTCCACCAGAAGTGTGTTTTCATACAAAAACTGTTAATTACAACTAACTTTGTCCATCCGATTCGAACTTTGTTCTTTGATTTGAAGTTCCACCAGAAGTGTGTTTTCATACAAAAACTGTTAATTACAACTAACTTTGTCCATCCGATTCGAATTTTGTTCTTTGATATGAAGTTCCACTAGAAGTGTGTTTTCATACAAAAACTGTTAATTACAACTAACTTTGTCCATCCGATTCGAACTTTGTTCTTTGATTTGAAGTTCCACCAGAAGTGTGTTTTCATACAAAAACTGTTAATTACAACTAACTTTGTCCATCCGATTCGAACTTTGTTCTTTGATATGAAGTTCCACCAGAAGTGTGTTTTCATACAAAAACTGTTAATTACAACTAACTTTGTCCATCCGATTCGAACTTTGTTCTTTGATACGAAGTTCCACCAGAAGTGTGTTTTCATACAAAAACTGTTAATTACAACTAACTTTGTCCATCCGATTCGAACTTTGTACTTTGATACGAAGTTCCACCAGAAGTGTGTTTTTAAACAAAAACTGTTAATTACAACTAACTTTGTTCATCCGATTCGAACTTTGTTCTTTGATTTGAAGTTCCACCAGAAGTGTGTTTTTATACAAAAACTGTTAATTACAACTAACTTTGTTCATCCGATTCGAACTTTGTTCTTTGATTTGAAGTTCCACCAGAAGTGTGTTTTCATACAAAAACTGTTAATTACAACTAACTTTGTCCATCCGAAACGAACTTTGTTCTTTGATAGGAAGTTCCACCAGAAGTGTGTTTTCATACAAAAACTGTTAATTACAACTAACTTTGTCCATCCGATTCGAACTTTGTTCTTTGATTTGAAGTTCCACCAGAAGTGTGTTTTCATACAAAAACTGTTAATTACAACTAACTTTGTCCATCCGATTCGAACTTTGTTCTTTGATTTGAAGTTCCACCAGAAGTGTGTTTTCATACAAAAACTGTTAATTACAACTAACTTTGTCCATCCGAAACGAACTTTGTTCTTTGATAGGAAGTTCCACCAGAAGTGTGTTTTCATACAAAAACTGTTAATTAGAACTAACTTTGTCCATCCGATTCGAACTTTGTTTGTTGATATGAAGTTCCACCAGAAGTGTGTTTTCATACAAAAACTGTTAATTACAACTAACTTTGTCCATCCGATTCGAACTTTGTTCTTTGATTTGAAGTTCCACCAGAAGTGTGTTTTCATACAAAAACTGTTAATTACAACTAACTTTGTCCATCCGAAACGAACTTTGTTCTTTGATAGGAAGTTCCACCAGAAGTGTGTTTTCATACAAAAACTGTTAATTAGAACTAACTTTGTCCATCCGATTCGAACTTTGTTTGTTGATATGAAGTTCCACCAGAAGTGTGTTTTCATACAAAAACTGTTAATTACAACTAACTTTGTCCATCCGATTCGAACTTTGTACTTTGATACGAAGTTCCACCAGAAGTGTGTTTTTATACAAAAACTGTTAATTACAACTAACTTTGTCCATCCGATTCGAACTTTGTTCGTTGATTTGAAGTTCCACCAGAAGTGTGTTTTCATACAAAAACTGTTAATTACAACTAACTTTGTCCATCCGATTCGAACTTTGTTCTTTGATTCGAAGTTCCACCAGAAGTGTGTTTTTATACAAAAACTGTTAATTACAACTAACTTTGTCCATCCGATTCGAACTTTGTTCTTTGATATGAAGTTCCACCAGAAGTGTGTTTTCATACAAAAACTGTTAATTACAACCAACTTTGTCCATCCGATTCGAACTTTGTTCTTTGATATGAAGTTCCACTAGAAGTGTGTTTTCATACAAAAACTGTTAATTACAACTAACTTTGTCCATCCGATTCGAACTTTGTTCTTTGATATGAAGTTCCACTAGAAGTGTGTTTTCATACAAAAACTGTTAATTACAACTAACTTTGTCCATCCGATTCGAACTTTGTACTTTGATACGAAGTTCCACCAGAAGTGTGTTTTCATACAAAAACTGTTAATTACAACTAACTTTGTCCATCCGATTCGAACTTTGTTCTTTGATTTGAAGTTCCACCAGAAGTGTGTTTTCATACAAAAACTGTTAATTACAACTAACTTTGTCCATCCGATTCGAACTTTGTACTTTGATACGAAGTTCCACCAGAAGTGTGTTTTTATACAAAAACTGTTAATTACAACTAACTTTGTCCATCCGATTCGAACTTTGTTTTTTGATATGAAGTTCCACTAGAAGTGTGTTTTCATACAAAAACTGTTAATTACAACTAACTTTGTCCATCCGATTCGAATTTTGTTCTTTGATATGAAGTTCCACCAGAAGTGTGTTTTCATACAAAAACTGTTAATTACAACTAACTTTGTCCATCCGAAACGAACCTTGTACTTTGATACGAAGTTCCACCAGAAGTGTGTTTTTATACAAAAACTGTTAATTACAACTAACTTTGTCCATCCGATTCGAATTTTGTTCTTTGATATGAAGTTCCACTAGAAGTGTGTTTTCATACAAAAACTGTTAATTACAACTAACTTTGTCCATCCGATTCGAACTTTGTTCTTTGATTTGAAGTTCCACCAGAAGTGTGTTTTCATACAAAAACTGTTAATTACAACTAACTTTGTCCATCCGATTCGAACTTTGTTCTTTGATACAAAGTTCCACCAGAAGTGTGTTTTCATACAAAAACTGTTAATTACAACTAACTTTGTCCATCCGATTCGAACTTTGTTCTTTGATTTGAAGTTCCACCAGAAGTGTGTTTTTATACAAAAACTGTTAATTACAACTAACTTTGTCCATCCGAAACGAACTTTGTTCTTTGATATGAAGTTCCACCAGAAGTGTGTTTTCAGACAAAAACTGTTAATTACAACTAACTTTGTCCATCCGATTCGAACTTTGTACGTTGATATGAAATTGCACTAGAAGTGCGATTTCATACAAAAACTGTTAATTACAACTAACTATGTCCATCCGATTCGAACTTTGTACGTTGATATGAAGTTCCACCAGAAGTGTGTTGTCATACAAAAACTGTTAATTACAACTAACTTTGTCCATCCGATTCGAACTTTGTACGTTGATACAAAGTTCCACCAGAAGTGTGTTTTCATACAAAAACTGTTAATTACAACTAACTTTGTCCATCCGATTCGAACTTTGTTCTTTGATACAAAGTTCCACCAGAAGTGTGTTTTCATACAAAAACTGTTAATTACAACTAACTTTGTCCATCCGATTCGAACTTTGTTCTTTGATATGAAGTTCCATCAGAAGTGAGTTTTCATACAAAAACTGTTAATTACAACTAACTTTGTCCATCCGATTCGAACTTTGTTCTTTGATACAAAGTTCCACCAGAAGTGTGTTTTCATACAAAAACTGTTAATTACAACTAACTATGTCCATCCGATTCGAACTTTGTACGTTGATATGAAGTTCCACCAGAAGTGTGTTGTCATACAAAAACTGTTAATTACAACTAACTTTGTCCATCCGATTCGAACTTTGTACGTTGATACAAAGTTCCACCAGAAGTGTGTTGTCATACAAAAACTGTTAATTACAACTAACTTTGTCCATCCGATTCGAACTTTGTTCTTTGATACAAAGTTCCACCAGAAGTGTGTTTTCATACAAAAACTGTTAATTACAACTAACTTTGTCCATCCGATTCGAACTTTGTTCTTTGATATGAAGTTCCATCAGAAGTGAGTTTTCATACAAAAACTGTTAATTACAACTAACTTTGTCCATCCGATTCGAACTTTGTTTTTTGATTTGAAGTTCCACCAGAAGTGTGTTTTCATACAAAAACTGTTAATTACAACTAACTATGTCCATCCGATTCGAACTTTGTACGTTGATATGAAATTCCACTAGAAGTGCGATTTCATACAAAAACTGTTAATTACAACTAACTATGTCCATCCGATTCGAACTTTGTACGTTGATATGAAGTTCCACCAGAAGTGTGTTGTCATACAAAAACTGTTAATTACAACTAACTTTGTCCATCCGAAACGAACTTTGTTCTTTGATTTTAAGTTCCACCAGAAGTGTGTTTTCATACAAAAACTGTTAATTACAACTAACTTTGTCCATCCGATTCGAACCTTGTACTTTGATACGAAGTTCCACCAGAAGTGTGTTTTTATACAAAAACTGTTAATTACGACTAACTTTGTCCATCCGATTCGAACTTTGTTCTTTGATATGAAGTTCCACTAGAAGTGTGTTTTCATACAAAAACTGTTAATTACAACTAACTTTGTCCATCCGATTCGAACTTTGTTCTTTGATTTGAAGTTCCACCAGAAGTGTGTTTTCATACAAAAACTGTTAATTACAACTAACTTTGTCCATCCGATTCGAACTTTGTACTTTGATACGAAGTTCCACCAGAAGTGTGTTTTCATACAAAAACTGTTAATTACAACTAACTTTGTCCATCCGATTCGAACTTTGTTCTTTGATATGAAGTTCCACTAGAAGTGTGTTTTCATACAAAAACTGTTAATTACAACTAACTTTGTCCATCCGATTCGAACTTTGTTCTTTGATTTGAAGTTCCACCAGAAGTGTGTTTTCATACAAAAACTGTTAATTACAACTAACTTTGTCCATCCGATTCGAACTTTGTTCTTTGATACAAAGTTCCACCAGAAGTGTGTTTTCATACAAAAACTGTTAATTACAACTAACTTTGTCCATCCGATTCGAACTTTGTTCTTTGATATGAAGTTCCACTAGAAGTGTGTTTTCATACAAAAACTGTTAATTACAACTAACTTTGTCCATCCGATTCGAACTTTGTTCTTTGATATGAAGTTCCACTAGAAGTGTGTTTTCATACAAAAACTGTTAATTACAACTAACTTTGTCCATCCGATTCGAACTTTGTTCTTTGATTTGAAGTTCCACCAGAAGTGTGTTTTCATACAAAAACTGTTAATTACAACTAACTTTGTCCATCCGATTCGAACTTTGTTCTTTGATACAAAGTTCCACCAGAAGTGTGTTTTCATACAAAAACTGTTAATTACAACTAACTTTGTCCATCCGATTCGAACTTTGTTCTTTGATATGAAGTTCCACTAGAAGTGTGTTTTCATACAAAAACTGTTAATTACAACTAACTTTGTCCATCCGATTCGAACTTTGTTCTTTGATTTGAAGTTCCACCAGAAGTGTGTTTTCATACAAAAACTGTTAATTACAACTAACTTTGTCCATCCGATTCGAACTTTGTTCTTTGATTTGAAGTTCCACCAGAAGTGTGTTTTCATACAAAAACTGTTAATTACAACTAACTTTGTTCATCCGATTCGAACTTTGTTCTTTGATTTGAAGTTCCACCAGAAGTGTGTTTTCATACAAAAACTGTTAATTACAACTAACTTTGTCCATCCGATTCGAACTTTGTACTTTGATACGAAGTTCCACCAGAAGTGTGTTTTCATACAAAAACTGTTAATTACAACTAACTTTGTCCATCCGATTCGAACTTTGTTCTTTGATTTGAAGTTCCACCAGAAGTGTGTTTTCATACAAAAACTGTTAATTACAACTAACTTTGTCCATCCGATTCGAACTTTGTTCTTTGATTTGAAGTTCCACCAGAAGTGTGTTTTCATACAAAAACTGTTAATTACAACTAACTTTGTCCATCCGATTCGAACTTTGTACTTTGATACGAAGTTCCACCAGAAGTGTGTTTTTATACAAAAACTGTTAATTACAACTAACTTTGTCCATCCGATTCGAACTTTGTACTTTGATACGAAGTTCCACCAGAAGTGTGTTTTTATACAAAAACTGTTAATTACAACTAACTTTGTCCATCCGATTCGAACTTTGTTTGTTGCTATGAAGTTCCACCAGAAGTGTGTTTTCATACAAAAACTGTTAATTACAACTAACTTTGTCCATCCGATTCGAACTTTGTACTTTGATACGAAGTTCCACCAGAAGTGTGTTTTTATACAAAAACTGTTAATTACAACTAACTTTGTTCATCCGATTCGAACTTTGTTCTTTGATTTGAAGTTCCACCAGAAGTGTGTTTTTATACAAAAACTGTTAATTACAACTAACTTTGTCCATCCGATTCGAACTTTGTTCTTTGATATGAAGTTCCACCAGAAGTGTGTTTTCATACAAAAACTGTTAATTACAACTAACTTTGTCCATCCGATTCGAACTTTGTTCTTTGATTTGAAGTTCCACCAGAAGTGTGTTTTCATACAAAAACTGTTAATTACAACTAACTTTGTCCATCCGATTCGAACTTTGTTCTTTGATATGAAGTTCCACCAGAAGTGTGTTTTCATACAAAAACTGTTAATTACAACTAACTTTGTCCATCCGATTCGAACTTTGTACTTCGATACGAAGTTCCACCAGAAGTGTGTTTTCATACAAAAACTGTTAATTACAACTAACTTTGTCCATCCGATTCGAACTTTGTTCTTTGATTTGAAGTTCCACCAGAAGTGTGTTTTCATACAAAAACTGTTAATTACAACTAACTTTGTCCATCCGATTCGAACTTTGTTCTTTGATTTGAAGTTCCACCAGAAGTGTGTTTTCATACAAAAACTGTTAATTACAACTAACTTTGTCCATCCGATTCGAACTTTGTTCTTTGATTTGAAGTTCCACCAGAAGTGTGTTTTCATACAAAAACTGTTAATTACAACTAACTTTGTCCATCCGATTCGAACTTTGTTCTTTGATTTGAAGTTCCACCAGAAGTGTGTTTTCATACAAAAACTGTTAATTACAACTAACTTTGTCCATCCGATTCGAACTTTGTTCTTTGATTTGAAGTTCCACCAGAAGTGTGTTTTCATACAAAAACTGTTAATTACAACTAACTTTGTCCATCCGATTCGAACTTTGTACTTTGATACGAAGTTCCACCAGAAGTGTGTTTTCATACAAAAACTGTTAATTACAACTAACTTTGTCCATCCGATTCGAACTTTGTTCTTTGATTTGAAGTTCCACTAGAAGTGTGTTTTCATACAAAAACTGTTAATTACAACTAACTTTGTCCATCCGATTCGAAATTTGTTCTTTGATTTGAAGTTCCACCAGAAGTGTGTTTTCATACAAAAACTGTTAATTACAACTAACTTTGTCCATCCGATTCGAACTTTGTTCTTTGATTTGAAGTTCCACCAGAAGTGTGTTTTCATACAAAAACTGTTAATTACAACTAACTTTGTCCATCCGATTCGAACTTTGTACTTTGATACGAAGTTCCACCAGAAGTGTGTTTTCATACAAAAACTGTTAATTACAACTAACTTTGTCCATCCGATTCGAACTTTGTTCTTTGATTTGAAGTTCCACCAGAAGTGTGTTTTCATACAAAAACTGTTAATTACAACTAACTTTGTCCATCCGATTCGAACTTTGTTCTTTGATATGAAGTTCCACCAGAAGTGTGTTTTCATACAAAAACTGTTAATTACAACTAACTTTGTCCATCCGATTCGAACTTTGTTCTTTGATTTGAAGTTCCACCAGAAGTGTGTTTTCATACAAAAACTGTTAATTACAACTAACTTTGTCCATCCGATTCGAACTTTGTACTTTGATACGAAGTTCCACCAGAAGTGTGTTTTCATACAAAAACTGTTAATTACAACTAACTTTGTCCATCCGATTCGAACTTTGTTCTTTGATATGAAGTTCCACCAGAAGTGTGTTTTCATACAAAAACTGTTAATTACAACTAACTTTGTCCATCCGATTCGAACTTTGTACTTCGATACGAAGTTCCACCAGAAGTGTGTTTTCATACAAAAACTGTTAATTACAACTAACTTTGTCCATCCGATTCGAACTTTGTACTTTGATTTGAAGTTCCACCAGAAGTGTGTTTTCATACAAAAACTGTTAATTACAACTAACTTTGTCCATCCGATTCGAACTTTGTTCTTTGATTTGAAGTTCCACCAGAAGTGTGTTTTCATACAAAAACTGTTAATTACAACTAACTTTGTCCATCCGATTCGAACTTTGTTCTTTGATTCGAAGTTCCACCAGAAGTGTGTTTTTATACAAAAACTGTTAATTACAACTAACTTTGTCCATCCGATTCGAACCTTGTTCTTTGATATGAAGTTCCACCAGAAGTGTGTTTTCATACAAAAACTGTTAATTACGACTAACTTTGTCCATCCGATTCGAACTTTGTTCTTTGATTTGAAGTTCCACCAGAAGTGTGTTTTCATACAAAAACTGTTAATTACAACTAACTTTGTCCATCCGATTCGAACTTTGTACTTTGATACGAAGTTCCACCAGAAGTGTGTTTTTATACAAAAACTGTTAATTACAACTAACTTTGTCCATCCGATTCGAACTTTGTTTTTTGATATGAAGTTCCACTAGAAGTGTGTTTTCATACAAAAACTGTTAATTACAACTAACTTTGTCCATCCGATTCGAACTTTGTACTTCGATACGAAGTTCCACCAGAAGTGTGTTTTCATACAAAAACTGTTAATTACAACTAACTTTGTCCATCCGATTCGAACTTTGTTCTTTGATACGAAATTCCACCAGAAGTGTGTTTTTATACAAAAACTGTTAATTACAACTAACTTTGTCCATCCGATTCGAACTTTGTTCTTTGATTTGAAGTTCCACCAGAAGTGTGTTTTCATACAAAAACTGTTAATTACAACTAACTTTGTCCATCCGATTCGAACTTTGTTCTTTGATTTGAAGTTCCACCAGAAGTGTGTTTTTATACAAAAACTGTTAATTACAACTAACTTTGTCCATCCGATTCGAACTTTGTTCTTTGATTTGAAGTTCCACTAGAAGTGTGTTTTCATACAAAAACTGTTAATTACAACTAACTTTGTCCATCCGATTCGAACTTTGTCCTTTGATTTGAAGTTCCACCAGAAGTGTGTTTTCATACAAAAACTGTTAATTACAACTAACTTTGTCCATCCGATTCGAACTTTGTTCTTCGATTTGAAGTTCCACCAGAAGTGTGTTTTCATACAAAAACTGTTAATTACAACTAACTTTGTCCATCCGATTCGAACTTTGTACTTTGATACGAAGTTCCACCAGAAGTGTGTTTTCATACAAAAACTGTTAATTACAACTAACTTTGTCCATCCGATTCGAACTTTGTTCTTTGATTTGAAGTTCCACCAGAAGTGTGTTTTCATACAAAAACTGTTAATTACAACTAACTTTGTCCATCCGATTCGAACTTTGTACTTTGATACGAAGTTCCACCAGAAGTGTGTTTTCATACAAAAACTGTTAATTACAACTAACTTTGTCCATCCGATTCGAACTTTGTTCTTTGATTTGAAGTTCCACCAGAAGTGTGTTTTCATACAAAAACTGTTAATTACAACTAACTTTGTCCATCCGATTCGAACTTTGTTCTTTGATATGAAGTTCCACCAGAAGTGTGTTTTCATACAAAAACTGTTAATTACAACTAACTTTGTCCATCCGATTCGAACTTTGTTCTTTGATACAAAGTTCCACCAGAAGTGTGTTTTCATACAAAAACTGTTAATTACAACTAACTTTGTCCATCCGATTCGAACTTTGTTCTTTGATATGAAGTTCCACCAGAAGTGTGTTTTTATACAAAAACTGTTAATTACAACTAACTTTGTCCATCCGATTCGAACTTTGTCCTTTGATTTGAAGTTCCACCAGAAGTGTGTTTTCATACAAAAACTGTTAATTACAACTAACTTTGTCCATCCGATTCGAACTTTGTTCTTTGATTTGAAGTTCCACCAGAAGTGTGTTTTCATACAAAAACTGTTAATTACAACTAACTTTGTCCATCCGATTCGAACTTTGTTCTTTGATATGAAGTTCCACCAGAAGTGTGTTTTTATACAAAAACTGTTAATTACAACTAACTTTGTCCATCCGATTCGAACTTTGTTCTTTGATTTGAAGTTCCACTAGAAGTGTGTTTTCATACAAAAACTGTTAATTACAACTAACTTTGTCCATCCGATTCGAACTTTGTCCTTTGATTTGAAGTTCCACCAGAAGTGTGTTTTCATACAAAAACTGTTAATTACAACTAACTTTGTCCATCCGATTCGAACTTTGTTCTTCGATTTGAAGTTCCACCAGAAGTGTGTTTTCATACAAAAACTGTTAATTACAACTAACTTTGTCCATCCGATTCGAACTTTGTACTTTGATACGAAGTTCCACCAGAAGTGTGTTTTCATACAAAAACTGTTAATTACAACTAACTTTGTCCATCCGATTCGAACTTTGTTCTTTGATATGAAGTTCCACCAGAAGTGTGTTTTCATACAAAAACTGTTAATTACAACTAACTTTGTCCATCCGATTCGAACTTTGTACTTCGATACGAAGTTCCACCAGAAGTGTGTTTTCATACAAAAACTGTTAATTACAACTAACTTTGTCCATCCGATTCGAACTTTGTACTTTGATTTGAAGTTCCACCAGAAGTGTGTTTTCATACAAAAACTGTTAATTACAACTAACTTTGTCCATCCGATTCGAACTTTGTTCTTTGATTTGAAGTTCCACCAGAAGTGTGTTTTCATACAAAAACTGTTAATTACAACTAACTTTGTCCATCCGATTCGAACTTTGTTCTTTGATTCGAAGTTCCACCAGAAGTGTGTTTTTATACAAAAACTGTTAATTACAACTAACTTTGTCCATCCGATTCGAACCTTGTTCTTTGATATGAAGTTCCACCAGAAGTGTGTTTTCATACAAAAACTGTTAATTACAACTAACTTTGTCCATCCGATTCGAACTTTGTTCTTTGATTTGAAGTTCCACCAGAAGTGTGTTTTCATACAAAAACTGTTAATTACAACTAACTTTGTCCATCCGATTCGAACTTTGTACTTCGATACGAAGTTCCACCAGAAGTGTGTTTTCATACAAAAACTGTTAATTACAACTAACTTTGTCCATCCGATTCGAACTTTGTACTTCGATACGAAGTTCCACCAGAAGTGTGTTTTCATACAAAAACTGTTAATTACAACTAACTTTGTCCATCCGATTCGAACTTTGTTCTTTGATTTGAAGTTCCACCAGAAGTGTGTTTTCATACAAAAACTGTTAATTACAACTAACTTTGTCCATCCGATTCGAACTTTGTTCTTTGATTTGAAGTTCCACCAGAAGTGTGTTTTCATACAAAAACTGTTAATTACAACTAACTTTGTCCATCCGATTCGAACTTTGTTCTTTGATTTGAAGTTCCACCAGAAGTGTGTTTTCATACAAAAACTGTTAATTACAACTAACTTTGTCCATCCGATTCGAACTTTGTTCTTTGATTTGAAGTTCCACCAGAAGTGTGTTTTCATACAAAAACTGTTAATTACAACTAACTTTGTCCATCCGATTCGAACTTTGTACTTTGATACGAAGTTCCACCAGAAGTGTGTTTTCATACAAAAACTGTTAATTACAACTAACTTTGTCCATCCGATTCGAACTTTGTTCTTTGATTTGAAGTTCCACCAGAAGTGTGTTTTCATACAAAAATTGTTAATTACAACTAACTTTGTCCATCCGATTCGAACTTTGTTCTTTGATTTGAAGTTCCACCAGAAGTGTGTTTTCATACAAAAACTGTTAATTACAACTAACTTTGTCCATCCGATTCGAACTTTGTTCTTTGATATGAAGTTCCACCAGAAGTGTGTTTTCATACAAAAACTGTTAATTACAACTAACTTTGTCCATCCGATTCGAACTTTGTACTTCGATACGAAGTTCCACCAGAAGTGTGTTTTCATACAAAAACTGTTAATTACAACTAACTTTGTCCATCCGATTCGAACTTTGTACTTCGATACGAAGTTCCACCAGAAGTGTGTTTTCATACAAAAACTGTTAATTACAACTAACTTTGTCCATCCGATTCGAACTTTGTTCTTTGATTTGAAGTTCCACCAGAAGTGTGTTTTCATACAAAAACTGTTAATTACAACTAACTTTGTCCATCCGATTCGAACTTTGTACTTCGATACGAAGTTCCACCAGAAGTGTGTTTTCATACAAAAACTGTTAATTACAACTAACTTTGTCCATCCGATTCGAACTTTGTACTTTGATTTGAAGTTCCACCAGAAGTGTGTTTTCATACAAAAACTGTTAATTACAACTAACTTTGTCCATCCGATTCGAACTTTGTTCTTTGATTTGAAGTTCCACCAGAAGTGTGTTTTCATACAAAAACTGTTAATTACAACTAACTTTGTCCATCCGATTCGAACTTTGTTCTTTGATTCGAAGTTCCACCAGAAGTGTGTTTTTATACAAAAACTGTTAATTACAACTAACTTTGTCCATCCGATTCGAACCTTGTTCTTTGATATGAAGTTCCACCAGAAGTGTGTTTTCATACAAAAACTGTTAATTACGACTAACTTTGTCCATCCGATTCGAACTTTGTTCTTTGATTTGAAGTTCCACCAGAAGTGTGTTTTCATACAAAAACTGTTAATTACAACTAACTTTGTCCATCCGATTCGAACTTTGTACTTTGATACGAAGTTCCACCAGAAGTGTGTTTTTATACAAAAACTGTTAATTACAACTAACTTTGTCCATCCGATTCGAACTTTGTTTTTTGATATGAAGTTCCACTAGAAGTGTGTTTTCATACAAAAACTGTTAATTACAACTAACTTTGTCCATCCGATTCGAATTTTGTTCTTTGATTTGAAGTTCCACCAGAAGTGTGTTTTCATACAAAAACTGTTAATTACAACTAACATTGTCCATCCGATTCGAACTTTGTTCTTTGATATGAAGTTCCACTAGAAGTGTGTTTTCATACAAAAACTGTTAATTACAACTAACTTTGTCCATCCGATTCGAACTTTGTTCTTTGATTTGAAGTTCCACCAGAAGTGTGTTTTCATACAAAAACTGTTAATTACAACTAACTTTGTCCATCCGATTCGAACTTTGTACTTTGATACGAAGTTCCACCAGAAGTGTGTTTTTATACAAAAACTGTTAATTACAACTAACTTTGTCCATCCGATTCGAACTTTGTTTTTTGATATGAAGTTCCACTAGAAGTGTGTTTTCATACAAAAACTGTTAATTACAACTAACTTTGTCCATCCGATTCGAATTTTGTTCTTTGATTTGAAGTTCCACCAGAAGTGTGTTTTCATACAAAAACTGTTAATTACAACTAACTTTGTCCATCCGATTCGAACTTTGTTCTTTGATATGAAGTTCCACCAGAAGTGTGTTTTCATACAAAAACTGTTAATTACAACTAACTTTGTCCATCCGATTCGAACTTTGTTCTTTGATTTGAAGTTCCACCAGAAGTGTGTTTTCATACAAAAACTGTTAATTACAACTAACTTTGTCCATCCGATTCGAACTTTGTTCTTTGATTTGAAGTTGCACCAGAAGTGTGTTTTCATACAAAAACTGTTAATTACAACTAACTTTGTCCATCCGATTCGAACTTTGTTCTTTGATTTGAAGTTCCACCAGAAGTGTGTTTTCATACAAAAACTGTTAATTACAACTAACTTTGTCCATCCGATTCGAACTTTGTTCTTTGATTTGAAGTTCCACCAGAAGTGTGTTTTCATACAAAAACTGTTAATTACAACTAACTTTGTCCATCCGATTCGAACTTTGTACTTCGATACGAAGTTCCACCAGAAGTGTGTTTTCATACAAAAACTGTCAATTACAACTAACTTTGTCCATCCGATTCGAACTTTGTACTTTGATTTGAAGTTCCACCAGAAGTGTGTTTTCATACAAAAACTGTTAATTACAACTAACTTTGTCCATCCGATTCGAACTTTGTTCTTTGATTTGAAGTTCCACCAGAAGTGTGTTTTCATACAAAAACTGTTAATTACGACTAACTTTGTCCATCCGATTCGAACTTTGTTCTTTGATTTGAAGTTCCACCAGAAGTGTGTTTTCATACAAAAACTGTTAATTACAACTAACTTTGTCCATCCGATTCGAACTTTGTACTTTGATACGAAGTTCCACCAGAAGTGTGTTTTTATACAAAAACTGTTAATTACAACTAACTTTGTCCATCCGATTAGAACTTTGTTTTTTGATATGAAGTTCCACTAGAAGTGTGTTTTCATACAAAAACTGTTAATTACAACTAACTTTGTCCATCCGATTCGAACTTTGTACTTCGATACGAAGTTCCACCAGAAGTGTGTTTTCATACAAAAACTGTTAATTACAACTAACTTTGTCCATCCGATTCGAACTTTGTTCTTTGATACGAAGTTCCACCAGAAGTGTGTTTTTATACAAAAACTGTTAATTACAACTAACTTTGTCCATCCGATTCGAACTTTGTTCTTTGATTTGAAGTTCCACCAGAAGTGTGTTTTCATACAAAAACTGTTAATTACAACTAACTTTGTCCATCCGATTCGAACTTTGTTCTTTGATTTGAAGTTCCACCAGAAGTGTGTTTTCATACAAAAACTGTTAATTACAACTAACTTTGTCCATCCGAATCGAACTTTGTTCTTTGATTTGAAGTTCCACCAGAAGTGTGTTTTCATACAAAAACTGTTAATTACAACTAACTTTGTCCATCCGATTCGAACTTTGTACTTTGATACGAAGTTCCACCAGAAGTGTGTTTTCATACAAAAACTGTTAATTACAACTAACTTTGTCCATCCGATTCGAACTTTGTTCTTTGATTTGAAGTTCCACCAGAAGTGTGTTTTCATACAAAAACTGTTAATTACAACTAACTTTGTCCATCCGATTTGAACTTTGTTCTTTGATATGAAGTTCCACCAGAAGTGTGTTTTCATACAAAAACTGTTAATTACAACTAACTTTGTCCATCCGATTCGAACTTTGTTCTTTGATTTGAAGTTCCACCAGAAGTGTGTTTTCATACAAAAACTGTTAATTACAACTAACTTTGTCCATCCGATTCGAACTTTGTACTTTGATACGAAGTTCCACCAGAAGTGTGTTTTCATACAAAAACTGTTAATTACAACTAACTTTGTCCATCCGATTCGAACTTTGTTCTTTGATTTGAAGTTCCACCAGAAGTGTGTTTTCATACAAAAACTGTTAATTACAACTAACTTTGTCCATCCGATTCGAACTTTGTTCTTTGATTTGAAGTTCCACCAGAAGTGTGTTTTCATACAAAAACTGTTAATTACAACTAACTTTGTCCATCCGATTCGAACTTTGTTCTTTGATTTGAAGTTCCACCAGAAGTGTGTTTTCATACAAAAACTGTTAATTACAACTAACTTTGTCCATCCGATTCGAACTTTGTACTTTGATACGAAGTTCCACCAGAAGTGTGTTTTCATACAAAAACTGTTAATTACAACTAACTTTGTCCATCCGATTCGAACTTTGTTCTTTGATTTGAAGTTCCACCAGAAGTGTGTTTTCATACAAAAACTGTTAATTACAACTAACTTTGTCCATCCGATTCGAACTTTGTACTTTGATACGAAGTTCCACCAGAAGTGTGTTTTCATACAAAAACTGTTAATTACAACTAACTTTGTCCATCCGATTCGAACTTTGTTCTTTGATTTGAAGTTCCACCAGAAGTGTGTTTTCATACAAAAACTGTTAATTACAACTAACTTTGTCCATCCGATTTGAACTTTGTTCTTTGATATGAAGTTCCACCAGAAGTGTGTTTTCATACAAAAACTGTTAATTACAACTAACTTTGTCCATCCGATTCGAACTTTGTTCTTTGATACAAAGTTCCACCAGAAGTGTGTTTTCATACAAAAACTGTTAATTACAACTAACTTTGTCCATCCGATTCGAACTTTGTACTTTGATACGAAGTTCCACCAGAAGTGTGTTTTCATACAAAAACTGTTAATTACAACTAACTTTGTCCATCCGATTCGAACTTTGTTCTTTGATATGAAGTTCCACCAGAAGTGTGTTTTCATACAAAAACTGTTAATTACAACTAACTTTGTCCATCCGATTCGAACTTTGTACTTCGATACGAAGTTCCACCAGAAGTGTGTTTTCATACAAAAACTGTTAATTACAACTAACTTTGTCCATCCGATTCGAACTTTGTACTTTGATTTGAAGCTCCACCAGAAGTGTGTTTTCATACAAAAACTGTTAATTACAACTAACTTTGTCCATCCGATTCGAACTTTGTTCTTTGATTTGAAGTTCCACCAGAAGTGTGTTTTCATACAAAAACTGTTAATTACAACTAACTTTGTCCATCCGATTCGAACTTTGTTCTTTGATTCGAAGTTCCACCAGAAGTGTGTTTTTATACAAAAACTGTTAATTACAACTAACTTTGTCCATCCGATTCGAACCTTGTTCTTTGATATGAAGTTCCACCAGAAGTGTGTTTTCATACAAAAACTGTTAATTACAACTAACTTTGTCCATCCGATTCGAACTTTGTACTTTGATATGAAGTTCCACCAGAAGTGTGTTTTCATACAAAAACTGTTAATTACAACTAACTTTGTCCATCCGATTCGAACTTTGTACTTTGATATGAAGTTCCACCAGAAGTGTGTTTTCATACAAAAACTGTTAATTACAACTAACTTTGTCCATCCGATTCGAACTTTGTTCTTTGATTCGAAGTTCCACCAGAAGTGTGTTTTTATACAAAAACTGTTAATTACAACTAACTTTGTCCATCCGATTCGAACCTTGTTCTTTGATTTGAAGCTCCACCAGAAGTGTGTTTTCATACAAAAACTGTTAATTACAACTAACTTTGTCCATCCGATTCGAACTTTGTACTTTGATTTGAAGCTCCACCAGAAGTGTGTTTTCATACAAAAACTGTTAATTACAACTAACTTTGTCCATCCGATTCGAACCTTGTTCTTTGATATGAAGTTCCACCAGAAGTGTGTTTTCATACAAAAACTGTTAATTACAACTAACTTTGTCCATCCGATTCGAACTTTGTTCTTTGATTCGAAGTTCCACCAGAAGTGTGTTTTTATACAAAAACTGTTAATTACAACTAACTTTGTCCATCCGATTCGAACTTTGTACTTTGATATGAAGTTCCACCAGAAGTGTGTTTTCATACAAAAACTGTTAATTACAACTAACTTTGTCCATCCGATTCGAACTTTGTTCTTTGATTCGAAGTTCCACCAGAAGTGTGTTTTTATACAAAAACTGTTAATTACAACTAACTTTGTCCATCCGATTCGAACCTTGTTCTTTGATATGAAGTTCCACCAGAAGTGTGTTTTCATACAAAAACTGTTAATTACAACTAACTTTGTCCATCCGATTCGAACTTTGTACTTTGATATGAAGTTCCACCAGAAGTGTGTTTTCATACAAAAACTGTTAATTACAACTAACTTTGTCCATCCGATTCGAACTTTGTACTTTGATATGAAGTTCCACCAGAAGTGTGTTTTCATACAAAAACTGTTAATTACAACTAACTTTGTCCATCCGATTCGAACTTTGTTCTTTGATTCGAAGTTCCACCAGAAGTGTGTTTTTATACAAAAACTGTTAATTACAACTAACTTTGTCCATCCGATTCGAACCTTGTTCTTTGATATGAAGTTCCACCAGAAGTGTGTTTTCATACAAAAACTGTTAATTACAACTAACTTTGTCCATCCGATTCGAACTTTGTACTTTGATTTGAAGCTCCACCAGAAGTGTGTTTTCATACAAAAACTGTTAATTACAACTAACTTTGTCCATCCGATTCGAACCTTGTTCTTTGATATGAAGTTCCACCAGAAGTGTGTTTTCATACAAAAACTGTTAATTACAACTAACTTTGTCCATCCGATTCGAACTTTGTACTTTGATATGAAGTTCCACCAGAAGTGTGTTTTCATACAAAAACTGTTAATTACAACTAACTTTGTCCATCCGATTCGAACTTTGTTCTTTGATTCGAAGTTCCACCAGAAGTGTGTTTTTATACAAAAACTGTTAATTACAACTAACTTTGTCCATCCGATTCGAACCTTGTTCTTTGATATGAAGTTCCACCAGAAGTGTGTTTTCATACAAAAACTGTTAATTACAACTAACTTTGTCCATCCGATTCGAACTTTGTACTTTGATATGAAGTTCCACCAGAAGTGTGTTTTCATACAAAAACTGTTAATTACAACTAACTTTGTCCATCCGATTCGAACTTTGTACTTTGATATGAAGTTCCACCAGAAGTGTGTTTTCATACAAAAACTGTTAATTACAACTAACTTTGTCCATCCGATTCGAACTTTGTTCTTTGATTCGAAGTTCCACCAGAAGTGTGTTTTTATACAAAAACTGTTAATTACAACTAACTTTGTCCATCCGATTCGAACCTTGTTCTTTGATATGAAGTTCCACCAGAAGTGTGTTTTCATACAAAAACTGTTAATTACAACTAACTTTGTCCATCCGATTCGAACTTTGTACTTTGATATGAAGTTCCACCAGAAGTGTGTTTTCATACAAAAACTGTTAATTACAACTAACTTTGTCCATCCGATTCGAACTTTGTACTTTGATATGAAGTTCCACCAGAAGTGTGTTTTCATACAAAAACTGTTAATTACAACTAACTTTGTCCATCCGATTCGAACTTTGTTCTTTGATTCGAAGTTCCACCAGAAGTGTGTTTTTATACAAAAACTGTTAATTACAACTAACTTTGTCCATCCGATTCGAACCTTGTTCTTTGATATGAAGTTCCACCAGAAGTGTGTTTTCATACAAAAACTGTTAATTACAACTAACTTTGTCCATCCGATTCGAACTTTGTACTTTGATTTGAAGCTCCACCAGAAGTGTGTTTTCATACAAAAACTGTTAATTACAACTAACTTTGTCCATCCGATTCGAACTTTGTACTTTGATTTGAAGCTCCACCAGAAGTGTGTTTTCATACAAAAACTGTTAATTACAACTAACTTTGTCCATCCGATTCGAACTTTGTTCTTTGATTTGAAGTTCCACCAGAAGTGTGTTTTCATACAAAAACTGTTAATTACAACTAACTTTGTCCATCCGATTCGAACTTTGTTCTTTGATTCGAAGTTCCACCAGAAGTGTGTTTTTATACAAAAACTGTTAATTACAACTAACTTTGTCCATCCGATTCGAACCTTGTTCTTTGATATGAAGTTCCACCAGAAGTGTGTTTTCATACAAAAACTGTTAATTACAACTAACTTTGTCCATCCGATTCGAACTTTGTACTTTGATATGAAGTTCCACCAGAAGTGTGTTTTCATACAAAAACTGTTAATTACAACTAACTTTGTCCATCCGATTCGAACTTTGTACTTTGATATGAAGTTCCACCAGAAGTGTGTTTTCATACAAAAACTGTTAATTACAACTAACTTTGTCCATCCGATTCGAACTTTGTTCTTTGATTCGAAGTTCCACCAGAAGTGTGTTTTTATACAAAAACTGTTAATTACAACTAACTTTGTCCATCCGATTCGAACCTTGTTCTTTGATTTGAAGCTCCACCAGAAGTGTGTTTTCATACAAAAACTGTTAATTACAACTAACTTTGTCCATCCGATTCGAACTTTGTACTTTGATTTGAAGCTCCACCAGAAGTGTGTTTTCATACAAAAACTGTTAATTACAACTAACTTTGTCCATCCGATTCGAACCTTGTTCTTTGATATGAAGTTCCACCAGAAGTGTGTTTTCATACAAAAACTGTTAATTACAACTAACTTTGTCCATCCGATTCGAACTTTGTTCTTTGATTCGAAGTTCCACCAGAAGTGTGTTTTTATACAAAAACTGTTAATTACAACTAACTTTGTCCATCCGATTCGAACTTTGTACTTTGATATGAAGTTCCACCAGAAGTGTGTTTTCATACAAAAACTGTTAATTACAACTAACTTTGTCCATCCGATTCGAACTTTGTTCTTTGATTCGAAGTTCCACCAGAAGTGTGTTTTTATACAAAAACTGTTAATTACAACTAACTTTGTCCATCCGATTCGAACCTTGTTCTTTGATATGAAGTTCCACCAGAAGTGTGTTTTCATACAAAAACTGTTAATTACAACTAACTTTGTCCATCCGATTCGAACTTTGTACTTTGATATGAAGTTCCACCAGAAGTGTGTTTTCATACAAAAACTGTTAATTACAACTAACTTTGTCCATCCGATTCGAACTTTGTACTTTGATATGAAGTTCCACCAGAAGTGTGTTTTCATACAAAAACTGTTAATTACAACTAACTTTGTCCATCCGATTCGAACTTTGTTCTTTGATTCGAAGTTCCACCAGAAGTGTGTTTTTATACAAAAACTGTTAATTACAACTAACTTTGTCCATCCGATTCGAACCTTGTTCTTTGATATGAAGTTCCACCAGAAGTGTGTTTTCATACAAAAACTGTTAATTACAACTAACTTTGTCCATCCGATTCGAACTTTGTACTTTGATTTGAAGCTCCACCAGAAGTGTGTTTTCATACAAAAACTGTTAATTACAACTAACTTTGTCCATCCGATTCGAACCTTGTTCTTTGATATGAAGTTCCACCAGAAGTGTGTTTTCATACAAAAACTGTTAATTACAACTAACTTTGTCCATCCGATTCGAACTTTGTTCTTTGATTCGAAGTTCCACCAGAAGTGTGTTTTTATACAAAAACTGTTAATTACAACTAACTTTGTCCATCCGATTCGAACCTTGTTCTTTGATTTGAAGCTCCACCAGAAGTGTGTTTTCATACAAAAACTGTTAATTACAACTAACTTTGTCCATCCGATTCGAACCTTGTTCTTTGATTTGAAGTTCCACCAGAAGTGTGTTTTCATACAAAAACTGTTAATTACAACTAACTTTGTCCATCCGATTCGAACTTTGTACTTTGATATGAAGTTCCACCAGAAGTGTGTTTTCATACAAAAACTGTTAATTACAACTAACTTTGTCCATCCGATTCGAACTTTGTTCTTTGATATGAAGTTCCACCAGAAGTGTGTTTTCATACAAAAACTGTTAATTACAACTAACTTTGTCCATCCGATTCGAACTTTGTACTTCGATACGAAGTTCCACCAGAAGTGTGTTTTCATACAAAAACTGTTAATTACAACTAACTTTGTCCATCCGATTCGAACTTTGTTCTTTGATACGAAGTTCCACCAGAAGTGTGTTTTTATACAAAAACTGTTAATTACAACTAACTTTGTCCATCCGATTCGAACTTTGTTCTTTGATTTGAAGTTCCACCAGAAGTGTGTTTTCATACAAAAACTGTTAATTACAACTAACTTTGTCCATCCGATTCGAACTTTGTTCTTTGATTTGAAGTTCCACCAGAAGTGTGTTTTCATACAAAAACTGTTAATTACAACTAACTTTGTCCATCCGATTCGAACTTTGTTCTTTGATTTGAAGTTCCACCAGAAGTGTGTTTTCATACAAAAACTGTTAATTACAACTAACTTTGTCCATCCTATTCGAACTTTGTACTTTGATTTGAAGTTCCACCAGAAGTGTGTTTTCATACAAAAACTGTTAATTACAACTAACTTTGTCCATCCGATTCGAACTTTGTTCTTTGATTTGAAGTTCCACCAGAAGTGTGTTTTCATACAAAAACTGTTAATTACAACTAACTTTGTCCATCCGATTCGAACTTTGTACTTTGATACGAAGTTCCACCAGAAGTGTGTTTTCATACAAAAACTGTTAATTACAACTAACTTTGTCCATCCGATTCGAACTTTGTTCTTTGATTTGAAGTTCCACCAGAAGTGTGTTTTCATACAAAAATTGTTAATTACAACTAACTTTGTCCATCCGATTCGAACTTTGTTCTTTGATTTGAAGTTCCACCAGAAGTGTGTTTTCATACAAAAACTGTTAATTACAACTAACTTTGTCCATCCGATTCGAACTTTGTTCTTTGATATGAAGTTCCACCAGAAGTGTGTTTTCATACAAAAACTGTTAATTACAACTAACTTTGTCCATCCGATTCGAACTTTGTACTTCGATACGAAGTTCCACCAGAAGTGTGTTTTCATACAAAAACTGTTAATTACAACTAACTTTGTCCATCCGATTCGAACTTTGTACTTCGATACGAAGTTCCACCAGAAGTGTGTTTTCATACAAAAACTGTTAATTACAACTAACTTTGTCCATCCGATTCGAACTTTGTTCTTTGATTTGAAGTTCCACCAGAAGTGTGTTTTCATACAAAAACTGTTAATTACAACTAACTTTGTCCATCCGATTCGAACTTTGTACTTCGATACGAAGTTCCACCAGAAGTGTGTTTTCATACAAAAACTGTTAATTACAACTAACTTTGTCCATCCGATTCGAACTTTGTACTTTGATTTGAAGTTCCACCAGAAGTGTGTTTTCATACAAAAACTGTTAATTACAACTAACTTTGTCCATCCGATTCGAACTTTGTTCTTTGATTTGAAGTTCCACCAGAAGTGTGTTTTCATACAAAAACTGTTAATTACAACTAACTTTGTCCATCCGATTCGAACTTTGTTCTTTGATTCGAAGTTCCACCAGAAGTGTGTTTTCATACAAAAACTGTTAATTACAACTAACTTTGTCCATCCGATTCGAACCTTGTTCTTTGATATGAAGTTCCACCAGAAGTGTGTTTTCATACAAAAACTGTTAATTACGACTAACTTTGTCCATCCGATTCGAACTTTGTTCTTTGATTTGAAGTTCCACCAGAAGTGTGTTTTCATACAAAAACTGTTAATTACAACTAACTTTGTCCATCCGATTCGAACTTTGTACTTTGATACGAAGTTCCACCAGAAGTGTGTTTTTATACAAAAACTGTTAATTACAACTAACTTTGTCCATCCGATTCGAACTTTGTTTTTTGATATGAAGTTCCACTAGAAGTGTGTTTTCATACAAAAACTGTTAATTACAACTAACTTTGTCCATCCGATTCGAATTTTGTTCTTTGATTTGAAGTTCCACCAGAAGTGTGTTTTCATACAAAAACTGTTAATTACAACTAACTTTGTCCATCCGATTCGAACTTTGTTCTTTGATATGAAGTTCCACCAGAAGTGTGTTTTCATACAAAAACTGTTAATTACAACTAACTTTGTCCATCCGATTCGAACTTTGTACTTTGATACGAAGTTCCACCAGAAGTGTGTTTTTATACAAAAACTGTTAATTACAACTAACTTTGTCCATCCGATTCGAACTTTGTTTTTTGATATGAAGTTCCACTAGAAGTGTGTTTTCATACAAAAACTGTTAATTACAACTAACTTTGTCCATCCGATTCGAATTTTGTTCTTTGATTTGAAGTTCCACCAGAAGTGTGTTTTCATACAAAAACTGTTAATTACAACTAACTTTGTCCATCCGATTCGAACTTTGTTCTTTGATATGAAGTTCCACCAGAAGTGTGTTTTCATACAAAAACTGTTAATTACAACTAACTTTGTCCATCCGATTCGAACTTTGTTCTTTGATTTGAAGTTCCACCAGAAGTGTGTTTTCATACAAAAACTGTTAATTACAACTAACTTTGTCCATCCGATTCGAACTTTGTTCTTTGATTTGAAGTTCCACCAGAAGTGTGTTTTCATACAAAAACTGTTAATTACAACTAACTTTGTCCATCCGATTCGAACTTTGTTCTTTGATTTGAAGTTCCACCAGAAGTGTGTTTTCATACAAAAACTGTTAATTACAACTAACTTTGTCCATCCGATTCGAACTTTGTTCTTTGATTTGAAGTTCCACCAGAAGTGTGTTTTCATACAAAAACTGTTAATTACAACTAACTTTGTCCATCCGATTCGAACTTTGTACTTCGATACGAAGTTCCACCAGAAGTGTGTTTTCATACAAAAACTGTTAATTACAACTAACTTTGTCCATCCGATTCGAACTTTGTACTTTGATTTGAAGTTCCACCAGAAGTGTGTTTTCATACAAAAACTGTTAATTACAACTAACTTTGTCCATCCGATTCGAACTTTGTTCTTTGATTTGAAGTTCCACCAGAAGTGTGTTTTCATACAAAAACTGTTAATTACAACTAACTTTGTCCATCCGATTCGAATTTTGTTCTTTGATTTGAAGTTCCACCAGAAGTGTGTTTTCATACAAAAACTGTTAATTACAACTAACTTTGTCCATCCGATTCGAACTTTGTTCTTTGATTTGAAGTTCCACCAGAAGTGTGTTTTCATACAAAAACTGTTAATTACAACTAACTTTGTCCATCCGATTCGAACTTTGTTTTTTGATACGAAGTTCCACTAGAAGTGTGTTTTCATACAAAAACTGTTAATTACAACTAACTTTGTCCATCCGATTCGAACTTTGTACTTTGATACGAAGTTCCACTAGAAGTGTGTTTTCATACAAAAACTGTTAATTACAACTAACTTTGTCCATCCGATTCGAATTTTGTTCTTTGATTTGAAGTTCCACCAGAAGTGTGTTTTCATACAAAAACTGTTAATTACAACTAACTTTGTCCATCCGATTCGAACTTTGTTCTTTGATTTGAAGTTCCACAAGAAGTGTGTTTTCATACAAAAACTGTTAATTACAACTAACTTTGTCCATCCGATTCGAACTTTGTTTTTTGATATGAAGTTCCACTAGAAGTGTGTTTTCATACAAAAACTGTTAATTACAACTAACTTTGTCCATCCGATTCGAACTTTGTACTTTGATACGAAGTTCCACCAGAAGTGTGTTTTTATACAAAAACTGTTAATTACAACTAACTTTGTCCATCCGATTCGAATTTTGTTCTTTGATTTGAAGTTCCACCAGAAGTGTGTTTTCATACAAAAACTGTTAATTACAACTAACTTTGTCCATCCGATTCGAATTTGGTTCTTTGATTTGAAGTTCCACCAGAAGTGTGTTTTCATACAAAAACTGTTAATTACAACTAATTTTGTCCATCCGATTCGAACTTTGTACTTTGATACGAAGTTCCACCAGAAGTGTGTTTTTATACAAAAACTGTTAATTACAACTAACTTTGTCCATCCGATTCGAACTTTGTTTTTTGATATGAAGTTCCACTAGAAGTGTGTTTTCATACAAAAACTGTTAATTACAACTAACTTTGTCCATACGATTCGAATTTTGTTCTTTGATTTGAAGTTCCACCAGAAGTGTGTTTTCATACAAAAACTGTTAATTACAACTAACTTTGTCCATCCGATTCGAATTTTGTTCTTTGATTTGAAGTTCCACCAGAAGTGTGTTTTCATACAAAAACTGTTAATTACAACTAACTTTGTCCATCCGATTCGAACTTTGTTCTTTGATTTGAAATTCCACAAGAAGTGTGTTTTTATACAAAAACTGTTAATTACAACTAACTTTGTCCATCCGATTCGAATTTTGTTCTTTGATTTGAAGTTCCACCAGAAGTGTGTTTTTATACAAAAACTGTTAATTACAACTAACTTTGTCCATCCGATTCGAACTTTGTTTTTTGATACGAAGTTCCACTAGAAATGTGTTTTCATACAAAAACTGTTAATTACAACTAACTTTGTCCATCCGATTCGAATTTTGTTCTTTGATTTGAAGTTCCACCAGAAGTGTGTTTTCATACAAAAACTGTTAATTACAACTAACTTTGTCCATCCGATTCGAACTTTGTTCTTTGATTTGAAGTTCCACAAGAAGTGTGTTTTCATACAAAAACTGTTAATTACAACTAACTTTGTCCATCCGATTCGAACTTTGTTCTTTGATTTGAAGTTCCACCAGAAGTGTGTTTTTATACAAAAACTGTTAATTACAACTAACTTTGTCCATCCGATTCGAACTTTGTTTTTTGATATGAAGTTCCACTAGAAGTGTGTTTTCATACAAAAACTGTTAATTACAACTAACTTTGTCCATCCGATTCGAATTTTGTTCTTTGATTTGAAGTTCCACCAGAAGTGTGTTTTCATACAAAAACTGTTAATTACAACTAACTTTGTCCATCCGATTCGAACTTTGTACTTTGATACGAAGTTCCACCAGAAGTGTGTTTTCATACAAAAACTGTTAATTACAACTAACTTTGTCCATCCGATTCGAACTTTGTTCTTTGATTTGAAGTTCCACCAGAAGTGTGTTTTCATACAAAAACTGTTAATTACAACTAACTTTGTCCATCCGATTCGAACTTTGTTCTTTGATTTGAAGTTCCACCAGAAGTGTGTTTTCATACAAAAACTGTTAATTACAACTAACTTTGTTCATCCGATTCGAACTTTTTTCTTTGATTTGAAGTTCCACCAGAAGTGTGTTTTCATACAAAAACTGTTAATTACAACTAACTTTGTCCATCCGATTCGAACTTTGTTCTTTGATTTGAAGTTCCACCAGAAGTGTGTTTTCATACAAAAACTGTTAATTACAACTAACTTTGTCCATCCGATTCGAACTTTGTTCTTTGATATGAAGTTCCACCAGAAGTGTGTTTTCATACAAAAACTGTTAATTAGAACTAACTTTGTCCATCCGATTCGAACTTTGTTCTTTGATATGAAGTTCCACCAGAAGTGTGTTTTCATACAAAAACTGTTAATTACAACTAACTTTGTCCATCCGATTCGAACTTTGTTCTTTGATACGAAGTTCCACCAGAAGTGTGTTTTCATACAAAAACTGTTAATTAGAACTAACTTTGTCCATCCGATTCGAACTTTGTTCTTTGATATGAAGTTCCACCAGAAGTGTGTTTTCATACAAAAACTGTTAATTACAACTAACTTTGTTCATCCGATTCGAACTTTGTTCTTTGATTTGAAGTTCCACCAGAAGTATGTTTTTATACAAAAACTGTTAATTACAACTAACTTTGTCCATCCGATTCGAACTTTGTTCTTTGATTTGAAGTTCCACCAGAAGTGTGTTTTCATACAAAAACTGTTAATTACAACTAACTTTGTCCATCCGAAACGAACTTTGTTCTTTGATAGGAAGTTCCACCAGAAGTGTGTTTTCAGACAAAAACTGTTAATTACAACTAACTTTGTCCATCCGATTCGAACTTTGTTCTTTGATTTGAAGTTCCACCAGAAGTGTGTTTTCATACAAAAACTGTTAATTACAACTAACTTTGTCCATCCGATTCGAACTTTGTTCTTTGATTTGAAGTTCCACCAGAAGTGTGTTTTCATACAAAAACTGTTAATTACAACTAACTTTGTCCATCCGAAACGAACTTTGTTCTTAGATAGGAAGTTCCACCAGAAGTGTGTTTTCATACAAAAACTGTTAATTAGAACTAACTTTGTCCATCCGAAACGAACTTTGTTTGTTGATATGAAGTTCCACCAGAAGTGTGTTTTCATACAAAAACTGTTAATTACAACTAACTTTGTCCATCCGATTCGAACTTTGTTCTTTGATTTGAAGTTCCACCAGAAGTGTGTTTTCATACAAAAACTGTTAATTACAACTAACTTTGTCCATCCGAAACGAACTTTGTTCTTTGATAGGAAGTTCCACCAGAAGTGTGTTTTCATACAAAAACTGTTAATTAGAACTAACTTTGTCCATCCGATTCGAACTTTGTTTGTTGATATGAAGTTCCACCAGAAGTGTGTTTTCATACAAAAACTGTTAATTACAACTAACTTTGTCCATCCGATTCGAACTTTGTACTTTGATACGAAGTTCCACCAGAAGTGTGTTTTTATACAAAAACTGTTAATTACAACTAACTTTGTTCATCCGATTCGAACTTTGTTCTTTGATTTGAAGTTCCACCAGAAGTGTGTTTTTATACAAAAACTGTTAATTACAACTAACTTTGTTCATCCGATTCGAACTTTGTTCTTTGATTTGAAGTTCCACCAGAAGTGTGTTTTCATACAAAAACTGTTAATTACAACTAACTTTGTCCATCCGAAACGAACTTTGTTCTTTGATTTGAAGTTCCACCAGAAGTGTGTTTTCATACAAAAACTGTTAATTACAACTAACTTTGTCCATCCGATTCGAACTTTGTTCTTTGATTTGAAGTTCCACCAGAAGTGTGTTTTCATACAAAAACTGTTAATTACAACTAACTTTGTCCATCCGATTCGAACTTTGTTCTTTGATTTGAAGTTCCACCAGAAGTGTGTTTTCATACAAAAACTGTTAATTACAACTAACTTTGTCCATCCGATTCGAACTTTGTTCTTTGATTTGAAGTTCCACCAGAAGTGTGTTTTCATACAAAAACTGTTAATTACAACTAACTTTGTCCATCCGATTCGAACTTTGTTCTTTGATTTGAAGTTCCACCAGAAGTGTGTTTTCATACAAAAACTGTTAATTACAACTAACTTTGTCCATCCGATTCGAACTTTGTTCTTTGATTTGAAGTTCCACCAGAAGTGTGTTTTCATACAAAAACTGTTAATTAGAACTAACTTTGTCCATCCGATTCGAACTTTGTTCTTTGATTTGAAGTTCCACCAGAAGTGTGTTTTCATACAAAAACTGTTAATTACAACTAACTTTGTCCATCCGATTCGAACTTTGTTCTTTGATTTGAAGTTCCACCAGAAGTGTGTTTTCATACAAAAACTGTTAATTACAACTAACTTTGTCCATCCGATTCGAACTTTGTTCTTTGATTTGAAGTTCCACCAGAAGTGTGTTTTCATACAAAAACTGTTAATTACAACTAACTTTGTCCATCCGATTCGAACTTTGTTCTTTGATTCGAAGTTCCACCAGAAGTGTGTTTTTATACAAAAACTGTTAATTACAACTAACTTTGTCCATCCGATTCGAACTTTGTTCTTTGATATGAAGTTCCACCAGAAGTGTGTTTTCATACAAAAACTGTTAATTACAACCAACTTTGTCCATCCGATTCGAACTTTGTACTTTGATACGAAGTTCCACCAGAAGTGTGTTGTCATACAAAAACTGTTAATTACAACTAACTTTGTCCATCCGATTCGAACTTTGTTCTTTGATATGAAGTTCCACCAGAAGTGTGTTTTCATACAAAAACTGTTAATTACAACTAACTTTGTCCATCCGATTCGAACTTTGTTCTTTGATACGAAGTTCCACCAGAAGTGTGTTTTTATACAAAAACTGTTAATTACAACTAACTTTGTCCATCCGATTCGAACTTTGTTTTTTGATATGAAGTTCCACTAGAAGTGTGTTTTCATACAAAAACTGTTAATTACAACTAACTTTGTCCATCCGATTCGAATTTTGTTCTTTGATATGAAGTTCCACCAGAAGTGTGTTTTCATACAAAAACTGTTAATTACAACTAACTTTGTCCATCCGATTCGAACCTTGTACTTTGATACGAAGTTCCACCAGAAGTGTGTTTTTATACAAAAACTGTTAATTACAACTAACTTTGTCCATCCGATTCGAACTTTGTTCTTTGATATGAAGTTCCACTAGAAGTGTGTTTTCATACAAAAACTGTTAATTACAACTAACTTTGTCCATCCGATTCGAACTTTGTTCTTTGATTTGAAGTTCCACCAGAAGTGTGTTTTCATACAAAAACTGTTAATTACAACTAACTTTGTCCATCCGATTCGAACTTTGTTCTTTGATACAAAGTTCCACCAGAAGTGTGTTTTCATACAAAAACTGTTAATTACAACTAACTTTGTCCATCCGATTCGAACTTTGTTCTTTGATACAAAGTTCCACCAGAAGTGTGTTTTTATACAAAAACTGTTAATTACAACTAACTTTGTCCATCCGAAACGAACTTTGTTCTTTGATATGAAGTTCCACCAGAAGTGTGTTTTCAGACAAAAACTGTTAATTACAACTAACTTTGTCCATCCGATTCGAACTTTGTTCTTTGATATGAAGTTCCACCAGAAGTGAGTTTTCATACAAAAACTGTTAATTACAACTAACTTTGTCCATCCGATTCGAACTTTGTTCTTTGATATGAAGTTCCACCAGAAGTGTGTTTTCATACAAAAACTGTTAATTACAACTAACTATGTCCATCCGATTCGAACTTTGTACGTTGATATGAAATTGCACTAGAAGTGCGATTTCATACAAAAACTGTTAATTACAACTAACTATGTCCATCCGATTCGAACTTTGTACGTTGATATGAAGTTCCACTAGAAGTGTGTTTTCATACAAAAACTGTTAATTACAACTAACTTTGTCCATCCGATTCGAACTTTGTTCTTTGATTCGAAGTTCCACCAGAAGTGTGTTGTCATACAAAAACTGTTAATTACAACTAACTTTGTCCATCCGAAACGAACTTTGTTCTTTGATTTTAAGTTCCACCAGAAGTGTGTTTTCATACAAAAACTGTTAATTACAACTAACTTTGTCCATCCGATTCGAACCTTGTACTTTGATACGAAGTTCCACCAGAAGTGTGTTTTTATACAAAAACTGTTAATTACAACTAACTTTGTCCATCCGATTCGAACTTTGTTCTTTGATATGAAGTTCCACCAGAAGTGAGTTTTCAAACAAAAACTGTTAATTACAACTAACTTTGTCCATCCGATTCGAACTTTGTTCTTTGATATGAAGTTCCACCAGAAGTGTGTTTTCATACAAAAACTGTTAATTACAACTAACTATGTCCATCCGATTCGAACTTTGTTTTTTGATATGAAGTTCCACTAGAAGTGTGTTTTCATACAAAAACTGTTAATTACAACTAACTTTGTCCATCCGATTCGAACTTTGTTCTTTGATATGAAGTTCCACTAGAAGTGTGTTTTCATACAAAAACTGTTAATTACAACTAACTTTGTCCATCCGATTCGAACTTTGTTCTTTGATTCGAAGTTCCACCAGAAGTGTGTTGTCATACAAAAACTGTTAATTACAACTAACTTTGTCCATCCGAAACGAACTTTGTTCTTTGATTTTAAGTTCCACCAGAAGTGTGTTTTCATACAAAAACTGTTAATTACAACTAACTTTGTCCATCCGATTCGAACCTTGTACTTTGATACGAAGTTCCACCAGAAGTGTGTTTTTATACAAAAACTGTTAATTACAACTAACTTTGTCCATCCGATTCGAACTTTGTTCTTTGATATGAAGTTCCACTAGAAGTGTGTTTTCATACAAAAACTGTTAATTACAACTAACTTTGTCCATCCGATTCGAACTTTGTTCTTTGATTTGAAGTTCCACCAGAAGTGTGTTTTCATACAAAAACTGTTAATTACAACTAACTTTGTCCATCCGATTCGAACTTTGTACTTTGATACGAAGTTCCACCAGAAGTGTGTTTTTATACAAAAACTGTTAATTACAACTAACTTTGTCCATCCGATTCGAACTTTGTTCTTTGATATGAAGTTTCACTAGAAGTGTGTTTTCATACAAAAACTGTTAATTACAACTAACTTTGTCCATCCGATTCGAACTTTGTTCTTTGATTTGAAGTTCCACCAGAAGTGTGTTTTCATACAAAAACTGTTAATTACAACTAACTTTGTCCATCCGATTCGAACTTTGTTCTTTGATACAAAGTTCCACCAGAAGTGTGTTTTCATACAAAAACTGTTAATTACAACTAACTTTGTCCATCCGATTCGAACTTTGTTCTTTGATATGAAGTTCCACTAGAAGTGTGTTTTCATACAAAAACTGTTAATTACAACTAACTTTGTCCATCCGATTCGAACTTTGTTCTTTGATATGAAGTTCCACTAGAAGTGTGTTTTCATACAAAAACTGTTAATTACAACTAACTTTGTCCATCCGATTCGAACTTTGTTCTTTGATTTGAAGTTCCACCAGAAGTGTGTTTTCATACAAAAACTGTTAATTACAACTAACTTTGTCCATCCGATTCGAACTTTGTTCTTTGATACAAAGTTCCACCAGAAGTGTGTTTTCATACAAAAACTGTTAATTACAACTAACTTTGTCCATCCGATTCGAACTTTGTTCTTTGATTTGAAGTTCCACCAGAAGTGTGTTTTCATACAAAAACTGTTAATTACAACTAACTTTGTCCATCCGATTCGAACTTTGTACTTTGATATGAAGTTCCACCAGAAGTGTGTTTTCATACAAAAACTGTTAATTACAACTAACTTTGTCCATCCGATTCGAACTTTGTTCTTTGATATGAAGTTCCACCAGAAGTGTGTTTTCATACAAAAACTGTTAATTACAACTAACTTTGTCCATCCGATTCGAACTTTGTACTTCGATACGAAGTTCCACCAGAAGTGTGTTTTCATACAAAAACTGTTAATTACAACTAACTTTGTCCATCCGATTCGAACTTTGTTCTTTGATTTGAAGTTCCACCAGAAGTGTGTTTTCATACAAAAACTGTTAATTACAACTAACTTTGTCCATCCGATTCGAACTTTGTACTTTGATACGAAGTTCCACCAGAAGTGTGTTTTTATACAAAAACTGTTAATTACAACTAACTTTGTCCATCCGATTCGAACTTTGTTTTTTGATATGAAGTTCCACTAGAAGTGTGTTTTCATACAAAAACTGTTAATTACAACTAACTTTGTCCATCCGATTCGAATTTTGTTCTTTGATTTGAAGTTCCACCAGAAGTGTGTTTTCATACAAAAACTGTTAATTACAACTAACTTTGTCCATCCGATTCGAACTTTGTTCTTTGATATGAAGTTCCACCAGAAGTGTGTTTTCATACAAAAACTGTTAATTACAACTAACTTTGTCCATCCGATTCGAACTTTGTTCTTTGATTTGAAGTTCCACCAGAAGTGTGTTTTCATACAAAAACTGTTAATTACAACTAACTTTGTCCATCCGATTCGAACTTTGTTCTTTGATTTGAAGTTCCACCAGAAGTGTGTTTTCATACAAAAACTGTTAATTACAACTAACTTTGTCCATCCGATTCGAACTTTGTTCTTTGATTTGAAGTTCCACCAGAAGTGTGTTTTCATACAAAAACTGTTAATTACAACTAACTTTGTCCATCCGATTCGAACTTTGTTCTTTGATTTGAAGTTCCACCAGAAGTGTGTTTTCATACAAAAACTGTTAATTACAACTAACTTTGTCCATCCGATTCGAACTTTGTACTTCGATACGAAGTTCCACCAGAAGTGTGTTTTCATACAAAAACTGTTAATTACAACTAACTTTGTCCATCCGATTCGAACTTTGTACTTTGATTTGAAGTTCCACCAGAAGTGTGTTTTCATACAAAAACTGTTAATTACAACTAACTTTGTCCATCCGATTCGAACTTTGTTCTTTGATTTGAAGTTCCACCAGAAGTGTGTTTTCATACAAAAACTGTTAATTACAACTAACTTTGTCCATCCGATTCGAACTTTGTACTTCGATACGAAGTTCCACCAGAAGTGTGTTTTCATACAAAAACTGTTAATTACAACTAACTTTGTCCATCCGATTCGAACTTTGTTCTTTGATTTGAAGTTCCACCAGAAGTGTGTTTTTATACAAAAACTGTTAATTACAACTAACTTTGTCCATCCGATTCGAACTTTGTTTTTTGATATGAAGTTCCACTAGAAGTGTGTTTTCATACAAAAACTGTTAATTACAACTAACTTTGTCCATCCGATTCGAACTTTGTACTTCGATACGAAGTTCCACCAGAAGTGTGTTTTCATACAAAAACTGTTAATTACAACTAACTTTGTCCATCCGATTCGAACTTTGTTCTTTGATACGAAGTTCCACCAGAAGTGTGTTTTTATACAAAAACTGTTAATTACAACTAACTTTGTCCATCCGATTCGAACTTTGTTCTTTGATTTGAAGTTCCACCAGAAGTGTGTTTTCATACAAAAACTGTTAATTACAACTAACTTTGTCCATCCGATTCGAACTTTGTTCTTTGATTTGAAGTTCCACCAGAAGTGTGTTTTCATACAAAAACTGTTAATTACAACTAACTTTGTCCATCCGATTCGAACTTTGTTCTTTGATTTGAAGTTCCACCAGAAGTGTGTTTTCATACAAAAACTGTTAATTACAACTAACTTTGTCCATCCGATTCGAACTTTGTACTTTGATACGAAGTTCCACCAGAAGTGTGTTTTTATACAAAAACTGTTAATTACAACTAACTTTGTCCATCCGATTCGAACTTTGTTCTTTGATACAAAGTTCCACCAGAAGTGTGTTTTCATACAAAAACTGTTAATTACAACTAACTTTGTCCATCCGATTCGAACTTTGTTCTTTGATTTGAAGTTCCACCAGAAGTGTGTTTTCATACAAAAACTGTTAATTACAACTAACTTTGTCCATCCGATTCGAACTTTGTACTTTGATATGAAGTTCCACCAGAAGTGTGTTTTCATACAAAAACTGTTAATTACAACTAACTTTGTCCATCCGATTCGAACTTTGTTCTTTGATATGAAGTTCCACCAGAAGTGTGTTTTCATACAAAAACTGTTAATTACAACTAACATTGTCCATCCGATTCGAACTTTGTTCTTTGATATGAAGTTCCACTAGAAGTGTGTTTTCATACAAAAACTGTTAATTACAACTAACTTTGTCCATCCGATTTGAACTTTGTTCTTTGATTTGAAGTTCCACCAGAAGTGTGTTTTCATACAAAAACTGTTAATTACAACTAACTTTGTCCATCCGATTCGAACTTTGTACTTTGATACGAAGTTCCACCAGAAGTGTGTTTTTATACAAAAACTGTTAATTACAACTAACTTTGTCCATCCGATTCGAACTTTGTTCTTTGATATGAAGTTCCACTAGAAGTGTGTTTTCATACAAAAACTGTTAATTACAACTAACTTTGTCCATCCGATTCGAATTTTGTTCTTTGATTTGAAGTTCCACCAGAAGTGTGTTTTCATACAAAAACTGTTAATTACAACTAACTTTGTCCATCCGATTCGAACTTTGTTCTTTGATATGAAGTTCCACCAGAAGTGTGTTTTCATACAAAAACTGTTAATTACAACTAACTTTGTCCATCCGATTCGAACTTTGTTCTTTGATTTGAAGTTCCAACAGAAGTGTGTTTTCATACAAAAACTGTTAATTACAACTAACTTTGTCCATCCGATTCGAACTTTGTTCTTTGATTTGAAGTTCCACCAGAAGTGTGTTTTCATACAAAAACTGTTAATTACAACTAACTTTGTCCATCCGATTCGAACTTTGTTCTTTGATTTGAAGTTCCACCAGAAGTGTGTTTTCATACAAAAACTGTTAATTACAACTAACTTTGTCCATCCGATTCGAACTTTGTTCTTTGATTTGAAGTTCCACCAGAAGTGTGTTTTCATACAAAAACTGTTAATTACAACTAACTTTGTCCATCCGATTCGAACTTTGTTCGTTGATATGAAGTTCCACCAGAAGTGTGTTTTCATACAAAAACTGTTAATTACAACTAACTTTGTCCATCCGATTCGAACTTTGTTCTTTGATTTGAAGTTCCACCAGAAGTGTGTTTTCATACAAAAACTGTTAATTACGACTAACTTTGTCCATCCGATTCGAACTTTGTTCTTTGATTTGAAGTTCCACCAGAAGTGTGTTTTCATACAAAAACTGTTAATTACAACTAACTTTGTCCATCCGATTCGAACTTTGTACTTTGATACGAAGTTCCACCAGAAGTGTGTTTTTATACAAAAACTGTTAATTACAACTAACTTTGTCCATCCGATTCGAACTTTGTTTTTTGATATGAAGTTCCACTAGAAGTGTGTTTTCATACAAAAACTGTTAATTACAACTAACTTTGTCCATCCGATTCGAACTTTGTACTTCGATACGAAGTTCCACCAGAAGTGTGTTTTCATACAAAAACTGTTAATTACAACTAACTTTGTCCATCCGATTCGAACTTTGTTCTTTGATACGAAGTTCCACCAGAAGTGTGTTTTTATACAAAAACTGTTAATTACAACTAACTTTGTCCATCCGATTCGAACTTTGTTCTTTGATTTGAAGTTCCACCAGAAGTGTGTTTTCATACAAAAACTGTTAATTACAACTAACTTTGTCCATCCGATTCGAACTTTGTTCTTTGATTTGAAGTTCCACCAGAAGTGTGTTTTCATACAAAAACTGTTAATTACAACTAACTTTGTCCATCCGATTCGAACTTTGTTCTTTGATTTGAAGTTCCACCAGAAGTGTGTTTTCATACAAAAACTGTTAATTACAACTAACTTTGTCCATCCGATTCGAACTTTGTACTTTGATACGAAGTTCCACCAGAAGTGTGTTTTTATACAAAAACTGTTAATTAGAACTAACTTTGTCCATCCGATTCGAACTTTGTTCTTTGATTTGAAGTTCCACCAGAAGTGTGTTTTCATACAAAAACTGTTAATTACAACTAACTTTGTCCATCCGATTCGAACTTTGTTCTTTGATTTGAAGTTCCACCAGAAGTGTGTTTTCATACAAAAACTGTTAATTACAACTAACTTTGTCCATCCGATTCGAACTTTGTTCTTTGATTTGAAGTTCCACCAGAAGTGTGTTTTCATACAAAAACTGTTAATTACAACTAACTTTGTCCATCCGATTCGAACTTTGTACTTTGATACGAAGTTCCACCAGAAGTGTGTTTTCATACAAAAACTGTTAATTACAACTAACTTTGTCCATCCGATTCGAACTTTGTTCTTTGATTTGAAGTTCCACCAGAAGTGTGTTTTCATACAAAAACTGTTAATTACAACTAACTTTGTCCATCCGATTCGAACTTTGTACTTTGATACGAAGTTCCACCAGAAGTGTGTTTTCATACAAAAACTGTTAATTACAACTAACTTTGTCCATCCGATTCGAACTTTGTTCTTTGATTTGAAGTTCCACCAGAAGTGTGTTTTCATACAAAAACTGTTAATTACAACTAACTTTGTCCATCCGATTCGAACTTTGTTCTTTGATTCGAAGTTCCACCAGAAGTGTGTTGTCATACAAAAACTGTTAATTACAACTAACTTTGTCCATCCGAAACGAACTTTGTTCTTTGATTTTAAGTTCCACCAGAAGTGTGTTTTCATACAAAAACTGTTAATTACAACTAACTTTGTCCATCCGATTCGAACCTTGTACTTTGATACGAAGTTCCACCAGAAGTGTGTTTTTATACAAAAACTGTTAATTACAACTAACTTTGTCCATCCGATTCGAACTTTGTTCTTTGATATGAAGTTCCACCAGAAGTGAGTTTTCAAACAAAAACTGTTAATTACAACTAACTTTGTCCATCCGATTCGAACTTTGTTCTTTGATATGAAGTTCCACCAGAAGTGTGTTTTCATACAAAAACTGTTAATTACAACTAACTATGTCCATCCGATTCGAACTTTGTTTTTTGATATGAAGTTCCACTAGAAGTGTGTTTTCATACAAAAACTGTTAATTACAACTAACTTTGTCCATCCGATTCGAACTTTGTTCTTTGATATGAAGTTCCACTAGAAGTGTGTTTTCATACAAAAACTGTTAATTACAACTAACTTTGTCCATCCGATTCGAACTTTGTTCTTTGATTCGAAGTTCCACCAGAAGTGTGTTGTCATACAAAAACTGTTAATTACAACTAACTTTGTCCATCCGAAACGAACTTTGTTCTTTGATTTTAAGTTCCACCAGAAGTGTGTTTTCATACAAAAACTGTTAATTACAACTAACTTTGTCCATCCGATTCGAACCTTGTACTTTGATACGAAGTTCCACCAGAAGTGTGTTTTTATACAAAAACTGTTAATTACAACTAACTTTGTCCATCCGATTCGAACTTTGTTCTTTGATATGAAGTTCCACTAGAAGTGTGTTTTCATACAAAAACTGTTAATTACAACTAACTTTGTCCATCCGATTCGAACTTTGTTCTTTGATTTGAAGTTCCACCAGAAGTGTGTTTTCATACAAAAACTGTTAATTACAACTAACTTTGTCCATCCGATTCGAACTTTGTACTTTGATACGAAGTTCCACCAGAAGTGTGTTTTTATACAAAAACTGTTAATTACAACTAACTTTGTCCATCCGATTCGAACTTTGTTCTTTGATATGAAGTTTCACTAGAAGTGTGTTTTCATACAAAAACTGTTAATTACAACTAACTTTGTCCATCCGATTCGAACTTTGTTCTTTGATTTGAAGTTCCACCAGAAGTGTGTTTTCATACAAAAACTGTTAATTACAACTAACTTTGTCCATCCGATTCGAACTTTGTTCTTTGATACAAAGTTCCACCAGAAGTGTGTTTTCATACAAAAACTGTTAATTACAACTAACTTTGTCCATCCGATTCGAACTTTGTTCTTTGATATGAAGTTCCACTAGAAGTGTGTTTTCATACAAAAACTGTTAATTACAACTAACTTTGTCCATCCGATTCGAACTTTGTTCTTTGATATGAAGTTCCACTAGAAGTGTGTTTTCATACAAAAACTGTTAATTACAACTAACTTTGTCCATCCGATTCGAACTTTGTTCTTTGATTTGAAGTTCCACCAGAAGTGTGTTTTCATACAAAAACTGTTAATTACAACTAACTTTGTCCATCCGATTCGAACTTTGTTCTTTGATACAAAGTTCCACCAGAAGTGTGTTTTCATACAAAAACTGTTAATTACAACTAACTTTGTCCATCCGATTCGAACTTTGTTCTTTGATTTGAAGTTCCACCAGAAGTGTGTTTTCATACAAAAACTGTTAATTACAACTAACTTTGTCCATCCGATTCGAACTTTGTACTTTGATATGAAGTTCCACCAGAAGTGTGTTTTCATACAAAAACTGTTAATTACAACTAACTTTGTCCATCCGATTCGAACTTTGTTCTTTGATATGAAGTTCCACCAGAAGTGTGTTTTCATACAAAAACTGTTAATTACAACTAACTTTGTCCATCCGATTCGAACTTTGTACTTCGATACGAAGTTCCACCAGAAGTGTGTTTTCATACAAAAACTGTTAATTACAACTAACTTTGTCCATCCGATTCGAACTTTGTTCTTTGATTTGAAGTTCCACCAGAAGTGTGTTTTCATACAAAAACTGTTAATTACAACTAACTTTGTCCATCCGATTCGAACTTTGTACTTTGATACGAAGTTCCACCAGAAGTGTGTTTTTATACAAAAACTGTTAATTACAACTAACTTTGTCCATCCGATTCGAACTTTGTTTTTTGATATGAAGTTCCACTAGAAGTGTGTTTTCATACAAAAACTGTTAATTACAACTAACTTTGTCCATCCGATTCGAATTTTGTTCTTTGATTTGAAGTTCCACCAGAAGTGTGTTTTCATACAAAAACTGTTAATTACAACTAACTTTGTCCATCCGATTCGAACTTTGTTCTTTGATTTGAAGTTCCACCAGAAGTGTGTTTTCATACAAAAACTGTTAATTACAACTAACTTTGTCCATCCGATTCGAACTTTGTTCTTTGATTTGAAGTTCCACCAGAAGTGTGTTTTCATACAAAAACTGTTAATTACAACTAACTTTGTCCATCCGATTCGAACTTTGTTCTTTGATTTGAAGTTCCACCAGAAGTGTGTTTTCATACAAAAACTGTTAATTACAACTAACTTTGTCCATCCGATTCGAACTTTGTTCTTTGATTTGAAGTTCCACCAGAAGTGTGTTTTCATACAAAAACTGTTAATTACAACTAACTTTGTCCATCCGATTCGAACTTTGTACTTCGATACGAAGTTCCACCAGAAGTGTGTTTTCATACAAAAACTGTTAATTACAACTAACTTTGTCCATCCGATTCGAACTTTGTACTTTGATTTGAAGTTCCACCAGAAGTGTGTTTTCATACAAAAACTGTTAATTACAACTAACTTTGTCCATCCGATTCGAACTTTGTTCTTTGATTTGAAGTTCCACCAGAAGTGTGTTTTCATACAAAAACTGTTAATTACAACTAACTTTGTCCATCCGATTCGAACTTTGTACTTCGATACGAAGTTCCACCAGAAGTGTGTTTTCATACAAAAACTGTTAATTACAACTAACTTTGTCCATCCGATTCGAACTTTGTTCTTTGATTTGAAGTTCCACCAGAAGTGTGTTTTTATACAAAAACTGTTAATTACAACTAACTTTGTCCATCCGATTCGAACTTTGTTTTTTGATATGAAGTTCCACTAGAAGTGTGTTTTCATACAAAAACTGTTAATTACAACTAACTTTGTCCATCCGATTCGAACTTTGTACTTCGATACGAAGTTCCACCAGAAGTGTGTTTTCATACAAAAACTGTTAATTACAACTAACTTTGTCCATCCGATTCGAACTTTGTTCTTTGATACGAAGTTCCACCAGAAGTGTGTTTTTATACAAAAACTGTTAATTACAACTAACTTTGTCCATCCGATTCGAACTTTGTTCTTTGATTTGAAGTTCCACCAGAAGTGTGTTTTCATACAAAAACTGTTAATTACAACTAACTTTGTCCATCCGATTCGAACTTTGTTCTTTGATTTGAAGTTCCACCAGAAGTGTGTTTTCATACAAAAACTGTTAATTACAACTAACTTTGTCCATCCGATTCGAACTTTGTTCTTTGATTTGAAGTTCCACCAGAAGTGTGTTTTCATACAAAAACTGTTAATTACAACTAACTTTGTCCATCCGATTCGAACTTTGTACTTTGATACGAAGTTCCACCAGAAGTGTGTTTTTATACAAAAACTGTTAATTACAACTAACTTTGTCCATCCGATTCGAACTTTGTTCTTTGATACAAAGTTCCACCAGAAGTGTGTTTTCATACAAAAACTGTTAATTACAACTAACTTTGTCCATCCGATTCGAACTTTGTTCTTTGATTTGAAGTTCCACCAGAAGTGTGTTTTCATACAAAAACTGTTAATTACAACTAACTTTGTCCATCCGATTCGAACTTTGTACTTTGATATGAAGTTCCACCAGAAGTGTGTTTTCATACAAAAACTGTTAATTACAACTAACTTTGTCCATCCGATTCGAACTTTGTTCTTTGATATGAAGTTCCACCAGAAGTGTGTTTTCATACAAAAACTGTTAATTACAACTAACATTGTCCATCCGATTCGAACTTTGTTCTTTGATATGAAGTTCCACTAGAAGTGTGTTTTCATACAAAAACTGTTAATTACAACTAACTTTGTCCATCCGATTCGAACTTTGTTCTTTGATTTGAAGTTCCACCAGAAGTGTGTTTTCATACAAAAACTGTTAATTACAACTAACTTTGTCCATCCGATTCGAACTTTGTACTTTGATACGAAGTTCCACCAGAAGTGTGTTTTTATACAAAAACTGTTAATTACAACTAACTTTGTCCATCCGATTCGAACTTTGTTCTTTGATATGAAGTTCCACTAGAAGTGTGTTTTCATACAAAAACTGTTAATTACAACTAACTTTGTCCATCCGATTCGAATTTTGTTCTTTGATTTGAAGTTCCACCAGAAGTGTGTTTTCATACAAAAACTGTTAATTACAACTAACTTTGTCCATCCGATTCGAACTTTGTTCTTTGATATGAAGTTCCACCAGAAGTGTGTTTTCATACAAAAACTGTTAATTACAACTAACTTTGTCCATCCGATTCGAACTTTGTTCTTTGATTTGAAGTTCCAACAGAAGTGTGTTTTCATACAAAAACTGTTAATTACAACTAACTTTGTCCATCCGATTCGAACTTTGTTCTTTGATTTGAAGTTCCACCAGAAGTGTGTTTTCATACAAAAACTGTTAATTACAACTAACTTTGTCCATCCGATTCGAACTTTGTTCTTTGATTTGAAGTTCCACCAGAAGTGTGTTTTCATACAAAAACTGTTAATTACAACTAACTTTGTCCATCCGATTCGAACTTTGTTCTTTGATTTGAAGTTCCACCAGAAGTGTGTTTTCATACAAAAACTGTTAATTACAACTAACTTTGTCCATCCGATTCGAACTTTGTTCGTTGATATGAAGTTCCACCAGAAGTGTGTTTTCATACAAAAACTGTTAATTACAACTAACTTTGTCCATCCGATTCGAACTTTGTTCTTTGATTTGAAGTTCCACCAGAAGTGTGTTTTCATACAAAAACTGTTAATTACGACTAACTTTGTCCATCCGATTCGAACTTTGTTCTTTGATTTGAAGTTCCACCAGAAGTGTGTTTTCATACAAAAACTGTTAATTACAACTAACTTTGTCCATCCGATTCGAACTTTGTACTTTGATACGAAGTTCCACCAGAAGTGTGTTTTTATACAAAAACTGTTAATTACAACTAACTTTGTCCATCCGATTCGAACTTTGTTTTTTGATATGAAGTTCCACTAGAAGTGTGTTTTCATACAAAAACTGTTAATTACAACTAACTTTGTCCATCCGATTCGAACTTTGTACTTCGATACGAAGTTCCACCAGAAGTGTGTTTTCATACAAAAACTGTTAATTACAACTAACTTTGTCCATCCGATTCGAACTTTGTTCTTTGATACGAAGTTCCACCAGAAGTGTGTTTTTATACAAAAACTGTTAATTACAACTAACTTTGTCCATCCGATTCGAACTTTGTTCTTTGATTTGAAGTTCCACCAGAAGTGTGTTTTCATACAAAAACTGTTAATTACAACTAACTTTGTCCATCCGATTCGAACTTTGTTCTTTGATTTGAAGTTCCACCAGAAGTGTGTTTTCATACAAAAACTGTTAATTACAACTAACTTTGTCCATCCGATTCGAACTTTGTTCTTTGATTTGAAGTTCCACCAGAAGTGTGTTTTCATACAAAAACTGTTAATTACAACTAACTTTGTCCATCCGATTCGAACTTTGTACTTTGATACGAAGTTCCACCAGAAGTGTGTTTTTATACAAAAACTGTTAATTAGAACTAACTTTGTCCATCCGATTCGAACTTTGTTCTTTGATTTGAAGTTCCACCAGAAGTGTGTTTTCATACAAAAACTGTTAATTACAACTAACTTTGTCCATCCGATTCGAACTTTGTTCTTTGATTTGAAGTTCCACCAGAAGTGTGTTTTCATACAAAAACTGTTAATTACAACTAACTTTGTCCATCCGATTCGAACTTTGTTCTTTGATTTGAAGTTCCACCAGAAGTGTGTTTTCATACAAAAACTGTTAATTACAACTAACTTTGTCCATCCGATTCGAACTTTGTACTTTGATACGAAGTTCCACCAGAAGTGTGTTTTCATACAAAAACTGTTAATTACAACTAACTTTGTCCATCCGATTCGAACTTTGTTCTTTGATTTGAAGTTCCACCAGAAGTGTGTTTTCATACAAAAACTGTTAATTACAACTAACTTTGTCCATCCGATTCGAACTTTGTACTTTGATACGAAGTTCCACCAGAAGTGTGTTTTCATACAAAAACTGTTAATTACAACTAACTTTGTCCATCCGATTCGAACTTTGTTCTTTGATTTGAAGTTCCACCAGAAGTGTGTTTTCATACAAAAACTGTTAATTACAACTAACTTTGTCCATCCGATTCGAACTTTGTTCTTTGATTTGCAGTTCCACCAGAAGTGTGTTTTCATACAAAAACTGTTAATTACAACTAACTTTGTCCATCCGATTCGAACTTTGTTCTTTGATACAAAGTTCCACCAGAAGTGTGTTTTCATACAAAAACTGTTAATTACAACTAACTTTGTCCATCCGATTCGAACTTTGTACTTTGATACGAAGTTCCACCAGAAGTGTGTTTTCATACAAAAACTGTTAATTACAACTAACTTTGTCCATCCGATTCGAACTTTGTTCTTTGATATGAAGTTCCACCAGAAGTGTGTTTTCATACAAAAACTGTTAATTACAACTAACTTTGTCCATCCGATTCGAACTTTGTACTTCGATACGAAGTTCCACCAGAAGTGTGTTTTCATACAAAAACTGTTAATTACAACTAACTTTGTCCATCCGATTCGAACTTTGTACTTTGATTTGAAGTTCCACCAGAAGTGTGTTTTCATACAAAAACTGTTAATTACAACTAACTTTGTCCATCCGATTCGAACTTTGTTCTTTGATTTGAAGTTCCACCAGAAGTGTGTTTTCATACAAAAACTGTTAATTACAACTCAGTTTGTCCATCCGATTCGAACTTTGTTCTTTGATTCGAAGTTCCACCAGAAGTGTGTTTTTATACAAAAACTGTTAATTACAACTAACTTTGTCCATCCGATTCGAACCTTGTTCTTTGATATGAAGTTCCACCAGAAGTGTGTTTTCATACAAAAACTGTTAATTACAACTAACTTTGTCCATCCGATTCGAACTTTGTTCTTTGATTTGAAGTTCCACCAGAAGTGTGTTTTCATACAAAAACTGTTAATTACAACTAACTTTGTCCATCTGATTCGAACTTTGTACTTTGATATGAAGTTCCACCAGAAGTGTGTTTTCATACAAAAACTGTTAATTACAACTAACTTTGTCCATCCGATTCGAACTTTGTTCTTTGATATGAAGTTCCACCAGAAGTGTGTTTTCATACAAAAACTGTTAATTACAACTAACTTTGTCCATCCGATTCGAACTTTGTACTTCGATACGAAGTTCCACCAGAAGTGTGTTTTCATACAAAAACTGTTAATTACAACTAACTTTGTCCATCCGATTCGAACTTTGTTCTTTGATACGAAGTTCCACCAGAAGTGTGTTTTTATACAAAAACTGTTAATTACAACTAACTTTGTCCATCCGATTCGAACTTTGTTCTTTGATTTGAAGTTCCACCAGAAGTGTGTTTTCATACAAAAACTGTTAATTACAACTAACTTTGTCCATCCGATTCGAACTTTGTTCTTTGATTTGAAGTTCCACCAGAAGTGTGTTTTCATACAAAAACTGTTAATTACAACTAACTTTGTCCATCCGATTCGAACTTTGTTCTTTGATTTGAAGTTCCACCAGAAGTGTGTTTTCATACAAAAACTGTTAATTACAACTAACTTTGTCCATCCTATTCGAACTTTGTACTTTGATTTGAAGTTCCACCAGAAGTGTGTTTTCATACAAAAACTGTTAATTACAACTAACTTTGTCCATCCGATTCGAACTTTGTTCTTTGATTTGAAGTTCCACCAGAAGTGTGTTTTCATACAAAAACTGTTAATTACAACTAACTTTGTCCATCCGATTCGAACTTTGTACTTTGATACGAAGTTCCACCAGAAGTGTGTTTTCATACAAAAACTGTTAATTACAACTAACTTTGTCCATCCGATTCGAACTTTGTTCTTTGATTTGAAGTTCCACCAGAAGTGTGTTTTCATACAAAAATTGTTAATTACAACTAACTTTGTCCATCCGATTCGAACTTTGTTCTTTGATTTGAAGTTCCACCAGAAGTGTGTTTTCATACAAAAACTGTTAATTACAACTAACTTTGTCCATCCGATTCGAACTTTGTTCTTTGATATGAAGTTCCACCAGAAGTGTGTTTTCATACAAAAACTGTTAATTACAACTAACTTTGTCCATCCGATTCGAACTTTGTACTTCGATACGAAGTTCCACCAGAAGTGTGTTTTCATACAAAAACTGTTAATTACAACTAACTTTGTCCATCCGATTCGAACTTTGTACTTCGATACGAAGTTCCACCAGAAGTGTGTTTTCATACAAAAACTGTTAATTACAACTAACTTTGTCCATCCGATTCGAACTTTGTTCTTTGATTTGAAGTTCCACCAGAAGTGTGTTTTCATACAAAAACTGTTAATTACAACTAACTTTGTCCATCCGATTCGAACTTTGTACTTCGATACGAAGTTCCACCAGAAGTGTGTTTTCATACAAAAACTGTTAATTACAACTAACTTTGTCCATCCGATTCGAACTTTGTACTTTGATTTGAAGTTCCACCAGAAGTGTGTTTTCATACAAAAACTGTTAATTACAACTAACTTTGTCCATCCGATTCGAACTTTGTTCTTTGATTTGAAGTTCCACCAGAAGTGTGTTTTCATACAAAAACTGTTAATTACAACTAACTTTGTCCATCCGATTCGAACTTTGTTCTTTGATTCGAAGTTCCACCAGAAGTGTGTTTTTATACAAAAACTGTTAATTACAACTAACTTTGTCCATCCGATTCGAACCTTGTTCTTTGATATGAAGTTCCACCAGAAGTGTGTTTTCATACAAAAACTGTTAATTACGACTAACTTTGTCCATCCGATTCGAACTTTGTTCTTTGATTTGAAGTTCCACCAGAAGTGTGTTTTCATACAAAAACTGTTAATTACAACTAACTTTGTCCATCCGATTCGAACTTTGTACTTTGATACGAAGTTCCACCAGAAGTGTGTTTTTATACAAAAACTGTTAATTACAACTAACTTTGTCCATCCGATTCGAACTTTGTTTTTTGATATGAAGTTCCACTAGAAGTGTGTTTTCATACAAAAACTGTTAATTACAACTAACTTTGTCCATCCGATTCGAATTTTGTTCTTTGATTTGAAGTTCCACCAGAAGTGTGTTTTCATACAAAAACTGTTAATTACAACTAACTTTGTCCATCCGATTCGAACTTTGTTCTTTGATATGAAGTTCCACCAGAAGTGTGTTTTCATACAAAAACTGTTAATTACAACTAACTTTGTCCATCCGATTCGAACTTTGTTCTTTGATTTGAAGTTCCACCAGAAGTGTGTTTTCATACAAAAACTGTTAATTACAACTAACTTTGTCCATCCGATTCGAACTTTGTACTTTGATACGAAGTTCCACCAGAAGTGTGTTTTTATACAAAAACTGTTAATTACAACTAACTTTGTCCATCCGATTCGAACTTTGTTTTTTGATATGAAGTTCCACTAGAAGTGTGTTTTCATACAAAAACTGTTAATTACAACTAACTTTGTCCATCCGATTCGAACTTTGTACTTCGATACGAAGTTCCACCAGAAGTGTGTTTTCATACAAAAACTGTTAATTACAACTAACTTTGTCCATCCGATTCGAACTTTGTTCTTTGATACGAAGTTCCACCAGAAGTGTGTTTTTATACAAAAACTGTTAATTACAACTAACTTTGTCCATCCGATTCGAACTTTGTTCTTTGATTTGAAGTTCCACCAGAAGTGTGTTTTCATACAAAAACTGTTAATTACAACTAACTTTGTCCATCCGATTCGAACTTTGTTCTTTGATTTGAAGTTCCACCAGAAGTGTGTTTTCATACAAAAACTGTTAATTACAACTAACTTTGTCCATCCGATTCGAACTTTGTTCTTTGATTTGAAGTTCCACCAGAAGTGTGTTTTCATACAAAAACTGTTAATTACAACTAACTTTGTCCATCCGATTCGAACTTTGTACTTTGATACGAAGTTCCACCAGAAGTGTGTTTTTATACAAAAACTGTTAATTAGAACTAACTTTGTCCATCCGATTCGAACTTTGTTCTTTGATTTGAAGTTCCACCAGAAGTGTGTTTTCATACAAAAACTGTTAATTACAACTAACTTTGTCCATCCGATTCGAACTTTGTTCTTTGATTTGAAGTTCCACCAGAAGTGTGTTTTCATACAAAAACTGTTAATTACAACTAACTTTGTCCATCCGATTCGAACTTTGTTCTTTGATTTGAAGTTCCACCAGAAGTGTGTTTTCATACAAAAACTGTTAATTACAACTAACTTTGTCCATCCGATTCGAACTTTGTACTTTGATACGAAGTTCCACCAGAAGTGTGTTTTCATACAAAAACTGTTAATTACAACTAACTTTGTCCATCCGATTCGAACTTTGTTCTTTGATTTGAAGTTCCACCAGAAGTGTGTTTTCATACAAAAACTGTTAATTACAACTAACTTTGTCCATCCGATTCGAACTTTGTACTTTGATACGAAGTTCCACCAGAAGTGTGTTTTCATACAAAAACTGTTAATTACAACTAACTTTGTCCATCCGATTCGAACTTTGTTCTTTGATTTGAAGTTCCACCAGAAGTGTGTTTTCATACAAAAACTGTTAATTACAACTAACTTTGTCCATCCGATTCGAACTTTGTTCTTTGATACAAAGTTCCACCAGAAGTGTGTTTTCATACAAAAACTGTTAATTACAACTAACTTTGTCCATCCGATTCTAACTTTGTACTTTGATACGAAGTTCCACCAGAAGTGTGTTTTCATACAAAAACTGTTAATTACAACTAACTTTGTCCATCCGATTCGAACTTTGTTCTTTGATATGAAGTTCCACCAGAAGTGTGTTTTCATACAAAAACTGTTAATTACAACTAACTTTGTCCATCCGATTCGAACTTTGTACTTCGATACGAAGTTCCACCAGAAGTGTGTTTTCATACAAAAACTGTTAATTACAACTAACTTTGTCCATCCGATTCGAACTTTGTACTTTGATTTGAAGTTCCACCAGAAGTGTGTTTTCATACAAAAACTGTTAATTACAACTAACTTTGTCCATCCGATTCGAACTTTGTTCTTTGATTTGAAGTTCCACCAGAAGTGTGTTTTCATACAAAAACTGTTAATTACAACTAACTTTGTCCATCCGATTCGAACTTTGTTCTTTGATTCGAAGTTCCACCAGAAGTGTGTTTTTATACAAAAACTGTTAATTACAACTAACTTTGTCCATCCGATTCGAACCTTGTTCTTTGATATGAAGTTCCACCAGAAGTGTGTTTTCATACAAAAACTGTTAATTACAACTAACTTTGTCCATCCGATTCGAACTTTGTTCTTTGATTTGAAGTTCCACCAGAAGTGTGTTTTCATACAAAAACTGTTAATTACAACTAACTTTGTCCATCCGATTCGAACTTTGTACTTTGATATGAAGTTCCACCAGAAGTGTGTTTTCATACAAAAACTGTTAATTACAACTAACTTTGTCCATCCGATTCGAACTTTGTTCTTTGATATGAAGTTCCACCAGAAGTGTGTTTTCATACAAAAACTGTTAATTACAACTAACTTTGTCCATCCGATTCGAACTTTGTACTTCGATACGAAGTTCCACCAGAAGTGTGTTTTCATACAAAAACTGTTAATTACAACTAACTTTGTCCATCCGATTCGAACTTTGTTCTTTGATACGAAGTTCCACCAGAAGTGTGTTTTTATACAAAAACTGTTAATTACAACTAACTTTGTCCATCCGATTCGAACTTTGTTCTTTGATTTGAAGTTCCACCAGAAGTGTGTTTTCATACAAAAACTGTTAATTACAACTAACTTTGTCCATCCGATTCGAACTTTGTTCTTTGATTTGAAGTTCCACCAGAAGTGTGTTTTCATACAAAAACTGTTAATTACAACTAACTTTGTCCATCCGATTCGAACTTTGTTCTTTGATTTGAAGTTCCACCAGAAGTGTGTTTTCATACAAAAACTGTTAATTACAACTAACTTTGTCCATCCTATTCGAACTTTGTACTTTGATTTGAAGTTCCACCAGAAGTGTGTTTTCATACAAAAACTGTTAATTACAACTAACTTTGTCCATCCGATTCGAACTTTGTTCTTTGATTTGAAGTTCCACCAGAAGTGTGTTTTCATACAAAAACTGTTAATTACAACTAACTTTGTCCATCCGATTCGAACTTTGTACTTTGATACGAAGTTCCACCAGAAGTGTGTTTTCATACAAAAACTGTTAATTACAACTAACTTTGTCCATCCGATTCGAACTTTGTTCTTTGATTTGAAGTTCCACCAGAAGTGTGTTTTCATACAAAAATTGTTAATTACAACTAACTTTGTCCATCCGATTCGAACTTTGTTCTTTGATTTGAAGTTCCACCAGAAGTGTGTTTTCATACAAAAACTGTTAATTACAACTAACTTTGTCCATCCGATTCGAACTTTGTTCTTTGATATGAAGTTCCACCAGAAGTGTGTTTTCATACAAAAACTGTTAATTACAACTAACTTTGTCCATCCGATTCGAACTTTGTACTTCGATACGAAGTTCCACCAGAAGTGTGTTTTCATACAAAAACTGTTAATTACAACTAACTTTGTCCATCCGATTCGAACTTTGTACTTCGATACGAAGTTCCACCAGAAGTGTGTTTTCATACAAAAACTGTTAATTACAACTAACTTTGTCCATCCGATTCGTACTTTGTTCTTTGATTTGAAGTTCCACCAGAAGTGTGTTTTCATACAAAAACTGTTAATTACAACTAACTTTGTCCATCCGATTCGAACTTTGTACTTCGATACGAAGTTCCACCAGAAGTGTGTTTTCATACAAAAACTGTTAATTACAACTAACTTTGTCCATCCGATTCGAACTTTGTACTTTGATTTGAAGTTCCACCAGAAGTGTGTTTTCATACAAAAACTGTTAATTACAACTAACTTTGTCCATCCGATTCGAACTTTGTTCTTTGATTTGAAGTTCCACCAGAAGTGTGTTTTCATACAAAAACTGTTAATTACAACTAACTTTGTCCATCCGATTCGAACTTTGTTCTTTGATTTGAAGTTCCACCAGAAGTGTGTTTTCATACAAAAACTGTTAATTACAACTAACTTTGTCCATCCGATTCGAACTTTGTTCTTTGATTTGAAGTTCCACCAGAAGTGTGTTTTCATACAAAAACTGTTAATTACAACTAACTTTGTCCATCCGATTCGAACTTTGTTCTTTGATATGAAGTTCCACCAGAAGTGTGTTTTCATACAAAAACTGTTAATTACAACTAACTTTGTCCATCCGATTCGAACTTTGTTCTTTGATATGAAGTTCCACCAGAAGTGTGTTTTCATACAAAAACTGTTAATTAGAACTAACTTTGTCCATCCGATTCGAACTTTGTTCTTTGATATGAAGTTCCACCAGAAGTGTGTTTTCATACAAAAACTGTTAATTACAACTAACTTTGTCCATCCGATTCGAACTTTGTTCTTTGATATGAAGTTCCACCAGAAGTGTGTTTTCATACAAAAACTGTTAATTAGAACTAACTTTGTCCATCCGATTCGAACTTTGTTCTTTGATATGAAGTTCCACCAGAAGTGTGTTTTCATACAAAAACTGTTAATTACAACTAACTTTGTCCATCCGATTCGAACTTTGTTCTTTGATACGAAATTCCACCAGAAGTGTGTTTTCATACAAAAACTGTTAATTACAACTAACTTTGTCCATCCGATTCGAACTTTGTACTTTGATACGAAGTTCCACCAGAAGTGTGTTTTTATACAAAAACTGTTAATTACAACTAACTTTGTTCATCCGATTCGAACTTTGTTCTTTGATTTGAAGTTCCACCAGAAGTGTGTTTTCATACAAAAACTGTTAATTACAACTAACTTTGTCCATCCGAAACGAACTTTGTTCTTTGATAGGAAGTTCCACCAGAAGTGTGTTTTCATACAAAAACTGTTAATTACAACTAACTTTGTTCATCCGATTCGAACTTTGTTCTTTGATTTGAAGTTCCACCAGAAGTGTGTTTTTATACAAAAACTGTTAATTACAACTAACTTTGTTCATCCGATTCGAACTTTGTTCTTTGATTTGAAGTTCCACCAGAAGTGTGTTTTCATACAAAAACTGTTAATTACAACTAACTTTGTTCATCCGATTCGAACTTTGTTCTTTGATTTGAAGTTCCACCAGAAGTGTGTTTTTATACAAAAACTGTTAATTACAACTAACTTTGTTCATCCGATTCGAACTTTGTTCTTTGATTTGAAGTTCCACCAGAAGTGTGTTTTCATACAAAAACTGTTAATTACAACTAACTTTGTCCATCCGAAACGAACTTTGTTCTTTGATAGGAAGTTCCACCAGAAGTGTGTTTTCATACAAAAACTGTTAATTACAACTAACTTTGTCCATCCGATTCGAACTTTGTTCTTTGATTTAAAGTTCCACCAGAAGTGTGTTTTCATACAAAAACTGTTAATTACAACTAACTTTGTCCATCCGATTCGAACTTTGTTCTTTGATTTGAAGTTCCACCAGAAGTGTGTTTTCATACAAAAACTGTTAATTACAACTAACTTTGTCCATCCGAAACGAACTTTGTTCTTTGATAGGAAGTTCCACCAGAAGTGTGTTTTCATACAAAAACTGTTAATTAGAACTAACTTTGTCCATCCGATTCGAACTTTGTACTTTGATACGAAGTTCCACCAGAAGTGTGTTTTTATACAAAAACTGTTAATTACAACTAACTTTGTCCATCCGATTCGAACTTTGTTTTTTGATATGAAGTTCCACTAGAAGTGTGTTTTCATACAAAAACTGTTAATTAGAACTAACTTTGTCCATCCGATTCGAATTTTGTTCTTTGATTTGAAGTTCCACCAGAAGTGTGTTTTCATACAAAAACTGTTAATTACAACTAACATTGTCCATCCGATTCGAACTTTGTTCTTTGATATGAAGTTCCACTAGAAGTGTGTTTTCATACAAAAACTGTTAATTACAACTAACTTTGTCCATCCGATTCGAACTTTGTTCTTTGATTTGAAGTTCCACCAGAATTGTGTTTTCATACAAAAACTGTTAATTACAACTAACTTTGTCCATCCGATTCGAACTTTGTACTTTGATACGAAGTTCCACCAGAAGTGTGTTTTTATACAAAAACTGTTAATTACAACTAACTTTGTCCATCCGATTCGAACTTTGTTTTTTGATATGAAGTTCCACTAGAAGTGTGTTTTCATACAAAAACTGTTAATTACAACTAACTTTGTCCATCCGATTCGAATTTTGTTCTTTGATTTGAAGTTCCACCAGAAGTGTGTTTTCATACAAAAACTGTTAATTACAACTAACTTTGTCCATCCGATTCGAACTTTGTTCTTTGATATGAAGTTCCACCAGAAGTGTGTTTTCATACAAAAACTGTTAATTACAACTAACTTTGTCCATCCGATTCGAACTTTGTTCTTTGATTTGAAGTTCCACCAGAAGTGTGTTTTCATACAAAAACTGTTAATTACAACTAACTTTGTCCATCCGATTCGAACTTTGTTCTTTGATTTGAAGTTCCACCAGAAGTGTGTTTTCATACAAAAACTGTTAATTACAACTAACTTTGTCCATCCGATTCGAACTTTGTTCTTTGATTTGAAGTTCCTCCAGAAGTGTGTTTTCATACAAAAACTGTTAATTACAACTAACTTTGTCCATCCGATTCGAACTTTGTTCTTTGATTTGAAGTTCCACCAGAAGTGTGTTTTCATACAAAAACCGTTAATTACAACTAACTTTGTCCATCCGATTCGAACTTTGTACTTCGATACGAAGTTCCACCAGAAGTGTGTTTTCATACAAAAACTGTTAATTACAACTAACTTTGTCCATCCGATTCGAACTTTGTACTTTGATTTGAAGTTCCACCAGAAGTGTGTTTTCATACAAAAACTGTTAATTACAACTAACTTTGTCCATCCGATTCGAACTTTGTTTTTTGATTTGAAGTTCCACCAGAAGTGTGTTTTCATACAAAAACCGTTAATTACAACTAACTTTGTCCATCCGATTCGAACTTTGTACTTCGATACGAAGTTCCACCAGAAGTGTGTTTTCATACAAAAACTGTTAATTACAACTAACTTTGTCCATCCGATTCGAACTTTGTACTTTGATTTGAAGTTCCACCAGAAGTGTGTTTTCATACAAAAACTGTTAATTACAACTAACTTTGTCCATCCGATTCGAACTTTGTTCTTTGATTTGAAGTTCCACCAGAAGTGTGTTTTCATACAAAAACCGTTAATTACAACTAACTTTGTCCATCCGATTCGAACTTTGTACTTCGATACGAAGTTCCACCAGAAGTGTGTTTTCATACAAAAACTGTTAATTACAACTAACTTTGTCCATCCGATTCGAACTTTGTACTTTGATTTGAAGTTCCACCAGAAGTGTGTTTTCATACAAAAACTGTTAATTACAACTAACTTTGTCCATCCGATTCGAACTTTGTTCTTTGATTTGAAGTTCCACCAGAAGTGTGTTTTCATACAAAAACTGTTAATTACAACTAACTTTGTCCATCCGATTCGAATTTTGTTCTTTGATTTGAAGTTCCACCAGAAGTGTGTTTTCATACAAAAACTGTTAATTACAACTAACTTTGTCCATCCGATTCGAACTTTGTTCTTTGATTTGAAGTTCCACCAGAAGTGTGTTTTCATACAAAAACTGTTAATTACAACTAACTTTGTCCATCCGATTCGAACTTTGTTTTTTGATACGAAGTTCCACTAGAAGTGTGTTTTCATACAAAAACTGTTAATTACAACTAACTTTGTCCATCCGATTCGAACTTTGTTTTTTGATACGAAGTTCCACTAGAAGTGTGTTTTCATACAAAAACTGTTAATTACAACTAACTTTGTCCATCCGATTCGAATTTTGTTCTTTGATTTGAAGTTCCACCAGAAGTGTGTTTTCATACAAAAACTGTTAATTACAACTAACTTTGTCCATCCGATTCGAACTTTGTTCTTTGATTTGAAGTTCCACAAGAAGTGTGTTTTCATACAAAAACTGTTAATTACAACTAACTTTGTCCATCCGATTCGAACTTTGTTCTTTGATTTGAAGTTCCACCAGAAGTGTGTTTTCATACAAAAACTGTTAATTACAACTAACTTTGTCCATCCGATTCGAACTTTGTTCTTTGATTTGAAGTTCCACAAGAAGTGTGTTTTTATACAAAAACTGTTAATTACAACTAACTTTGTCCATCCGATTCGAACTTTGTTTTTTGATACGAAGTTCCACTAGAAGTGTGTTTTCATACAAAAACTGTTAATTACAACTAACTTTGTCCATCCGATTCGAATTTTGTTCTTTGATTTGAAGTTCCACCAGAAGTGTGTTTTCATACAAAAACTGTTAATTACAACTAACTTTGTCCATCCGATTCGAACTTTGTTCTTTGATATGAAGTTCCACCAGAAGTGTGTTTTCATACAAAAACTGTTAATTACAACTAACTTTGTCCATCCGATTCGAACTTTGTTCTTTGATTTGAAGTTCCACAAGAAGTGTGTTTTCATACAAAAACTGTTAATTACAACTAACTTTGTCCATCCGATTCGAACTTTGTTCTTTGATTTGAAGTTCCACCAGAAGTGTGTTTTCATACAAAAACTGTTAATTACAACTAACTTTGTCCATCCGATTCGAACTTTGTTCTTTGATTTGAAGTTCCACAAGAAGTGTGTTTTTATACAAAAACTGTTAATTACAACTAACTTTGTCCATCCGATTCGAACTTTGTTTTTTGATACGAAGTTCCACTAGAAGTGTGTTTTCATACAAAAACTGTTAATTACAACTAACTTTGTCCATCCGATTCGAATTTTGTTCTTTGATTTGAAGTTCCACCAGAAGTGTGTTTTCATACAAAAACTGTTAATTACAACTAACTTTGTCCATCCGATTCGAACTTTGTTCTTTGATATGAAGTTCCACCAGAAGTGTGTTTTCATACAAAAACTGTTAATTACAACTAACTTTGTCCATCCGATTCGAACTTTGTTCTTTGATTTGAAGTTCCACCAGAAGTGTGTTTTCATACAAAAACTGTTAATTACAACTAACTTTGTCCATCCGATTCGAACTTTGTTCTTTGATTTGAAGTTCCACCAGAAGTGTGTTTTCATACAAAAACTGTTAATTACAACTAACTTTGTCCATCCGATTCGAACTTTGTTCTTTGATTTGAAGTTCCTCCAGAAGTGTGTTTTCATACAAAAACTGTTAATTACAACTAACTTTGTCCATCCGATTCGAACTTTGTTCTTTGATTTGAAGTTCCACCAGAAGTGTGTTTTCATACAAAAACCGTTAATTACAACTAACTTTGTCCATCCGATTCGAACTTTGTACTTCGATACGAAGTTCCACCAGAAGTGTGTTTTCATACAAAAACTGTTAATTACAACTAACTTTGTCCATCCGATTCGAACTTTGTACTTTGATTTGAAGTTCCACCAGAAGTGTGTTTTCATACAAAAACTGTTAATTACAACTAACTTTGTCCATCCGATTCGAACTTTGTTTTTTGATTTGAAGTTCCACCAGAAGTGTGTTTTCATACAAAAACCGTTAATTACAACTAACTTTGTCCATCCGATTCGAACTTTGTACTTCGATACGAAGTTCCACCAGAAGTGTGTTTTCATACAAAAACTGTTAATTACAACTAACTTTGTCCATCCGATTCGAACTTTGTACTTTGATTTGAAGTTCCACCAGAAGTGTGTTTTCATACAAAAACTGTTAATTACAACTAACTTTGTCCATCCGATTCGAACTTTGTTCTTTGATTTGAAGTTCCACCAGAAGTGTGTTTTCATACAAAAACCGTTAATTACAACTAACTTTGTCCATCCGATTCGAACTTTGTACTTCGATACGAAGTTCCACCAGAAGTGTGTTTTCATACAAAAACTGTTAATTACAACTAACTTTGTCCATCCGATTCGAACTTTGTACTTTGATTTGAAGTTCCACCAGAAGTGTGTTTTCATACAAAAACTGTTAATTACAACTAACTTTGTCCATCCGATTCGAACTTTGTTCTTTGATTTGAAGTTCCACCAGAAGTGTGTTTTCATACAAAAACTGTTAATTACAACTAACTTTGTCCATCCGATTCGAATTTTGTTCTTTGATTTGAAGTTCCACCAGAAGTGTGTTTTCATACAAAAACTGTTAATTACAACTAACTTTGTCCATCCGATTCGAACTTTGTTCTTTGATTTGAAGTTCCACCAGAAGTGTGTTTTCATACAAAAACTGTTAATTACAACTAACTTTGTCCATCCGATTCGAACTTTGTTTTTTGATACGAAGTTCCACTAGAAGTGTGTTTTCATACAAAAACTGTTAATTACAACTAACTTTGTCCATCCGATTCGAACTTTGTTTTTTGATACGAAATTCCACTAGAAGTGTGTTTTCATACAAAAACTGTTAATTACAACTAACTTTGTCCATCCGATTCGAATTTTGTTCTTTGATTTGAAGTTCCACCAGAAGTGTGTTTTCATACAAAAACTGTTAATTACAACTAACTTTGTCCATCCGATTCGAACTTTGTTCTTTGATTTGAAGTTCCACAAGAAGTGTGTTTTCATACAAAAACTGTTAATTACAACTAACTTTGTCCATCCGATTCGAACTTTGTTCTTTGATTTGAAGTTCCACCAGAAGTGTGTTTTCATACAAAAACTGTTAATTACAACTAACTTTGTCCATCCGATTCGAACTTTGTTCTTTGATTTGAAGTTCCACAAGAAGTGTGTTTTTATACAAAAACTGTTAATTACAACTAACTTTGTCCATCCGATTCGAACTTTGTTTTTTGATACGAAGTTCCACTAGAAGTGTGTTTTCATACAAAAACTGTTAATTACAACTAACTTTGTCCATCCGATTCGAATTTTGTTCTTTGATTTGAAGTTCCACCAGAAGTGTGTTTTCATACAAAAACTGTTAATTACAACTAACTTTGTCCATCCGATTCGAACTTTGTACTTTGATACGAAGTTCCACCAGAAGTGTGTTTTTATACAAAAACTGTTAATTACAACTAACTTTGTCCATCCGATTCGAACTTTGTTTTTTGATATGAAGTTCCACTAGAAGTGTGTTTTCATACAAAAACTGTTAATTACAACTAACTTTGTCCATACGATTCGAATTTTGTTCTTTGATTTGAAGTTCCACCAGAAGTGTGTTTTCATACAAAAACTGTTAATTACAACTAACTTTGTCCATCCGATTCGAATTTTGTTCTTTGATTTGAAGTTCCACCAGAAGTGTGTTTTCATACAAAAACTGTTAATTACAACTAACTTTGTCCATCCGATTCGAACTTTGTTCTTTGATTTGAAGTTCCACAAGAAGTGTGTTTTTATACAAAAACTGTTAATTACAACTAACTTTGTCCATCCGATTCGAATTTTGCTCTTTGATTTGAAGTTCCACCAGAAGTGTGTTTTTATAAAAAAACTGTTAATTACAACTAACTTTGTCCATCCGATTCGAACTTTGTTTTTTGATACGAAGTTCCACTAGAAGTGTGTTTTCATACAAAAACTGTTAATTACAACTAACTTTGTCCATCCGATTCGAATTTTGTTCTTTGATTTGAAGTTCCACCAGAAGTGTGTTTTCATACAAAAACTGTTAATTACAACTAACTTTGTCCATCCGATTCGAACTTTGTTCTTTGATTTGAAGTTCCACTAGAAGTGTGTTTTCATACAAAAACTGTTAATTACAACTAACTTTGTCCATCCGATTCGAACTTTGTTCTTTGATTTGAAGTTCCACCAGAAGTGTGTTTTCATACAAAAACTGTTAATTACAACTAACTTTGTCCATCCGATTCGAACTTTGTTTTTTGATATGAAGTTCCACTAGAAGTGTGTTTTCATACAAAAACTGCTAATTACAACTAACTTTGTCCATCCGATTCGAATTTTTTTCTTTGATTTGAAGTTTCACCAGAAGTGTGTTTTTATACAAAAACTGTTAACTACAACTAACTTTGTCCATCCGATTCGAACTTTGTTTTTTGATATGAAGTTCCACTAGAAGTGTGTTTTCATACAAAAACTGTTAATTACAACTAACTTTGTCCATCCGATTCGAATTTTGTTCTTTGATTTGAAGTTCCACCAGAAGTGTGTTTTCATACAAAAACTGTTAATTACAACTAACTTTGTCCATCCGATTCGAACTTTGTACTTTGATACGAAGTTCCACCAGAAGTGTGTTTTCATACAAAAACTGTTAATTACAACTAACTTTGTCCATCCGATTCGAACTTTGTTCTTTGATTTGAAGTTCCACCAGAAGTGTGTTTTCATACAAAAACTGTTAATTACAACTAACTTTGTCCATCCGATTCGAACTTTGTTCTTTGATTTGAAGTTCCACCAGAAGTGTGTTTTCATACAAAAACTGTTAATTACAACTAACTTTGTTCATCCGATTCGAACTTTGTTCTTTGATTTGAAGTTCCACCAGAAGTGTGTTTTCATACAAAAACTGTTAATTACAACTAACTTTGTCCATCCGATTCGAACTTTGTTCTTTGATTTGAAGTTCCACCAGAAGTGTGTTTTCATACAAAAACTGTTAATTACAACTAACTTTGTCCATCCGATTCGAACTTTGTTCTTTGATATGAAGTTCCACCAGAAGTGTGTTTTCATACAAAAACTGTTAATTAGAACTAACTTTGTCCATCCGATTCGAACTTTGTTCTTTGATATGAAGTTCCACCAGAAGTGTGTTTTCATACAAAAACTGTTAATTACAACTAACTTTGTCCATCCGATTCGAACTTTGTTCTTTGATACGAAGTTCCACCAGAAGTGTGTTTTCATACAAAAACTGTTAATTACAACTAACTTTGTCCATCCGATTCGAACTTTGTTCTTTGATACGAAGTTCCACCAGAAGTGTGTTTTCATACAAAAACTGTTAATTACAACTAACTTTGTTCATCCGATTCGAACTTTGTTCTTTGATTTGAAGTTCCACCAGAAGTATGTTTTCATACAAAAACTGTTAATTACAACTAACTTTGTCCATCCGATTCGAACTTTGTTCTTTGATTTGAAGTTCCACCAGAAGTGTGTTTTCATACAAAAACTGTTAATTACAACTAACTTTGTCCATCCGAAACGAACTTTGTTCTTTGATAGGAAGTTCCACCAGAAGTGTGTTTTCATACAAAAACTGTTAATTACAACTAACTTTGTCCATCCGATTCGAACTTTGTTCTTTGATTTGAAGTTCCACCAGAAGTGTGTTTTCATACAAAAACTGTTAATTACAACTAACTTTGTCCATCCGATTCGAACTTTGTTCTTTGATTTGAAGTTCCACCAGAAGTGTGTTTTCATACAAAAACTGTTAATTACAACTAACTTTGTCCATCCGAAACGAACTTTGTTCTTTGATAGGAAGTTCCACCAGAAGTGTGTTTTCATACAAAAACTGTTAATTAGAACTAACTTTGTCCATCCGAAACGAACTTTGTTTGTTGATATGAAGTTCCACCAGAAGTGTGTTTTCATACAAAAACTGTTAATTACAACTAACTTTGTCCATCCGATTCGAACTTTGTTCTTTGATTTGAAGTTCCACCAGAAGTGTGTTTTCATACAAAAACTGTTAATTACAACTAACTTTGTCCATCCGAAACGAACTTTGTTCTTTGATAGGAAGTTCCACCAGAAGTGTGTTTTCATACAAAAACTGTTAATTAGAACTAACTTTGTCCATCCGATTCGAACTTTGTTTGTTGATATGAAGTTCCACCAGAAGTGTGTTTTCATACAAAAACTGTTAATTACAACTAACTTTGTCCATCCGATTCGAACTTTGTACTTTGATACGAAGTTCCACCAGAAGTGTGTTTTTATACAAAAACTGTTAATTACAACTAACTTTGTTCATCCGATTCGAACTTTGTTCTTTGATTTGAAGTTCCACCAGAAGTGTGTTTTTATACAAAAACTGTTAATTACAACTAACTTTGTTCATCCGATTCGAACTTTGTTCTTTGATTTGAAGTTCCACCAGAAGTGTGTTTTCATACAAAAACTGTTAATTACAACTAACTTTGTCCATCCGAAACGAACTTTGTTCTTTGATTTAAAGTTCCACCAGAAGTGTGTTTTCATACAAAAACTGTTAATTACAACTAACTTTGTCCATCCGATTCGAACTTTGTTCTTTGATTTGAAGTTCCACCAGAAGTGTGTTTTCATACAAAAACTGTTAATTAGAACTAACTTTGTCCATCCGATTCGAACTTTGTTCTTTGATTTGAAGTTCCACCAGAAGTGTGTTTTCATACAAAAACTGTTAATTACAACTAACTTTGTCCATCCGATTCGAACTTTGTTCTTTGATTTGAAGTTCCACCAGAAGTGTGTTTTCATACAAAAACTGTTAATTACAACTAACTTTGTCCATCCGATTCGAACTTTGTTCTTTGATTTGAAGTTCCACCAGAAGTGTGTTTTCATACAAAAACTGTTAATTAGAACTAACTTTGTCCATCCGATTCGAACTTTGTTCTTTGATTTGAAGTTCCACCAGAAGTGTGTTTTCATACAAAAACTGTTAATTACAACTAACTTTGTCCATCCGATTCGAACTTTGTTCTTTGATTTGAAGTTCCACCAGAAGTGTGTTTTCATACAAAAACTGTTAATTACAACTAACTTTGTCCATCCGATTCGAACTTTGTTCTTTGATTTGAAGTTCCACCAGAAGTGTGTTTTCATACAAAAACTGTTAATTACAACTAACTTTGTCCATCCGATTCGAACTTTGTTCTTTGATTCGAAGTTCCACCAGAAGTGTGTTTTTATACAAAAACTGTTAATTACAACTAACTTTGTCCATCCGATTCGAACTTTGTTCTTTGATATGAAGTTCCACCAGAAGTGTGTTTTCATACAAAAACTGTTAATTACAACCAACTTTGTCCATCCGATTCGAACTTTGTACTTTGATACGAAGTTCCACCAGAAGTGTGTTTTCATACAAAAACTGTTAATTACAACTAACTTTGTCCATCCGATTCGAACTTTGTTCTTTGATATGAAGTTCCACCAGAAGTGTGTTTTCATACAAAAACTGTTAATTACAACTAACTTTGTCCATCCGATTCGAACTTTGTTCTTTGATTTGAAGTTCCACCAGAAGTGTGTTTTCATACAAAAACTGTTAATTACAACTAACTTTGTCCATCCGATTCGAACTTTGTTCTTTGATTTGAAGTTCCACCAGAAGTGTGTTTTCATACAAAAACTGTTAATTACAACTAACTTTGTCCATCCGATTCGAACTTTGTTCTTTGATTTGAAGTTCCACCAGAAGTGTGTTTTCATACAAAAACTGTTAATTACAACTAACTTTGTCCATCCGATTCGAACTTTGTTCTTTGATTTGAAGTTCCACAAGAAGTGTGTTTTTATACAAAAACTGTTAATTACAACTAACTTTGTCCATCCGATTCGAATTTTGCTCTTTGATTTGAAGTTCCACCAGAAGTGTGTTTTTATAAAAAAACTGTTAATTACAACTAACTTTGTCCATCCGATTCGAACTTTGTTTTTTGATACGAAGTTCCACTAGAAGTGTGTTTTCATACAAAAACTGTTAATTACAACTAACTTTGTCCATCCGATTCGAATTTTGTTCTTTGATTTGAAGTTCCACCAGAAGTGTGTTTTCATACAAAAACTGTTAATTACAACTAACTTTGTCCATCCGATTCGAACTTTGTTCTTTGATTTGAAGTTCCACTAGAAGTGTGTTTTCATACAAAAACTGTTAATTACAACTAACTTTGTCCATCCGATTCGAACTTTGTTCTTTGATTTGAAGTTCCACCAGAAGTGTGTTTTCATACAAAAACTGTTAATTACAACTAACTTTGTCCATCCGATTCGAACTTTGTTTTTTGATATGAAGTTCCACTAGAAGTGTGTTTTCATACAAAAACTGCTAATTACAACTAACTTTGTCCATCCGATTCGAATTTTTTTCTTTGATTTGAAGTTTCACCAGAAGTGTGTTTTTATACAAAAACTGTTAACTACAACTAACTTTGTCCATCCGATTCGAACTTTGTTTTTTGATATGAAGTTCCACTAGAAGTGTGTTTTCATACAAAAACTGTTAATTACAACTAACTTTGTCCATCCGATTCGAATTTTGTTCTTTGATTTGAAGTTCCACCAGAAGTGTGTTTTCATACAAAAACTGTTAATTACAACTAACTTTGTCCATCCGATTCGAACTTTGTACTTTGATACGAAGTTCCACCAGAAGTGTGTTTTCATACAAAAACTGTTAATTACAACTAACTTTGTCCATCCGATTCGAACTTTGTTCTTTGATTTGAAGTTCCACCAGAAGTGTGTTTTCATACAAAAACTGTTAATTACAACTAACTTTGTCCATCCGATTCGAACTTTGTTCTTTGATTTGAAGTTCCACCAGAAGTGTGTTTTCATACAAAAACTGTTAATTACAACTAACTTTGTTCATCCGATTCGAACTTTGTTCTTTGATTTGAAGTTCCACCAGAAGTGTGTTTTCATACAAAAACTGTTAATTACAACTAACTTTGTCCATCCGATTCGAACTTTGTTCTTTGATTTGAAGTTCCACCAGAAGTGTGTTTTCATACAAAAACTGTTAATTACAACTAACTTTGTCCATCCGATTCGAACTTTGTTCTTTGATATGAAGTTCCACCAGAAGTGTGTTTTCATACAAAAACTGTTAATTAGAACTAACTTTGTCCATCCGATTCGAACTTTGTTCTTTGATATGAAGTTCCACCAGAAGTGTGTTTTCATACAAAAACTGTTAATTACAACTAACTTTGTCCATCCGATTCGAACTTTGTTCTTTGATACGAAGTTCCACCAGAAGTGTGTTTTCATACAAAAACTGTTAATTACAACTAACTTTGTCCATCCGATTCGAACTTTGTTCTTTGATACGAAGTTCCACCAGAAGTGTGTTTTCATACAAAAACTGTTAATTACAACTAACTTTGTTCATCCGATTCGAACTTTGTTCTTTGATTTGAAGTTCCACCAGAAGTATGTTTTCATACAAAAACTGTTAATTACAACTAACTTTGTCCATCCGATTCGAACTTTGTTCTTTGATTTGAAGTTCCACCAGAAGTGTGTTTTCATACAAAAACTGTTAATTACAACTAACTTTGTCCATCCGAAACGAACTTTGTTCTTTGATAGGAAGTTCCACCAGAAGTGTGTTTTCATACAAAAACTGTTAATTACAACTAACTTTGTCCATCCGATTCGAACTTTGTTCTTTGATTTGAAGTTCCACCAGAAGTGTGTTTTCATACAAAAACTGTTAATTACAACTAACTTTGTCCATCCGATTCGAACTTTGTTCTTTGATTTGAAGTTCCACCAGAAGTGTGTTTTCATACAAAAACTGTTAATTACAACTAACTTTGTCCATCCGAAACGAACTTTGTTCTTTGATAGGAAGTTCCACCAGAAGTGTGTTTTCATACAAAAACTGTTAATTAGAACTAACTTTGTCCATCCGAAACGAACTTTGTTTGTTGATATGAAGTTCCACCAGAAGTGTGTTTTCATACAAAAACTGTTAATTACAACTAACTTTGTCCATCCGATTCGAACTTTGTTCTTTGATTTGAAGTTCCACCAGAAGTGTGTTTTCATACAAAAACTGTTAATTACAACTAACTTTGTCCATCCGAAACGAACTTTGTTCTTTGATAGGAAGTTCCACCAGAAGTGTGTTTTCATACAAAAACTGTTAATTAGAACTAACTTTGTCCATCCGATTCGAACTTTGTTTGTTGATATGAAGTTCCACCAGAAGTGTGTTTTCATACAAAAACTGTTAATTACAACTAACTTTGTCCATCCGATTCGAACTTTGTACTTTGATACGAAGTTCCACCAGAAGTGTGTTTTTATACAAAAACTGTTAATTACAACTAACTTTGTTCATCCGATTCGAACTTTGTTCTTTGATTTGAAGTTCCACCAGAAGTGTGTTTTTATACAAAAACTGTTAATTACAACTAACTTTGTTCATCCGATTCGAACTTTGTTCTTTGATTTGAAGTTCCACCAGAAGTGTGTTTTCATACAAAAACTGTTAATTACAACTAACTTTGTCCATCCGAAACGAACTTTGTTCTTTGATTTGAAGTTCCACCAGAAGTGTGTTTTCATACAAAAACTGTTAATTACAACTAACTTTGTCCATCCGATTCGAACTTTGTTCTTTGATTTGAAGTTCCACCAGAAGTGTGTTTTCATACAAAAACTGTTAATTAGAACTAACTTTGTCCATCCGATTCGAACTTTGTTCTTTGATTTGAAGTTCCACCAGAAGTGTGTTTTCATACAAAAACTGTTAATTACAACTAACTTTGTCCATCCGATTCGAACTTTGTTCTTTGATTTGAAGTTCCACCAGAAGTGTGTTTTCATACAAAAACTGTTAATTACAACTAACTTTGTCCATCCGATTCGAACTTTGTTCTTTGATTTGAAGTTCCACCAGAAGTGTGTTTTCATACAAAAACTGTTAATTAGAACTAACTTTGTCCATCCGATTCGAACTTTGTTCTTTGATTTGAAGTTCCACCAGAAGTGTGTTTTCATACAAAAACTGTTAATTACAACTAACTTTGTCCATCCGATTCGAACTTTGTTCTTTGATTTGAAGTTCCACCAGAAGTGTGTTTTCATACAAAAACTGTTAATTACAACTAACTTTGTCCATCCGATTCGAACTTTGTTCTTTGATTTGAAGTTCCACCAGAAGTGTGTTTTCATACAAAAACTGTTAATTACAACTAACTTTGTCCATCCGATTCGAACTTTGTTCTTTGATTCGAAGTTCCACCAGAAGTGTGTTTTTATACAAAAACTGTTAATTACAACTAACTTTGTCCATCCGATTCGAACTTTGTTCTTTGATATGAAGTTCCACCAGAAGTGTGTTTTCATACAAAAACTGTTAATTACAACCAACTTTGTCCATCCGATTCGAACTTTGTACTTTGATACGAAGTTCCACCAGAAGTGTGTTTTCATACAAAAACTGTTAATTACAACTAACTTTGTCCATCCGATTCGAACTTTGTTCTTTGATATGAAGTTCCACCAGAAGTGTGTTTTCATACAAAAACTGTTAATTACAACTAACTTTGTCCATCCGATTCGAACTTTGTTCTTTGATACGAAGTTCCACCAGAAGTGTGTTTTTATACAAAAACTGTTAATTACAACTAACTTTGTCCATCCGATTCGAACTTTGTTTTTTGATATGAAGTTCCACTAGAAGTGTGTTTTCATACAAAAACTGTTAATTACAACTAACTTTGTCCATCCGATTCGAATTTTGTTCTTTGATATGAAGTTCCACCAGAAGTGTGTTTTCATACAAAAACTGTTAATTACAACTAACTTTGTCCATCCGATTCGAACCTTGTACTTTGATACGAAGTTCCACCAGAAGTGTGTTTTTATACAAAAACTGTTAATTACAACTAACTTTGTCCATCCGATTCGAACTTTGTTCTTTGATATGAAGTTCCACTAGAAGTGTGTTTTCATACAAAAACTGTTAATTACAACTAACTTTGTCCATCCGATTCGAACTTTGTTCTTTGATTTGAAGTTCCACCAGAAGTGTGTTTTCATACAAAAACTGTTAATTACAACTAACTTTGTCCATCCGATTCGAACTTTGTTCTTTGATATGAAGTTCCACTAGAAGTGTGTTTTCATACAAAAACTGTTAATTACAACTAACTTTGTCCATCCGATTCGAACTTTGTTCTTTGATTTGAAGTTCCACCAGAAGTGTGTTTTCATACAAAAACTGTTAATTACAACTAACTTTGTCCATCCGATTCGAACCTTGTACTTTGATACGAAGTTCCACCAGAAGTGTGTTTTTATACAAAAACTGTTAATTACAACTAACTTTGTCCATCCGATTCGAACTTTGTTCTTTGATATGAAGTTCCACCAGAAGTGTGTTTTCATACAAAAACTGTTAATTACAACTAACTTTGTCCATCCGATTCGAATTTTGTTCTTTGATATGAAGTTCCACCAGAAGTGTGTTTTCATACAAAAACTGTTAATTACAACTAACTTTGTCCATCCGATTCGAACTTTGTTCTTTGATATGAAGTTCCACCAGAAGTGAGTTTTCATACAAAAACTGTTAATTACAACTAACTATGTCCATCCGATTCGAACTTTGTACGTTGATATGAAATTGCACTAGAAGTGCGATTTCATACAAAAACTGTTAATTACAACTAACTATGTCCATCCGATTCGAACTTTGTACGTTGATATGAAGTTCCACCAGAAGTGAGTTTTCATACAAAAACTGTTAATTACAACTAACTTTGTCCATCCGATTCGAACTTTGTTCTTTGATATGAAGTTCCACCAGAAGTGTGTTTTCATACAAAAACTGTTAATTACAACTAACTATGTCCATCCGATTCGAACTTTGTACGTTGATATGAAATTGCACTAGAAGTGCGATTTCATACAAAAACTGTTAATTACAACTAACTTTGTCCATCCGATTCGAACTTTGTTCTTTGATATGAAGTTCCACCAGAAGTGTGTTTTCATACAAAAACTGTTAATTACAACTAACTTTGTCCATCCGATTCGAACTTTGTTCTTTGATTCGAAGTTCCACCAGAAGTGTGTTGTCATACAAAAACTGTTAATTACAACTAACTTTGTCCATCCGAAACGAACTTTGTTCTTTGATTTTAAGTTCCACCAGAAGTGTGTTTTCATACAAAAACTGTTAATTACAACTAACTTTGTCCATCCGATTCGAACCTTGTACTTTGATACGAAGTTCCACCAGAAGTGTGTTTTTATACAAAAACTGTTAATTACAACTAACTTTGTCCATCCGATTCGAACTTTGTTCTTTGATATGAAGTTCCACCAGAAGTGAGTTTTCATACAAAAACTGTTAATTACAACTAACTTTGTCCATCCGATTCGAACTTTGTTCTTTGATATGAAGTTCCACCAGAAGTGTGTTTTCATACAAAAACTGTTAATTACAACTAACTATGTCCATCCGATTCGAACTTTGTTTTTTGATATGAAGTTCCACTAGAAGTGTGTTTTCATACAAAAACTGTTAATTACAACTAACTTTGTCCATCCGATTCGAACTTTGTTCTTTGATATGAAGTTCCACTAGAAGTGTGTTTTCATACAAAAACTGTTAATTACAACTAACTTTGTCCATCCGATTCGAACTTTGTTCTTTGATTCGAAGTTCCACCAGAAGTGTGTTGTCATACAAAAACTGTTAATTACAACTAACTTTGTCCATCCGAAACGAACTTTGTTCTTTGATTTGAAGTTCCACCAGAAGTGTGTTTTCATACAAAAACTGTTAATTACAACTAACTTTGTCCATCCGATTCGAACCTTGTACTTTGATACGAAGTTCCACCAGAAGTGTGTTTTTATACAAAAACTGTTAATTACAACTAACTTTGTCCATCCGATTCGAACTTTGTTCTTTGATATGAAGTTCCACTAGAAGTGTGTTTTCATACAAAAACTGTTAATTACAACTAACTTTGTCCATCCGATTCGAACTTTGTTCTTTGATTTGAAGTTCCACCAGAAGTGTGTTTTCATACAAAAACTGTTAATTACAACTAACTTTGTCCATCCGATTCGAACTTTGTACTTTGATACGAAGTTCCACCAGAAGTGTGTTTTTATACAAAAACTGTTAATTACAACTAACTTTGTCCATCCGATTCGAACTTTGTTCTTTGATATGAAGTTTCACTAGAAGTGTGTTTTCATACAAAAACTGTTAATTACAACTAACTTTGTCCATCCGATTCGAACTTTGTTCTTTGATTTGAAGTTCCACCAGAAGTGTGTTTTCATACAAAAACTGTTAATTACAACTAACTTTGTCCATCCGATTCGAACTTTGTTCTTTGATACAAAGTTCCACCAGAAGTGTGTTTTCATACAAAAACTGTTAATTACAACTAACTTTGTCCATCCGATTCGAACTTTGTTCTTTGATACAAAGTTCCACCAGAAGTGTGTTTTCATACAAAAACTGTTAATTACAACTAACTTTGTCCATCCGATTCGAACTTTGTTCTTTGATATGAAGTTCCACTAGAAGTGTGTTTTCATACAAAAACTGTTAATTACAACTAACTTTGTCCATCCGATTCGAACTTTGTTCTTTGATATGAAGTTCCACCAGAAGTGTGTTTTCATACAAAAACTGTTAATTACAACTAACTTTGTCCATCCGATTCGAACTTTGTTCTTTGATACAAAGTTCCACCAGAAGTGTGTTTTCATACAAAAACTGTTAATTACAACTAACTTTGTCCATCCGATTCGAACTTTGTTCTTTGATATGAAGTTCCACTAGAAGTGTGTTTTCATACAAAAACTGTTAATTACAACTAACTTTGTCCATCCGATTCGAACTTTGTTCTTTGATATGAAGTTCCACCAGAAGTGTGTTTTCATACAAAAACTGTTAATTACAACTAACTTTGTCCATCCGATTCGAACTTTGTTCTTTGATATGAAGTTCCACCAGAAGTGTGTTTTCATACAAAAACTGTTAATTACAACTAACTTTGTCCATCCGATTCGAACTTTGTTCTTTGATATGAAGTTCCACTAGAAGTGTGTTTTCATACAAAAACTGTTAATTACAACTAACTTTGTCCATCCGATTCGAACTTTGTTCTTTGATTTGAAGTTCCACCAGAAGTGTGTTTTCATACAAAAACTGTTAATTACAACTAACTTTGTCCATCCGATTCGAACTTTGTACTTTGATTTGAAGTTCCACCAGAAGTGTGTTTTCATACAAAAACTGTTAATTACAACTAACTTTGTCCATCCGATTCGAACCTTGTACTTTGATACGAAGTTCCACCAGAAGTGTGTTTTTATACAAAAACTGTTAATTACAACTAACTTTGTCCATCCGATTCGAACTTTGTTCTTTGATATGACGTTCCACTAGAAGTGTGTTTTCATACAAAAACTGTTAATTACAACTAACTTTGTCCATCCGATTCGAACTTTGTTCTTTGATTTGAAGTTCCACCAGAAGTGTGTTTTCATACAAAAACTGTTAATTACAACTAACTTTGTCCATCCGATTCGAACTTTGTTCTTTGATACAAAGTTCCACCAGAAGTGTGTTTTCATACAAAAACTGTTAATTACAACTAACTTTGTCCATCCGATTCGAACTTTGTTCTTTGATTTGAAGTTCCACCAGAAGTGTGTTTTTATACAAAAACTGTTAATTACAACTAACTTTGTCCATCCGAAACGAACTTTGTTCTTTGATATGAAGTTCCACCAGAAGTGTGTTTTCATACAAAAACTGTTAATTACAACTAACTTTGTCCATCCGATTCGAACTTTGTTCTTTGATATGAAGTTCCACCAGAAGTGAGTTTTCATACAAAAACTGTTAATTACAACTAACTTTGTCCATCCGATTCGAACTTTGTTTTTTGATTTGAAGTTCCACCAGAAGTGTGTTTTCATACAAAAACTGTTAATTACAACTAACTATGTCCATCCGATTCGAACTTTGTACGTTGATATGAAACTGCACTAGAAGTGCGATTTCATACAAAAACTGTTAATTACAACTAACTATGTCCATCCGATTCGAACTTTGTACGTTGATATGAAGTTCCACCAGAAGTGTGTTGTCATACAAAAACTGTTAATTACGACTAACTTTGTCCATCCGAAACGAACTTTGTTCTTTGATTTGAAGTTCCACCAGAAGTGTGTTTTTATACAAAAACTGTTAATTACAACTAACTTTGTCCATCCGATTCGAACTTTGTTTTTTGATATGAAGTTCCACTAGAAGTGTGTTTTCATACAAAAACTGTTAATTACAACTAACTTTGTCCATCCGATTCGAATTTTGTTCTTTGATTTGAAGTTCCACCAGAAGTACGTTTTCATACAAAAACTGTTAATTACAACTAACTTTGTCCATCCGATTCGAACTTTGTTCTTTGATACAAAGTTCCACCAGAAGTGTGTTTTCATACAAAAACTGTTAATTACAACTAACTTTGTCCATCCGATTCGAACTTTGTTCTTTGATTTGAAGTTCCACCAGAAGTGTGTTTTCATACAAAAACTGTTAATTACAACTAACTTTGTCCATCCGATTCGAACTTTGTACTTTGATATGAAGTTCCACCAGAAGTGTGTTTTCATACAAAAACTGTTAATTACAACTAACTTTGTCCATCCGATTCGAACCTTGTACTTTGATACGAAGTTCCACCAGAAGTGTGTTTTCATACAAAAACTGTTAATTACAACTAACTTTGTCCATCCGAAACGAACTTTGTTCTTTGATATGAAGTTCCACTAGAAGTGTGTTTTCATACAAAAACTGTTAATTACAACTAACTTTGTCCATCCGATTCGAACCTTGTACGTTGATATGAAGTTCCACTAGAAGTGCGATTTCATACAAAAACTGTTAATTACAACTAACTATGTCCATCCGATTCGAACTTTGTACGTTGATATGAAGTTCCACCAGAAGTGTGTTGTCATACAAAAACTGTTAATTACAATTAACTTTGTCCATCCGATTCGAACTTTGTTCTTTGATTTGAAGTTCCACCAGAAGTGTGTTTTCATACAAAAACTGTTAATTACAACTAACTTTGTCCATCCGATTCGAACTTTGTTCTTTGATTTGAAGTTCCACCAGAAGTGTGTTTTCATACAAAAACTGTTAATTACAACTAACTTTGTCCATCCGATTCGAACTTTGTTCTTTGATATGAAGTTCCACCAGAAGTGTGTTTTCATACAAAAACTGTTAATTACAACTAACTTTGTCCATCCGATTCGAACTTTGTTCTTTGATATGAAGTTCCACCAGAAGTGTGTTTTCATACAAAAACTGTTAATTACAACTAACTTTGTCCATCCGATTCGAACTTTGTTCTTTGATTTGAAGTTCCACCAGAAGTGTGTTTTCATACAAAAACTGTTAATTACAACTAACTTTGTCCATCCGATTCGATCTTTGTTCTTTGATTTGAAGTTCCACCAGAAGTGTGTTTTCATACAAAAACTGTTAATTACAACTAACTTTGTCCATCCGATTCGAACTTTGTTCTTTGATTTGAAGTTCCACCAGAAGTGTGTTTTCATACAAAAACTGTTAATTACAACTAACTTTGTCCATCCGATTCGATCTTTGTTCTTTGATATGAAGTTCCACCAGAAGTGTGTTTTCATACAAAAACTGTTAATTACAACTTACTTTGTCCATCCGATTCGAATTTTGTTCTTTGATTTGAAGTTCCACCAGAAGTGTGTTTTCATACAAAAACTGTTAATTACAACTAACTTTGTCCATCCGATTCGAACTTTGTACTTTGATACGAAGTTCCACCAGAAGTGTGTTTTCATACAAAAACTGTTAATTACAACTAACTTTGTCCATCCGATTCGAACTTTGTTCTTTGATTTGAAGTTCCACCAGAAGTGTGTTTTCATACAAAAACTGTTAATTACAACTAACTTTGTCTATCCGATTCGAACTTTGTTCTTTGATTTGAAGTTCCACCAGAAGTGTGTTTTCATACAAAAACTATTAATTACAACTAACTTTGTCCATCCGATTCGAACTTTGTACTTTGATACGAAGTTCCACCAGAAGTGTGTTTTTATACAAAAACTGTTAATTACAACTAACTTTGTCCATCCGATTCGAACTTTGTTTTTTGATATGAAGTTCCACTAGAAGTGTGTTTTCATACAAAAACTGTTAATTACAACTAACTTTGTCCATCCGATTCGAATTTTGTTCTTTGATTTGAAGTTCCACCAGAAGTACGTTTTCCTACAAAAACTGTTAATTACAACTAACTTTGTCCATCCGATTCGAACTTTGTTCTTTGATTTGAAGTTCCACCAGAAGTGTGTTTTCATACAAAAACTGTTAATTACAACTAACTTTGTCCATCCGATTCGAACTTTGTTCTTTGATTTGAAGTTCCACCAGAAGTGTGTTTTCATACAAAAACTGTTAATTACAACTAACTTTGTCCATCCGATTCGAACTTTGTTCTTTGATTTGAAGTTCCACCAGAAGTGTGTTTTCATACAAAAACTGTTAATTACAACTAACTTTGTCCATCCGATTCGAACTTTGTTCTTTGATATGAAGTTCCACCAGAAGTGTGTTTTCATACAAAAACTGTTAATTACAACTAACTTTGTCCATCCGATTCGATCTTTGTTCTTTGATATGAAGTTCCACCCGAAATGTGTTTTCATACAAAAACTGTTAATTACAACTAACTTTGTCCATCCGATTCGAACTTTGTTCTTTGATTTGAAGTTCCACCAGAAGTGTGTTTTCATACAAAAACTGTTAATTACAACTAACTTTGTCCATCCGATTCGAACTTTGTTCTTTGATTTGAAGTTCCACTAGAAGTGTGTTTTCATACAAAAACTGTTAATTACAACTAACTTTGTCCATCCGATTCGAACTTTGTTCTTTGATTTGAAGTTCCACCAGAAGTGTGTTTTCATACAAAAACTGTTAATTACAACTAACTTTGTCCATCCGATTCGAACTTTGTTCTTTGATATGAAGTTCCACCAGAAGTGTGTTTTCATACAAAAACTGTTAATTACAACTAACTTTGTCCATCCGATTCGAACTTTGTTCTTTGATTTGAAGTTCCACCAGAAGTGTGTTTTCATACAAAAACTGTTAATTACAACTAACTTTGTCCATCCGATTCGAACTTTGTTCTTTGATTTGAAGTTCCACCAGAAGTGTGTTTTCATACAAAAACTGTTAATTACAACTAACTTTGTCCATCCGATTCGAACTTTGTTCTTTGATTTGAAGTTCCACTAGAAGTGTGTTTTCATACAAAAACTGTTAATTACAACTAACTTTGTCCATCCGATTCGAACTTTGTTCTTTGATTTGAAGTTCCACCAGAAGTGTGTTTTCATACAAAAACTGTTAATTACAACTAACTTTGTCCATCCGATTCGAACTTTGTTCTTTGATTTGAAGTTCCACCAGAAGTGTGTTTTCATACAAAAACTGTTAATTACAACTAACTTTGTCCATCCGATTCGAACTTTGTTCTTTGATTTGAAGTTCCACCAGAAGTGTGTTTTCATACAAAAACTGTTAATTACAACTAACTTTGTCCATCCGATTCGAACTTTGTTCTTTGATATGAAGTTCCACCAGAAGTGTGTTTTCATACAAAAACTGTTAATTACAACTAACTTTGTCCATCCGATTCGAACTTTGTTCTTTGATTTGAAGTTCCACCAGAAGTACGTTTTCCTACAAAAACTGTTAATTACAACTAACTTTGTCCATCCGATTCGAACTTTGTTCTTTGATTTGAAGTTCCACCAGAAGTGTGTTTTCATACAAAAACTGTTAATTACAACTAACTTTGTCCATCCGATTCGAACTTTGTTCTTTGATTTGAAGTTCCACCAGAAGTGTGTTTTCATACAAAAACTGTTAATTACAACTAACTTTGTCCATCCGATTCGAACTTTGTTCTTTGATTTGAAGTTCCACCAGAAGTGTGTTTTCATACAAAAACTGTTAATTACAACTAACTTTGTCCATCCGATTCGAACTTTGTTCTTTGATATGAAGTTCCACCAGAAGTGTGTTTTCATACAAAAACTGTTAATTACAACTAACTTTGTCCATCCGATTCGATCTTTGTTCTTTGATATGAAGTTCCACCCGAAATGTGTTTTCATACAAAAACTGTTAATTACAACTAACTTTGTCCATCCGATTCGAACTTTGTTCTTTGATTTGAAGTTCCACCAGAAGTGTGTTTTCATACAAAAACTGTTAATTACAACTAACTTTGTCCATCCGATTCGAACTTTGTTCTTTGATTTGAAGTTCCACCAGAAGTGTGTTTTCATACAAAAACTGTTAATTACAACTAACTTTGTCCATCCGATTCGAACTTTGTTCTTTGATTTGAAGTTCCACCAGAAGTGTGTTTTCATACAAAAACTGTTAATTACAACTAACTTTGTCCATCCGATTCGAACTTTGTTCTTTGATATGAAGTTCCACCAGAAGTGTGTTTTCATACAAAAACTGTTAATTACAACTAACTTTGTCCATCCGATTCGATCTTTGTTCTTTGATATGAAGTTCCACCCGAAATGTGTTTTCATACAAAAACTGTTAATTACAACTAACTTTGTCCATCCGATTCGAACTTTGTTCTTTGATTTGAAGTTCCACCAGAAGTGTGTTTTCATACAAAAACTGTTAATTACAACTAACTTTGTCCATCCGATTCGAACTTTGTTCTTTGATTTGAAGTTCCACTAGAAGTGTGTTTTCATACAAAAACTGTTAATTACAACTAACTTTGTCCATCCGATTCGAACTTTGTTCTTTGATTTGAAGTTCCACCAGAAGTGTGTTTTCATACAAAAACTGTTAATTACAACTAACTTTGTCCATCCGATTCGAATTTTGTTCTTTGATATGAAGTTCCACCAGAAGTGTGTTTTCATACAAAAACTGTTAATTACAACTAACTTTGTCCATCCGATTCGAACTTTGTTCTTTGATTTGAAGTTCCACCAGAAGTGTGTTTTCATACAAAAACTGTTAATTACAACTAACTTTGTCCATCCGATTCGAACTTTGTTCTTTGATTTGAAGTTCCACTAGAAGTGTGTTTTCATACAAAAACTGTTAATTACAACTAACTTTGTCCATCCGATTCGAACTTTGTTCTTTGATTTGAAGTTCCACCAGAAGTGTGTTTTCATACAAAAACTGTTAATTACAACTAACTTTGTCCATCCGATTCGAACTTTGTTCTTTGATATGAAGTTCCACCAGAAGTGTGTTTTCATACAAAAACTGTTAATTTCAACTAACTTTGTCCATCCGATTCGAACTTTGTACTTTGATTTGAAGTTCCACCAGAAGTGTGTTTTCATACAAAAACTGTTAATTACAACTAACTTTGTCCATCCGATTCGAACTTTGTTCTTTGATTTGAAGTTCCACCAGAAGTGTGTTTTCATACAAAAACTGTTAATTACAACTAACTTTGTCCATCCGATTCGAACTTTGTTCTTTGATATGAAGTTCCACCAGAAGTGTGTTTTCATACAAAAACTGTTAATTACAACTAACTTTGTCCATCCGATTCGAACTTTGTTCTTTGATTTGAAGTTCCACCAGAAGTGTGTTTTCATACAAAAACTGTTAATTACAACTAACTTTGTCCATCCGATTCGAACTTTGTTCTTTGATTTGAAGTTCCACTAGAAGTGTGTTTTCATACAAAAACTGTTAATTACAACTAACTTTGTCCATCCGATTCGAACTTTGTTCTTTGATTTGAAGTTCCACCAGAAGTGTGTTTTCATACAAAAACTATTAATTACAACTAACTTTGTCCATCCGATTCGAACTTTGTACTTTGATTTGAAGTTCCACCAGAAGTGTGTTTTCATACAAAAACTGTTAATTACAACTAACTTTGTCCATCCGATTCGAACTTTGTTCTTTGATATGAAGTTCCACCAGAAGTGTGTTTTCATACAAAAACTGTTAATTACAATTAACTTTGTCCATCCGATTCGAACTTTGTTCTTTGATATGAAGTTCCACCAGAAGTGTGTTTTCATACAAAAACTGTTAATTACAACTAACTTTGTCCATCCGATTCGAACTTTGTTCTTTGATTTGAAGTTCCACCAGAAGTGTGTTTTCATACAAAAACTGTTAATTACAACTAACTTTGTCCATCCGATTCGAACTTTGTTCTTTGATTTGAAGTTCCACCAGAAGTGTGTTTTCATACAAAAACTGTTAATTCCAACTAACTTTGTCCATCCGATTCGAACTTTGTTCTTTGATTTGAAGTTCCACTAGAAGTGTGTTTTCATACAAAAACTGTTAATTACAACTAACTTTGTCCATCCGATTCGAACTTTGTTCTTTGATTTGAAGTTCCACCAGAAGTGTGTTTTCATACAAAAACTGTTAATTACAACTAACTTTGTCCATCCGATTCGAACTTTGTTCTTTGATATGAAGTTCCACCAGAAGTGTGTTTTCATACAAAAACTGTTAATTACAACTAACTTTGTCCATCCGATTCGAACTTTGTTCTTTGATTTGAAGTTCCACCAGAAGTGTGTTTTCATACAAAAACTGTTAATTACAACTAACTTTGTCCATCCGATTCGAACTTTGTTCTTTGATTTGAAGTTCCACTAGAAGTGTGTTTTCATACAAAAACTGTTAATTACAACTAACTTTGTCCATCCGATTCGAACTTTGTTCTTTGATTTGAAGTTCCACCAGAAGTGTGTTTTCATACAAAAACTGTTAATTACAACTAACTTTGTCCATCCGATTCGAACTTTGTACTTTGATTTGAAGTTCCACCAGAAGTGTGTTTTCATACAAAAACTGTTAATTACAACTAACTTTGTCCATCCGATTCGAACTTTGTTCTTTGATATGAAGTTCCACCAGAAGTGTGTTTTCATACAAAAACTGTTAATTACAATTAACTTTGTCCATCCGATTCGAACTTTGTTCTTTGATATGAAGTTCCACCAGAAGTGTGTTTTCATACAAAAACTGTTAATTACAACTAACTTTGTCCATCCGATTCGAACTTTGTTCTTTGATTTGAAGTTCCACCAGAAGTGTGTTTTCATACAAAAACTGTTAATTACAACTAACTTTGTCCATCCGATTCGAACTTTGTTCTTTGATATGAAGTTCCACCAGAAGTGTGTTTTCATACAAAAACTGTTAATTACAATTAACTTTGTCCATCCGATTCGAACTTTGTTCTTTGATATGAAGTTCCACCAGAAGTGTGTTTTCATACAAAAACTGTTAATTACAACTAACTTTGTCCATCCGATTCGAACTTTGTTCTTTGATTTGAAGTTCCACCAGAAGTGTGTTTTCATACAAAAACTGTTAATTACAACTAACTTTGTCCATCCGATTCGAACTTTGTTCTTTGATATGAAGTTCCACCAGAAGTGTGTTTTCATACAAAAACTGTTAATTACAACCAACTTTGTCCATCCGATTCGATCTTTGTTCTTTGATATGAAGTTCCACCCGAAATGTGTTTTCATACAAAAACTGTTAATTACAACTAACTTTGTCCATCCGATTCGAACTTTGTTCTTTGATTTGAAGTTCCACCAGAAGTGTGTTTTCATACAAAAACTGTTAATTACAACTAACTTTGTCCATCCGATTCGAACTTTGTTCTTTGATTGGCAGTTCCACCAGAAGTTTGTTTTCATACAAAAACTGTTAATTACAACTCACTTTGTCCATCCGATTCGAACTTTGTTCTTTGATTTGAAGTTCCACCAGAAGTGTGTTTTCATACAAAAACTGTTAATTACAACTAACTTTGTCCATCCGATTCGAACTTTGTTCTTTGATTTGAAGTTCCACCAGAAGTGTGTTTTCATACAAAAACTGTAAATTACAACCAACTTTGTCCATCCGATTCGAACTTTGTTCTTTGATATGAAGTTCCACCAGAAGTGTGTTTTCATACAAAAACTGTTAATTACAACTAACTTTGTCCATCCGATTCGATCTTTGTTCTTTGATATGAAGTTCCACCAGAAGTGTGTTTTCATACAAAAACTGTTAATTACAACTAACTTTGTCCATCCGATTCGAACTTTGTTCTTTGATATGAAGTTCCACCAGAAGTGTGTTTTCATACAAAAACTGTTAATTACAACTAACTTTGTCCATCCGATTCGAACTTTGTTCTTTGATTTGAAGTTCCACCAGAAGTGTGTTTTCATACAAAAACTGTTAATTACAACTAACTTTGTCCATCCGATTCGAACTTTGTACTTTGATTTGAAGTTCCACCAGAAGTGTGTTTTCATACAAAAACTGTTAATTACAACTAACTTTGTCCATCCGATTCGAACTTTGTTCTTTGATATGAAGTTCCACCAGAAGTGTGTTTTCATACAAAAACTGTTAATTACAATTAACTTTGTCCATCCGATTCGAACTTTGTTCTTTGATATGAAGTTCCACCAGAAGTGTGTTTTCATACAAAAACTGTTAATTACAACTAACTTTGTCCATCCGATTCGAACTTTGTTCTTTGATTTGAAGTTCCACCAGAAGTGTGTTTTCATACAAAAACTGTTAATTACAACTAACTTTGTCCATCCGATTCGAACTTTGTTCTTTGATTTGAAGTTCCACCAGAAGTGTGTTTTCATACAAAAACTGTTAATTACAACTAACTTTGTCCATCCGATTCGAACTTTGTTCTTTGATATGAAGTTCCACCAGAAGTGTGTTTTCATACAAAAACTGTTAATTACAACCAACTTTGTCCATCCGATTCGATCTTTGTTCTTTGATATGAAGTTCCACCCGAAATGTGTTTTCATACAAAAACTTTTAATTACAACTAACTTTGTCCATCCGATTCGAACTTTGTTCTTTGATTTGAAGTTCCACCAGAAGTGTGTTTTCATACAAAAACTGTTAATTACAACTAACTTTGTCCATCCGATTCGAACTTTGTTCTTTGATTTGCAGTTCCACCAGAAGTTTGTTTTCATACAAAAACTGTTAATTACAACTCACTTTGTCCATCCGATTCGAACTTTGTTCTTTGATTTGAAGTTCCACCAGAAGTGTGTTTTCATACAAAAACTATTAATTACAACTAACTTTGTCCATCCGATTCGAACTTTGTTCTTTGATTTGAAGTTCCACCAGAAGTGTGTTTTCATACAAAAACTGTTAATTACAACTAACTTTGTCCATCCGATTCGAACTTTGTTCTTTGATTTGAAGTTCCACCAGAAGTGTGTTTTCATACAAAAACTGTTAATTACAACTAACTTTGTCCATCCGATTCGAACTTTGTTCTTTGATTTGCAGTTCCACCAAAAGTTTGTTTTCATACAAAAACTGTTAATTACAACTCACTTTGTCCATCCGATTCGAACTTTGTTCTTTGATTTGAAGTTCCACCAGAAGTGTGTTTTCATACAAAAACTGTTAATTACAACTAACTTTGTCCATCCGATTCGATCTTTGTTCTTTGATATGAAGTTCCACCAGAAGTGTGTTTTCATACAAAAACTGTTAATTACAACTAACTTTGTCCATCCGATTCGAACTTTGTTCTTTGATATGAAGTTCCACCAGAAGTGTGTTTTCATACAAAAACTGTTAATTACAACTAACTTTGTCCATCCGATTCGAACTTTGTTCTTTGATTTGAAGTTCCACCAGAAGTGTGTTTTCATACAAAAACTGTTAATTACAACTAACTTTGTCCATCCGATTCGAACTTTGTTCTTTGATTTGAAGTTCCACCAGAAGTGTGTTTTCATACAAAAACTGTTAATTACAACTAACTTTGTCCATCCGATTCGAACTTTGTTCTTTGATTTGAAGTTCCACCAGAAGTGTGTTTTCATACAAAAACTGTTAATTACAACTAACTTTGTCCATCCGATTCGAACTTTGTTCGTTGATTTGAAGTTCCACCAGAAGTGTGTTTTCATACAAAAACTATTAATTACAACTAACTTTGTCCATCCGATTCGAACTTTGTTCTTTGATTTGAAGTTCCACCAGAAGTGTGTTTTCATACAAAAACTGTTAATTACAACTAACTTTGTCCATCCGATTCGAACTTTGTTCTTTGATTTGAAGTTCCACCAGAAGTGTGTTTTCATACAAAAACTGTTAATTACAACTAACTTTGTCCATCCGATTCGAACTTTGTTCTTTGATTTGAAGTTCCACCAGAAGTGTGTTTTCATACAAAAACTGTTAATTACAACTAACTTTGTCCATCCGATTCGAACTTTGTTCTTTGATTTGAAGTTCCACCAGAAGTGTGTTTTCATACAAAAACTGTTAATTACAACTAACTTTGTCCATCCGATTCGAACTTTGTTCGTTGATTTGAAGTTCCACCAGAAGTGTGTTTTCATACAAAAACTATTAATTACAACTAACTTTGTCCATCCGATTCGAACTTTGTTCTTTGATTTGAAGTTCCACCAGAAGTGTGTTTTCATACAAAAACTGTTAATTACAACTAACTTTGTCCATCCGATTCGAACTTTGTTCGTTGATTTGAAGTTCCACCAGAAGTGTGTTTTCATACAAAAACTGTTAATTACAACTAACTTTGTCCATCCGATTCGAACTTTGTTCGTTGATTTGAAGTTCCACCAGAAGTGTGTTTTCAAACAAAAACTATTAATTACAACTAACTTTGTCCATCCGATTCGAACTTTGTTCTTTGATTTGAAGTTCCACCAGAAGTGTGTTTTCATACAAAAACTGTTAATTACAACTAACTTTGTCCATCCGATTCGAACTTTGTTCTTTGATTTGAAGTTCCACCAGAAGTGTGTTTTCATACAAAAACTGTTAATTACAACTAACTTTGTCCATCCGATTCGAACTTTGTTCTTTGATTTGAAGTTCCACCAGAAGTGTGTTTTCATACAAAAACTGTTAATTACAACTAACTTTGTCCATCCGATTCGAACTTTGTTCTTTGATTTGAAGTTCCACCAGAAGTGTGTTTTCATACAAAAACTGTTAATTACAACTAACTTTGTCCATCCGATTCGAACTTTGTTCTTTGATTTGAAGTTCCACCAGAAGTGTGTTTTCATACAAAAACTGTTAATTACAACTAACTTTGTCCATCCGATTCGAACTTTGTTCTTTGATTTGAAGTTCCACCAGAAGTGTGTTTTCATACAAAAACTATTAATTACAACTAACTTTGTCCATCCGATTCGAACTTTGTTCTTTGATTTGAAGTTCCACCAGAAGTGTGTTTTCATACAAAAACTGTTAATTACAACTAACTTTGTCCATCCGATTCGAACTTTGTTCTTTGATTTGAAGTTCCACCAGAAGTGTGTTTTCATACAAAAACTGTTAATTACAACTAACTTTGTCCATCCGATTCGAACTTTGTTCTTTGATTTGAAGTTCCACCAGAAGTGTGTTTTCATACAAAAACTGTTAATTACAACTAACTTTGTCCATCCGATTCGAACTTTGTTCGTTGATTTGAAGTTCCACCAGAAGTGTGTTTTCATACAAAAACTGTTAATTACAACTAACTTTGTCCATCCGATTCGAACTTTGTTCTTTGATTTGAAGTTCCACCAGAAGTGTGTTTTCATACAAAAACTGTTAATTACAACTAACTTTGTCCATCCGATTCGAACTTTGTTCTTTGATTTGAAGTTCCACCAGAAGTGTGTTTTCATACAAAAACTGTTAATTACAACTAACTTTGTCCATCCGATTCGAACTTTGTTCTTTGATTTGAAGTTCCACCAGAAGTGTGTTTTCATACAAAAACTGTTAATTACAACTAACTTTGTCCATCCGATTCGAACTTTGTTCTTTGATTTGAAGTTCCACCAGAAGTGTGTTTTCATACAAAAACTGTTAATTACAACTAACTTTGTCCATCCGATTCGAACTTTGTTCTTTGATTTGAAGTTCCACCAGAAGTGTGTTTTCATACAAAAACTGTTAATTACAACTAACTTTGTCCATCCGATTCGAACTTTGTTCTTTGATTTGAAGTTCCACCAGAAGTGTGTTTTCATACAAAAACTGTTAATTACAACTAACTTTGTCCATCCGATTCGAACTTTGTTCTTTGATTTGAAGTTCCACCAGAAGTGTGTTTTCATACAAAAACTGTTAATTACAACTAACTTTGTCCATCCGATTCGAACTTTGTTCTTTGATTTGAAGTTCCACCAGAAGTGTGTTTTCATACAAAAACTGTTAATTACAACTAACTTTGTCCATCCGATTCGAACTTTGTTCGTTGATTTGAAGTTCCACCAGAAGTGTGTTTTCATACAAAAACTATTAATTACAACTAACTTTGTCCATCCGATTCGAACTTTGTTCTTTGATTTGAAGTTCCACCAGAAGTGTGTTTTCATACAAAAACTGTTAATTACAACTAACTTTGTCCATCCGATTCGAACTTTGTTCTTTGATTTGAAGTTCCACCAGAAGTGTGTTTTCATACAAAAACTGTTAATTACAACTAACTTTGTCCATCCGATTCGAACTTTGTTCTTTGATTTGAAGTTCCACCAGAAGTGTGTTTTCATACAAAAACTGTTAATTACAACTAACTTTGTCCATCCGATTCGAACTTTGTTCTTTGATTTGAAGTTCCACCAGAAGTGTGTTTTCATACAAAAACTGTTAATTACAACTAACTTTGTCCATCCGATTCGAACTTTGTTCTTTGATTTGAAGTTCCACCAGAAGTGTGTTTTCATACAAAAACTGTTAATTACAACTAACTTTGTCCATCCGATTCGAACTTTGTTCTTTGATTTGAAGTTCCACCAGAAGTGTGTTTTCATACAAAAACTGTTAATTACAACTAACTTTGTCCATCCGATTCGAACTTTGTTCTTTGATTTGAAGTTCCACCAGAAGTGTGTTTTCATACAAAAACTGTTAATTACAACTAACTTTGTCCATCCGATTCGAACTTTGTTCTTTGATTTGAAGTTCCACCAGAAGTGTGTTTTCATACAAAAACTGTTAATTACAACTAACTTTGTCCATCCGATTCGAACTTTGTTCTTTGATTTGAAGTTCCACCAGAAGTGTGTTTTCATACAAAAACTGTTAATTACAACTAACTTTGTCCATCCGATTCGAACTTTGTTCGTTGATTTGAAGTTCCACCAGAAGTGTGTTTTCATACAAAAACTATTAATTACAACTAACTTTGTCCATCCGATTCGAACTTTGTTCTTTGATTTGAAGTTCCACCAGAAGTGTGTTTTCATACAAAAACTGTTAATTACAACTAACTTTGTCCATCCGATTCGAACTTTGTTCTTTGATTTGAAGTTCCACCAGAAGTGTGTTTTCATACAAAAACTGTTAATTACAACTAACTTTGTCCATCCGATTCGAACTATGTTCTTTGATTTGAAGTTCCACCAGAAGTGTGTTTTCATACAAAAACTGTTAATTACAACTAACTTTGTCCATCCGATTCGAACTTTGTTCTTTGATTTGAAGTTCCACCAGAAGTGTGTTTTCATACAAAAACTGTTAATTACAACTAACTTTGTCCATCCGATTCGAACTTTGTTCTTTGATTTGAAGTTCCACCAGAAGTGTGTTTTCATACAAAAACTGTTAATTACAACTAACTTTGTCCATCCGATTCGAACTTTGTTCTTTGATTTGAAGTTCCACCAGAAGTGTGTTTTCATACAAAAACTGTTAATTACAACTAACTTTGTCCATCCGATTCGAACTTTGTTCTTTGATTTGAAGTTCCACCAGAAGTGTGTTTTCATACAAAAACTGTTAATTACAACTAACTTTGTCCATCCGATTCGAACTTTGTTCTTTGATTTGAAGTTCCACCAGAAGTGTGTTTTCATACAAAAACTGTTAATTACAACTAACTTTGTCCATCCGATTCGAACTTTGTTCTTTGATTTGAAGTTCCACCAGAAGTGTGTTTTCATACAAAAACTGTTAATTACAACTAACTTTGTCCATCCGATTCGAACTTTGTTCTTTGATTTGAAGTTCCACCAGAAGTGTGTTTTCATACAAAAACTGTTAATTACAACTAACTTTGTCCATCCGATTCGAACTTTGTTCTTTGATTTGAAGTTCCACCAGAAGTGTGTTTTCATACAAAAACTGTTAATTACAACTAACTTTGTCCATCCGATTCGAACTTTGTTCGTTGATTTGAAGTTCCACCAGAAGTGTGTTTTCATACAAAAACTATTAATTACAACTAACTTTGTCCATCCGATTCGAACTTTGTTCTTTGATTTGAAGTTCCACCAGAAGTGTGTTTTCATACAAAAACTGTTAATTACAACTAACTTTGTCCATCCGATTCGAACTTTGTTCTTTGATTTGAAGTTCCACCAGAAGTGTGTTTTCATACAAAAACTGTTAATTACAACTAACTTTGTCCATCCGATTCGAACTTTGTTCTTTGATTTGAAGTTCCACCAGAAGTGTGTTTTCATACAAAAACTGTTAATTACAACTAACTTTGTCCATCCGATTCGAACTTTGTTCTTTGATTTGAAGTTCCACCAGAAGTGTGTTTTCATACAAAAACTGTTAATTACAACTAACTTTGTCCATCCGATTCGAACTTTGTTCTTTGATTTGAAGTTCCACCAGAAGTGTGTTTTCATACAAAAACTGTTAATTACAACTAACTTTGTCCATCCGATTCGAACTTTGTTCTTTGATTTGAAGTTCCACCAGAAGTGTGTTTTCATACAAAAACTGTTAATTACAACTAACTTTGTCCATCCGATTCGAACTTTGTTCGTTGATTTGAAGTTCCACCAGAAGTGTGTTTTCATACAAAAACTATTAATTACAACTAACTTTGTCCATCCGATTCGAACTTTGTTCTTTGATTTGAAGTTCCACCAGAAGTGTGTTTTCATACAAAAACTGTTAATTACAACTAACTTTGTCCATCCGATTCGAACTTTGTTCTTTGATTTGAAGTTCCACCAGAAGTGTGTTTTCATACAAAAACTGTTAATTACAACTAACTTTGTCCATCCGATTCGAACTTTGTTCGTTGATTTGAAGTTCCACCAGAAGTGTGTTTTCATACAAAAACTGTTAATTACAACTAACTTTGTCCATCCGATTCGAACTTTGTTCTTTGATTTGAAGTTCCACCAGAAGTGTGTTTTCATACAAAAACTGTTAATTACAACTAACTTTGTCCATCCGATTCGAACTTTGTTCTTTGATTTGAAGTTCCACCAGAAGTGTGTTTTCATACAAAAACTGTTAATTACAACTAACTTTGTCCATCCGATTCGAACTTTGTTCTTTGATTTGAAGTTCCACCAGAAGTGTGTTTTCATACAAAAACTGTTAATTACAACTAACTTTGTCCATCCGATTCGAACTTTGTTCTTTGATTTGAAGTTCCACCAGAAGTGTGTTTTCATACAAAAACTGTTAATTACAACTAACTTTGTCCATCCGATTCGAACTTTGTTCTTTGATTTGAAGTTCCACCAGAAGTGTGTTTTCATACAAAAACTGTTAATTACAACTAACTTTGTCCATCCGATTCGAACTTTGTTCTTTGATTTGAAGTTCCACCAGAAGTGTGTTTTCATACAAAAACTGTTAATTACAACTAACTTTGTCCATCCGATTCGAACTTTGTTCTTTGATTTGAAGTTCCACCAGAAGTGTGTTTTCATACAAAAACTGTTAATTACAACTAACTTTGTCCATCCGATTCGAACTTTGTTCTTTGATTTGAAGTTCCACCAGAAGTGTGTTTTCATACAAAAACTGTTAATTACAACTAACTTTGTCCATCCGATTCGAACTTTGTTCGTTGATTTGAAGTTCCACCAGAAGTGTGTTTTCATACAAAAACTGTTAATTACAACTAACTTTGTCCATCCGATTCGAACTTTGTTCTTTGATTTGAAGTTCCACCAGAAGTGTGTTTTCATACAAAAACTGTTAATTACAACTAACTTTGTCCATCCGATTCGAACTTTGTTCTTTGATTTGAAGTTCCACCAGAAGTGTGTTTTCATACAAAAACTGTTAATTACAACTAACTTTGTCCATCCGATTCGAACTTTGTTCTTTGATTTGAAGTTCCACCAGAAGTGTGTTTTCATACAAAAACTGTTAATTACAACTAACTTTGTCCATCCGATTCGAACTTTGTTCTTTGATTTGAAGTTCCACCAGAAGTGTGTTTTCATACAAAAACTGTTAATTACAACTAACTTTGTCCATCCGATTCGAACTTTGTTCTTTGATTTGAAGTTCCACCAGAAGTGTGTTTTCATACAAAAACTGTTAATTACAACTAACTTTGTCCATCCGATTCGAACTTTGTTCTTTGATTTGAAGTTCCACCAGAAGTGTGTTTTCATACAAAAACTGTTAATTACAACTAACTTTGTCCATCCGATTCGAACTTTGTTCTTTGATTTGAAGTTCCACCAGAAGTGTGTTTTCATACAAAAACTGTTAATTACAACTAACTTTGTCCATCCGATTCGAACTTTGTTCTTTGATTTGAAGTTCCACCAGAAGTGTGTTTTCATACAAAAACTGTTAATTACAACTAACTTTGTCCATCCGATTCGAACTTTGTTCTTTGATTTGAAGTTCCACCAGAAGTGTGTTTTCATACAAAAACTGTTAATTACAACTAACTTTGTCCATCCGATTCGAACTTTGTTCTTTGATTTGAAGTTCCACCAGAAGTGTGTTTTCATACAAAAACTGTTAATTACAACTAACTTTGTCCATCCGATTCGAACTTTGTTCTTTGATTTGAAGTTCCACCAGAAGTGTGTTTTCATACAAAAACTGTTAATTACAACTAACTTTGTCCATCCGATTCGAACTTTGTTCTTTGATTTGAAGTTCCACCAGAAGTGTGTTTTCATACAAAAACTGTTAATTACAACTAACTTTGTCCATCCGATTCGAACTTTGTTCTTTGATTTGAAGTTCCACCAGAAGTGTGTTTTCATACAAAAACTGTTAATTACAACTAACTTTGTCCATCCGATTCGAACTTTGTTCTTTGATTTGAAGTTCCACCAGAAGTGTGTTTTCATACAAAAACTGTTAATTACAACTAACTTTGTCCATCCGATTCGAACTTTGTTCTTTGATTTGAAGTTCCACCAGAAGTGTGTTTTCATACAAAAACTGTTAATTACAACTAACTTTGTCCATCCGATTCGAACTTTGTTCTTTGATTTGAAGTTCCACCAGAAGTGTGTTTTCATACAAAAACTGTTAATTACAACTAACTTTGTCCATCCGATTCGAACTTTGTTCTTTGATTTGAAGTTCCACCAGAAGTGTGTTTTCATACAAAAACTGTTAATTACAACTAACTTTGTCCATCCGATTCGAACTTTGTTCTTTGATTTGAAGTTCCACCAGAAGTGTGTTTTCATACAAAAACTGTTAATTACAACTAACTTTGTCCATCCGATTCGAACTTTGTTCTTTGATTTGAAGTTCCACCAGAAGTGTGTTTTCATACAAAAACTGTTAATTACAACTAACTTTGTCCATCCGATTCGAACTTTGTTCTTTGATTTGAAGTTCCACCAGAAGTGTGTTTTCATACAAAAACTGTTAATTACAACTAACTTTGTCCATCCGATTCGAACTTTGTTCTTTGATTTGAAGTTCCACCAGAAGTGTGTTTTCATACAAAAACTGTTAATTACAACTAACTTTGTCCATCCGATTCGAACTTTGTTCTTTGATTTGAAGTTCCACCAGAAGTGTGTTTTCATACAAAAACTGTTAATTACAACTAACTTTGTCCATCCGATTCGAACTTTGTTCTTTGATTTGAAGTTCCACCAGAAGTGTGTTTTCATACAAAAACTGTTAATTACAACTAACTTTGTCCATCCGATTCGAACTTTGTTCTTTGATTTGAAGTTCCACCAGAAGTGTGTTTTCATACAAAAACTGTTTATTACAACTAACTTTGTCCATCCGATTCGAACTTTGTTCTTTGATTTGAAGTTCCACCAGAAGTGTGTTTTCATACAAAAACTGTTAATTACAACTAACTTTGTCCATCCGATTCGAACTTTGTTCTTTGATTTGAAGTTCCACCAGAAGTGTGTTTTCATACAAAAACTGTTAATTACAACTAACTTTGTCCATCCGATTCGAACTTTGTTCTTTGATTTGAAGTTCCACCAGAAGTGTGTTTTCATACAAAAACTGTTAATTACAACTAACATTGTCCATCCGATTCGAACTTTGTTCTTTGATTTGAAGTTCCACCAGAAGTGTGTTTTCATACAAAAACTGTTAATTACAACTAACTTTGTCCATCCGATTCGAACTTTGTTCTTTGATTTGAAGTTCCACCAGAAGTGTGTTTTCATACAAAAACTGTTAATTACAACTAACTTTGTCCATCCGATTCGAACTTTGTTCTTTGATTTGAAGTTCCACCAGAAGTGTGTTTTCATACAAAAACTGTTAATTACAACTAACTTTGTCCATCCGATTCGAACTTTGTTCTTTGATTTGAAGTTCCACCAGAAGTGTGTTTTCATACAAAAACTGTTAATTACAACTAACTTTGTCCATCCGATTCGAACTTTGTTCTTTGATTTGAAGTTCCACCAGAAGTGTGTTTTCATACAAAAACTGTTAATTACAACTAACTTTGTCCATCCGATTCGAACTTTGTTCTTTGATTTGAAGTTCCACCAGAAGTGTGTTTTCATACAAAAACTGTTAATTACAACTAACTTTGTCCATCCGATTCGAACTTTGTTCTTTGATTTGAAGTTCCACCAGAAGTGTGTTTTCATACAAAAACTGTTAATTACAACTAACTTTGTCCATCCGATTCGAACTTTGTTCTTTGATTTGAAGTTCCACCAGAAGTGTGTTTTCATACAAAAACTGTTAATTACAACTAACTTTGTCCATCCGATTCGAACTTTGTTCTTTGATTTGAAGTTCCACCAGAAGTGTGTTTTCATACAAAAACTGTTAATTACAACTAACTTTGTCCATCCGATTCGAACTTTGTTCTTTGATTTGAAGTTCCACCAGAAGTGTGTTTTCATACAAAAACTGTTAATTACAACTCACTTTGTCCATCCGATTCGAACTTTGTTCTTTGATTTGAAGTTCCACCAGAAGTGTGTTTTCATACAAAAACTGTTAATTACAACTAACTTTGTCCATCCGATTCGAACTTTGTTCTTTGATTTGAAGTTCCACCAGAAGTGTGTTTTCATACAAAAACTGTTAATTACAACTAACTTTGTCCATCCGATTCGAACTTTGTTCTTTGATTTGAAGTTCCACCAGAAGTGTGTTTTCATACAAAAACTGTTAATTACAACTAACTTTGTCCATCCGATTCGAACTTTGTTCTTTGATTTGAAGTTCCACCAGAAGTGTGTTTTCATACAAAAACTGTTAATTACAACTAACTTTGTCCATCCGATTCGAACTTTGTTCGTTGATTTGAAGTTCCACCAGAAGTGTGTTTTCATACAAAAACTATTAATTACAACTAACTTTGTCCATCCGATTCGAACTTTGTTCTTTGATTTGAAGTTCCACCAGAAGTGTGTTTTCATACAAAAACTGTTAATTACAACTAACTTTGTCCATCCGATTCGAACTTTGTTCTTTGATTTGAAGTTCCACCAGAAGTGTGTTTTCATACAAAAACTGTTAATTACAACTAACTTTGTCCATCCGATTCGAACTTTGTTCTTTGATTTGAAGTTCCACCAGAAGTGTGTTTTCATACAAAAACTGTTAATTACAACTAACTTTGTCCATCCGATTCGAACTTTGTTCTTTGATTTGAAGTTCCACCAGAAGTGTGTTTTCATACAAAAACTGTTAATTACAACTAACTTTGTCCATCCGATTCGAACTTTGTTCTTTGATTTGAAGTTCCACCAGAAGTGTGTTTTCATACAAAAACTGTTAATTACAACTAACTTTGTCCATCCGATTCGAACTTTGTTCTTTGATTTGAAGTTCCACCAGAAGTGTGTTTTCATACAAAAACTGTTAATTACAACTAACTTTGTCCATCCGATTCGAACTTTGTTCTTTGATTTGAAGTTCCACCAGAAGTGTGTTTTCATACAAAAACTGTTAATTACAACTAACTTTGTCCATCCGATTCGAACTTTGTTCTTTGATTTGAAGTTCCACCAGAAGTGTGTTTTCATACAAAAACTGTTAATTACAACTAACTTTGTCCATCCGATTCGAACTTTGTTCTTTGATTTGAAGTTCCACCAGAAGTGTGTTTTCATACAAAAACTGTTAATTACAACTAACTTTGTCCATCCGATTCGAACTTTGTTCTTTGATTTGAAGTTCCACCAGAAGTGTGTTTTCATACAAAAACTGTTAATTACAACTAACTTTGTCCATCCGATTCGAACTTTGTTCTTTGATTTGAAGTTCCACCAGAAGTGTGTTTTCATACAAAAACTGTTAATTACAACTAACTTTGTCCATCCGATTCGAACTTTGTTCTTTGATTTGAAGTTCCACCAGAAGTGTGTTTTCATACAAAAACTGTTAATTACAACTAACTTTGTCCATCCGATTCGAACTTTGTTCTTTGATTTGAAGTTCCACCAGAAGTGTGTTTTCATACAAAAACTGTTAATTACAACTAACTTTGTCCATCCGATTCGAACTTTGTTCGTTGATTTGAAGTTCCACCAGAAGTGTGTTTTCATACAAAAACTATTAATTACAACTAACTTTGTCCATCCGATTCGAACTTTGTTCTTTGATTTGAAGTTCCACCAGAAGTGTGTTTTCATACAAAAACTGTTAATTACAACTAACTTTGTCCATCCGATTCGAACTTTGTTCTTTGATTTGAAGTTCCACCAGAAGTGTGTTTTCATACAAAAACTGTTAATTACAACTAACTTTGTCCATCCGATTCGAACTTTGTTCTTTGATTTGAAGTTCCACCAGAAGTGTGTTTTCATACAAAAACTGTTAATTACAACTAACTTTGTCCATCCGATTCGAACTTTGTTCTTTGATTTGAAGTTCCACCAGAAGTGTGTTTTCATACAAAAACTGTTAATTACAACTAACTTTGTCCATCCGATTCGAACTTTGTTCTTTGATTTGAAGTTCCACCAGAAGTGTGTTTTCATACAAAAACTGTTAATTACAACTAACTTTGTCCATCCGATTCGAACTTTGTTCTTTGATTTGAAGTTCCACCAGAAGTGTGTTTTCATACAAAAACTGTTAATTACAACTAACTTTGTCCATCCGATTCGAACTTTGTTCTTTGATTTGAAGTTCCACCAGAAGTGTGTTTTCATACAAAAACTGTTAATTACAACTAACTTTGTCCATCCGATTCGAACTTTGTTCTTTGATTTGAAGTTCCACCAGAAGTGTGTTTTCATACAAAAACTGTTAATTACAACTAACTTTGTCCATCCGATTCGAACTTTGTTCTTTGATTTGAAGTTCCACCAGAAGTGTGTTTTCATACAAAAACTGTTAATTACAACTAACTTTGTCCATCCGATTCGAACTTTGTTCTTTGATTTGAAGTTCCACCAGAAGTGTGTTTTCATACAAAAACTGTTAATTACAACTAACTTTGTCCATCCGATTCGAACTTTGTTCTTTGATTTGAAGTTCCACCAGAAGTGTGTTTTCATACAAAAACTGTTAATTACAACTAACTTTGTCCATCCGATTCGAACTTTGTTCTTTGATTTGAAGTTCCACCAGAAGTGTGTTTTCATACAAAAACTGTTAATTACAACTAACTTTGTCCATCCGATTCGAACTTTGTTCTTTGATTTGAAGTTCCACCAGAAGTGTGTTTTCATACAAAAACTGTTAATTACAACTAACTTTGTCCATCCGATTCGAACTTTGTTCTTTGATTTGAAGTTCCACCAGAAGTGTGTTTTCATACAAAAACTGTTAATTACAACTAACTTTGTCCATCCGATTCGAACTTTGTTCTTTGATTTGAAGTTCCACCAGAAGTGTGTTTTCATACAAAAACTGTTAATTACAACTAACTTTGTCCATCCGATTCGAACTTTGTTCTTTGATTTGAAGTTCCACCAGAAGTGTGTTTTCATACAAAAACTGTTAATTACAACTAACTTTGTCCATCCGATTCGAACTTTGTTCTTTGATTTGAAGTTCCACCAGAAGTGTGTTTTCATACAAAAACTGTTAATTACAACTAACTTTGTCCATCCGATTCGAACTTTGTTCTTTGATTTGAAGTTCCACCAGAAGTGTGTTTTCATACAAAAACTGTTAATTACAACTAACTTTGTCCATCCGATTCGAACTTTGTTCTTTGATTTGAAGTTCCACCAGAAGTGTGTTTTCATACAAAAACTGTTAATTACAACTAACTTTGTCCATCCGATTCGAACTTTGTTCTTTGATTTGAAGTTCCACCAGAAGTGTGTTTTCATACAAAAACTGTTAATTACAACTAAATTTGTCCATCCGATTCGAACTTTGTTCTTTGATTTGAAGTTCCACCAGAAGTGTGTTTTCATACAAAAACTGTTAAATAGAACTAACTTTGTCCATCCGATTCGAACTTTGTTCTTTGATTTGAAGTTCCACCAGAAGTGTGTTTTCATACAAAAACTGTTAATTACAACTAACTTTGTCCATCCGATTCGATCTTTGTTCTTTGATTTGAAGTTCCACCAGAAGTGTGTTTTCATACAAAAACTGTTAATTACAACTAACTTTGTCCATCCGATTCGAACTTTGTTCTTTGATTTGAAGTTCCACCAGAATTGTGTTTTCATACAAAAACTGTTAATTACAACTAACTTTGTCCATCCGATTCGAACTTTGTTCTTTGATTTGAAGTTCCACCAGAAGTGTGTTTTCATACAAAAACTGTTAATTACAACTAACTTTGTCCATCCGATTCGAACTTTGTTCTTTGATTTGAAGTTCCACCAGAATTGTGTTTTCATACAAAAACTGTTAATTACAACTAACTTTGTCCATCCGATTCGAACTTTGTTCTTTGATTTGAAGTTCCACCAGAAGTGTGTTTTCATACAAAAACTGTTAATTACAACTAACTTTGTCCATCCGATTCGATCTTTGTTCTTTGATTTGAAGTTCCACCAGAAGTGTGTTTTCATACAAAAACTGTTAATTACAACTAACTTTGTCCATCCGATTCGAACTTTGTACTTTGATACGAAGTTCCACCAGAAGTGTGTTTTCATACAAAAACTGTTAATTACAACTAACTTTGTCCATCCGATTCGAACTTTGTTCTTTGATTTGAAGTTCCACCAGAAGTGTGTTTTCATACAAAAACTGTTAATTACAACTAACTTTGTCCATCCGATTCGAACTTTGTTCTTTGATTTGAAGTTCCACCAGAAGTGTGTTTTCATACAAAAACTGTTAATTACAACTAACTTTGTCCATCCGAAACGAACTTTGTTCTTTGATATGAAGTTCCACCAGAAGTGTGTTTTCATACAAAAACTGTTAATTACAACTAACTTTGTCCATCCTATTCGAACTTTGTTCTTTGATTTGAAGTTCCACCAGAAGTGTGTTTTCATACAAAAACTGTTAATTACAACTAACTTTGTCCATCCGATTCGAACTTTGTTCTTTGATTTGAAGTTCCACCAGAAGTGTGTTTTCATACAAAAACTGTTAATTACAACTAACTTTGTCCATCCGATTCGAACTTTGTTCTTTGATTTGAAGTTCCACCAGAATTGTGTTTTCATACAAAAACTGTTAATTACAACTAACTTTGTCCATCCGATTCGAACTTTGTTCTTTGATTTGCAGTTCCTCCAGAAGTGTGTTTTCATACAAAAACTGTTAATTACAACTAACTTTGTCCATCGGATTCGAACTTTGTTCTTTGATTTGAAGTTCCACCAGAAGTGTGTTTTCATACAAAAACTGTTAATTACAACTAACTTTGTCCATCCGATTCGAACTTTGTTCTTTGATTTGAAGTTCCACCAGAAGTTTGTTTTCATACAAAAACTGTTAATTACAACTAACTTTGTCCATCCGATTCGATCTTTATTCTTTGATATGAAGTTCCACCAGAAGTGTGTTTTCATACAAAAACTGTTAATTACAACTAACTTTGTCCATCCGATTCGAACTTTGTTCTTTGATTTGAAGTTCCACCAGAAGTGTGTTTTCATACAAAAACTGTTAATTACAACTAACTTTGTCCATCCGATTCGAACTTTGTTCTTTGATATGAAGTTCCACCAGAAGTGTGTTTTCATACAAAAACTGTTAATTACAACTAACTTTGTCCATCCGATTCGATCTTTGTTCTTTGATATGAAGTTCCACCAGAAGTGTGTTTTCATACAAAAACTGTTAATTACAACTAACTTTGTCCATCCGATTCGAACTTTGTTCTTTGATTTGAAGTTCCACCAGAAGTGTGTTTTCATACAAAAACTGTTAATTACAACTAACTTTGTCCATCCGATTCGAACTTTGTTCTTTGATTTGAAGTTCCACCAGAAGTGTGTTTTCATACAAAAACTGTTAATTACAACTAACTTTGTCCATCCGATTCGAACTTTGTTCTTTGATTTGAAGTTCCACCAGAAGTGTGTTTTCATAAAAAAAACTGTTAATTACAACTAACTTTGTCCATCCGATTCGAACTTTGTTCTTTGATATGAAGTTCCACCAGGAATGAGTTTTCATACAAAAACTGTTAATTACAACTAACTTTGTCCATCCGATTCGATCTTTGTTCTTTGATATGAAGTTCCACCAGAAGTGTGTTTTCATACAAAAACTGTTAATTACAACTAACTTTGTCCATCCGATTCGAACTTTGTTCTTTGATTGGAAGTTCCACCAGAAGTGTGTTTTCATACAAAAACTGTTAATTACAACTAACTTTGTCCATCCGATTCGAACTTTGTTCTTTGATACGAAGTTCCACCAGAAGTGTGTTTTCATACAAAAACTGTTAATTACAACTAACTTTGTCCATCCGAAACGAACTTTGTTCTTTGATATGAAGTTCCACCAGAAGTGTGTTTTCATACAAAAACTGTTAATTACAACTAACTTTGTCCATCCGATTCGAACTTTGTTCTTTGATTTGAAGTTCCACCAGAAGTGTGTTTTCATACAAAAACTGTAAATTACAACTAACTTTGTCCATCCGATTCGAACTTTGTTCTTTGATTTGCAGTTCCTCCAGAAGTGTGTTTTCATACAAAAACTGTTAATTACAACTAACTTTGTCCATCCGATTCGAACTTTGTTCTTTGATTTGAAGTTCCACCAGAAGTGTGTTTTCATACAAAAACTGTTAATTACAACTAACTTTGTTCATCCGATTCGAACTTTGTTCTTTGATTGGAAGTTCCACCAGAAGTGTGTTTTCATACAAAAACTGTTAATTACAACTAACTTTGTCCATCCGATTCGAACTTTGTTCTTTGATTTGAAGTTCCACCAGAAGTGTGTTTTCATACAAAAACTGTTAATTACAACTAACTTTGTCCATCCGATTCGAACTTTGTTCTTTGATATGAAGTTCCACCAGAAGTGTGTTTTCATACAAAAACTGTTAATTACAACTAACTTTGTCCATCCGATTCGAACTTTGTTCTTTGATACGAAGTTCCACCAGAAGTGTGTTTTCATACAAAAACTGTTAATTACAACTAACTTTGTCCATCCGATTCGAACTTTGTTCTTTGATTTGCAGTTCCTCCAGAAGTGTGTTTTCATACAAAAACTGTTAATTACAACTAACTTTGTCCATCCGATTCGAACTTTGTTCTTTGATTTGAAGTTCCACCAGAAGTGTGTTTTCATACAAAAACTGTTAATTACAACTAACTTTGTTCATCCGATTCGAACTTTGTTCTTTGATACGAAGTTCCACCAGAAGTGTGTTTTCATACAAAAACTGTTAATTAGAACTAACTTTGTCCATTCGATTCGAACTTTGTTCTTTGATATGAAGTTCCACCAGAAGTGTGTTTTCATACAAAAACTGTTAATTACAACTAACTTTGTCCATCCGATTCGAACTTTGTTCTTTGATATGAAGTTCCACCAGAAGTGTGTTTTCATACAAAAACTGTTAATTACAACTAACTTTGTCCATCCGATTCGAACTTTGTTCTTTGATATGAAGTTCCACCAGAAGTGTGTTTTCATACAAAAACTGTTAATTACAACTAACTTTGTCCATCCGATTCGAACTTTGTTCTTTGATTTGCAGTTCCTCCAGAAGTGTGTTTTCATACAAAAACTGTTAATTACAACTCACTTTGTCCATCCGATTCGAACTTTGTTCTTTGATTTGAAGTTCCACCAGAAGTGTGTTTTCATACAAAAACTGTTAATTACAACTAACTTTGTTCATCCGATTCGAACTTTGTTCTTTGATACGAAGTTCCACCAGAAGTGTGTTTTCATACAAAAACTGTTAATTAGAACTAACTTTGTCCATTCGATTCGAACTTTGTTCGTTGATATGAAGTTCCACCAGAAGTGTGTTTTCATACAAAAACTGTTAATTACAACTAACTTTGTCCATTCGATTCGAACTTTGTTCTTTGATTTGAAGTTCCACCAGAAGTGTGTTTTCATACAAAAACTGTTAATTACAACTAACTTTGTCCATCCGATTCGAACTTTGTTCTTTGATATGAAGTTCCACCAGAAGTGTGTTTTCATACAAAAACTGTTAATTACAACTAACTTTGTCCATCCGATTCGAACTTTGTTCTTTGATATGAAGTTCCACCAGAAGTGTGTTTTCATACAAAAACTGTTAATTACAACTAACTTTGTCCATCCGATTCTAACTTTGTTCTTTGATACGAAGTTCCACCAGAAGTGTGTTTTCATACAAAAACTGTTAATTACAACTCACTTTGTCCATCCGATTCGAACTTTGTTCTTTGATTTGAAGTTCCACCAGAAGTGTGTTTTCATACAAAAACTGTTAATTACAACTCAGTTTGTCCATCCGATTCGAACTTTGTTCTTTGATTTGAAGTTCCACCAGAAGTGTGTTTTCATACAAAAACTGTTAATTACAACTAACTTTGTTCATCCGATTCGAACTTTGTTCTTTGATACGAAGTTCCACCAGAAGTGTGTTTTCATACAAAAACTGTTAATTAGAACTAACTTTGTCCGTCCGATTCGAACTTCGTTCTTTGATATGAAGTTCCACCAGAAGTGTGTTTTCATACAAAAACTGTTAATTACAACTAACTTTGTCCATTCGATTCGAACTTTGTTCTTTGATTTGAAGTTCCACCAGAAGTGTGTTTTCATACAAAAACTGTTAATTACAACTAACTTTGTCCATCCGATTCGAACTTTGTTCTTTGATATGAAGTTCCACCAGAAGTGTGTTTTCATACAAAAACTGTTAATTACAACTAACTTTGTTCATCCGATTCGAACTTTGTTCTTTGATATGAAGTTCCACCAGAAGTGTGTTTTCATACAAAAACTGTTAATTACAACTAACTTTGTCCATCCGATTCTAACTTTGTTCTTTGATACGAAGTTCCACCAGAAGTGTGTTTTCATACAAAAACTGTTAATTACAACTCACTTTGTCCATCCGATTCGAACTTTGTTCTTTGATTTGAAGTTCCACCAGAAGTGTGTTTTCATACAAAAACTGTTAATTACAACTCAGTTTGTCCATCCGATTCGAACTTTGTTCTTTGATTTGAAGTTCCACCAGAAGTGTGTTTTCATACAAAAACTGTTAATTACAACTAACTTTGTTCATCCGATTCGAACTTTGTTCGTTGATATGAAGTTCCACCAGAAGTGTGTTTTCATACAAAAACTGTTAATTACAACTAACTTTGTCCATTCGATTCGAACTTTGTTCTTTGATATGAAGTTCCACCCGAAATGTGTTTTCATACAAAAACTGTTAATTACAACTCAGTTTGTCCATCCGATTCGAACTTTGTTCTTTGATTTGAAGTTCCTCCAGAAGTGTGTTTTCATACAAAAACTGTTAATTACAACTAACTTTGTCCATTCGATTCGAACTTTGTTCTTTGATTTGAAGTTCCACCAGAAGTGTGTTTTCATACAAAAACTGTTAATTACAACTAACTTTGTCCATCCGATTCGAACTTTGTTCTTTGATATGAAGTTCCACCAGAAGTGTGTTTTCATACAAAAACTGTTAATTACAACTAACTTTGTTCATCCGATTCGAACTTTGTTCTTTGATATGAAGTTCCACCAGAAGTGTGTTTTCATACAAAAACTGTTAATTACAACTCACTTTGTCCATCCGATTCGAACTTTGTTCTTTGATATGAAGTTCCACCAGAAGTGTGTTTTCATACAAAAACTGTTAATTACAACTAACTTTGTCCATCCGATTCGAACTTTGTTCTTTGTTTTGCAGTTCCTCCAGAAGTGTGTTTTCATACAAAAACTGTTAATTACAACTCACTTTGTCCATCCGATTCGAACTTTGTTCTTTGATTTGAAGTTCCACCAGAAGTGTGTTTTCATACAAAAACTGTTAATTACAACTAACTTTGTTCATCCGATTCGAACTTTGTTCTTTGATACGAAGTTCCACCAGAAGTGTGTTTTCATACAAAAACTGTTAATTAGAACTAACTTTGTCCATTCGATTCGAACTTTGTTCGTTGATATGAAGTTCCACCAGAAGTGTGTTTTCATACAAAAACTGTTAATTACAACTCACTTTGTCCATCCGATTCGAACTTTGTTCTTTGATTTGAAGTTCCACCAGAAGTGTGTTTTCATACAAAAACTGTTAATTACAACTAACTTTGTCCATCCGATTCGAACTTTGTTCTTTGATATGAAGTTCCACCAGAAGTGTGTTTTCATACAAAAACTGTTAATTACAACTAACTTTGTCCATCCGATTCGAACTTTGTTCTTTGATATGAAGTTCCACCAGAAGTGTGTTTTCATACAAAAACTGTTAATTACAACTAACTTTGTCCATCCGATTCGAACTTTGTTCTTTGATTTGCAGTTCCTCCAGAAGTGTGTTTTCATACAAAAACTGTTAATTACAACTCACTTTGTCCATCCGATTCGAACTTTGTTCTTTGATTTGAAGTTCCACCAGAAGTGTGTTTTCATACAAAAACTGTTAATTACAACTCAGTTTGTCCATCCGATTCGAACTTTGTTCTTTGATTTGAAGTTCCACCAGAAGTGTGTTTTCATACAAAAACTGTTAATTACAACTAACTTTGTTCATCCGATTCGAACTTTGTTCGTTGATATGAAGTTCCACCAGAAGTGTGTTTTCATACAAAAACTGTTAATTACAACTAACTTTGTCCATTCGATTCGAACTTTGTTCGTTGATATGAAGTTCCACCAGAAGTGTGTTTTCATACAAAAACTGTTAATTACAACTCACTTTGTCCATCCGATTCGAACTTTGTTCTTTGATTTGAAGTTCCACCAGAAGTTTGTTTTCATACAAAAACTGTTAATTACAACTAACTTTGTCCATCCGATTCGAACTTTGTTCTTTGATATGCAGTTCCACCAGAAGTGTGTTTTCATACAAAAACTGTTAATTACAACTAACTTTGTTCATCCGATTCGAACTTTGTTCTTTGATACGAAGTTCCACCAGAAGTGTGTTTTCATACAAAAACTGTTAATTAGAACTAACTTTGTCCATTCGATTCGAACTTTGTTCGTTGATATGAAGTTGCACCAGAAGTGTGTTTTCATACAAAAACTGTTAATTACAACTAACTTTGTCCATCCGATTCGAACTTTGTTCATTGATACGAAGTTCCACCAGAAGTGTGTTTTCATACAAAAACTGTTAATGAGAACTAACTTTGTCCATCCGATTCGAATTTTGTTCGTTGATATGAAGTTCCACCAGAAGTGTGTTTTCATACAAAAACTGTTAATTACAACTAACTTTGTCCATCCGATTCGAACTTTGTTCTTTGATTTGAAGTTCCACCAGAAGTGTGTTTTCATACAAAAACTGTTAATTACAACTAACTTTGTCCATCGGATTCGAACTTTGTTCTTTGATTTGAAGTTCCACCAGAAGTGTGTTTTCATACAAAAACTGTTAATTACAACTAACTTTGTCCATCCGATTCGAACTTTGTTCTTTGATTTGAAGTTCCACCAGAAGTGTGTTTTCATACAAAAACTGTTAATTACAACTAACTTTGTCCATCCGATTCGAACTTTGTTCTTTGATTTGAAGTTCCACCAGAAGTGTGTTTTCATACAAAAACTGTTAATTACAACTAACTTCGTCCATCCGATTCGAACTTTGTTCTTTGATTTGAAGTTCCACCAGAAGGGTGTTTTCATACAAAAACTGTTAATTACAACTAACTTTGTCCATCCGATTCGAACTTTGTTCGTTGATATGAAGTTCCACCAGAAGTGTGTTTTCATACAAAAACTGTTAATTACAACTAACTTTGTCCATCCGATTCGAACTTTGTTCGTTGATATGAAGTTCCACCAGAAGTGTGTTTTCATACAAAAACTGTTAATTACAACTAACTTTGTCCATTAAAAACGAACTTTGTTCGTTGATATGAAGTTCCACCAGAAGTGTGTTTTCATACAAAAACTGTTAATTACAACTAACTTTGTCCATCCGATTCGAACTTTGTTCTTTGATATGAAGTTCCACCAGAAGTGTGTTTTCATACAAAAACTGTTAATTACAACTAACTTTGTCCATCCGATTCGAGCTTTGTTCTTTGATTTGAAGTTCCACCAGAAGTGTGTTTTCATACAAAAACTGTTAATTACAACTAACTTTGTCCATCCGATTCGAACTTTGTTCTTTGATATGAAGTTCCACCAGAAGTGTATTTTCATACAAAAACTGTTAATTACAACTAACTTTGTCCATCCAAAACGAACTTTGTTCGTTGATATGAAGTTCCACCAGAAGTGTGTTTCCATACAGAAACTGTTAATTACAACTAACTTTGTCCATCCGATTCGAACTTTGTTCTTTCATATGAAGTTCCACCAGAAGTGTGTTTTCATACAAAAACTGTTAATTACAACTAACTTTGTCCATCCGATTCGAACTTTGTTCGTTGATTTGAAGTTCCACCAGAAGTTTGTTTTCATACAAAAACTGTTAATTACAACTCACTTTGTCCATCCGATTCGAACTTTGTTCTTTGATTTGAAGTTCCACCAGAAGTGTGTTTTCATACAAAAACTGTTAATTACAACTAACTTTGTCCATCCGATTCGAACTTTGTTCTTTGATATGAAGTTCCACCAGAAGTGTGTTTTCATACAAAAACTGTTAATTACAACTAACTTTGTCCATCCGATTCGAACTTTGTTCGTTGATATGAAGTTCCACCAGAAGTGTGTTTCCATACAGAAACTGTTAATTACAACTAACTTTGTCCATCCGATTCGAACTTTGTTCTTTCATATGAAGTTCCACCAGAAGTGTGTTTTCATACAAAAACTGTTAATTACAACTAACTTTGTCCATGCGATTCGAACTTTGTTCGTTGATATGAAGTTCCACCAGAAGTGTGTTTTCATACAAAAACTGTTAATTACAACTCACTTTGTCCATCCGATGCGAACTTTGTACTTTGATATGAAGTTGCACCAGAAGTGTGTTTTCATACAAAAACTGTTAATTACAACTAACTTTGTCCATCCGATTCGAACTTTGTTCTTTGATTTGCAGTTCCACCAGAAGTGTGTTTTCATACAAAAACTGTTAATTACAACTAACTTTGTCCATCCGATTCGAACTTTGTTCGTTGATATGAAGTTGCACCAGAAGTGTGTTTTCATACAAAAACTGTTAATTACAACTAACTTTGTCCATCCGATTCGAACTTTGTTCTTTGATTTGAAGTTCCACCAGAAGTGTGTTTTCATACAAAAACTGTTAATTACAACTAACTTTGTCCATCCGATTCGAACTTTGTTCTTTGATTTGCAGTTCCACCAGAAGTGTGTTTTCATACAAAAACTGTTAATTACAACTAACTTTGTCCATCCGATGCGAACTTTGTACTTTGATATGAAGTTGCACCAGAAGTGTGTTTTCATACAAAAACTGTTAATTACAACTAACTTTGTCCATCCGATTCGAACTTTGTTCTTTGATTTGCAGTTCCACCAGAAGTGTGTTTTCATACAAAAACTGTTAATTACAACTAACTTTGTCCATCCGATTCGAACTTTGTTCGTTGATATGAAGTTGCACCAGAAGTGTGTTTTCATACAAAAACTGTTAATTACAACTAACTTTGTCCATCCGATTCGAACTTTGTTCTTTGATTTGAAGTTCCACCAGAAGTGTGTTTTCATACAAAAACTGTTAATTACAACTAACTTTGTCCATCCGATTCGAACTTTGTTCTTTGATATGAAGTTCCACCAGAAGTGAGTTTTCATACAAAAACTGTTAATTACAACTAACTTTGTCCATCCGATGCGAACTTTGTACTTTGATATGAAGTTGCACCAGAAGTGTGTTTTCATACAAAAACTGTTAATTACAACTAACTTTGTCCATCCGATTCGAACTTTGTTCTTTGATTTGCAGTTCCACCAGAAGTTTGTTTTCATACAAAAACTGTTAATTACAACTAACTTTGTCCATCCGATTCGAACTTTGTTCGTTGATATGAAGTTGCACCAGAAGTGTGTTTTCATACAAAAACTGTTAATTACAACTAACTTTGTCCATCCGATTCGAACTTTGTTCTTTGATTTGAAGTTCCACCAGAAGTGTGTTTTCATACAAAAACTGTTAATTACAACTAACTTTGTCCATCCGATTCGAACTTTGTTCTTTGATATGAAGTTGCACCAGAAGTGAGTTTTCATACAAAAACTGTTAATTACAACTAACTTTGTCCATCCGATTCGAACTTTGTTCTTTGATTTGCAGTTCCACCAGAAGTTTGTTTTCATACAAAAACTGTTAATTACAACTAACTTTGTCCATCCGATTCGAACTTTGTTCTTTGATTTGAAGTTCCACCAGAAGTGTGTTTTCATACAAAAACTGTAAATTACAACCAACTTTGTCCATCCGATTCGAACTTTGTTCTTTGATTTGCAGTTCCACCAGAAGTGAGTTTTCATACAAAAACTGTAAATTACAACCAACTTTGTCCATCCGATTCGAACTTTGTTCTTTGATTTGCAGTTCCACCAGAAGTGAGTTTTCATACAAAAACTGTTAATTACAACTAACTTTGTCCATCCGATTCGAGCTTTGTTCTTTGATTTGAAGTTCCACCAGAAGTGTGTTTTCATACAAAAACTGTTAATTACAACTAACTTTGTCCATCCGATTCGAACTTTGTTCTTTGATATGAAGTTCCACCAGAAGTGTATTTTCATACAAAAACTGTTAATTACAACTAACTTTGTCCATCCAAAACGAACTTTGTTCGTTGATATGAAGTTCCACCAGAAGTGTGTTTCCATACAGAAACTGTTAATTACAACTAACTTTGTCCATCCGATTCGAACTTTGTTCTTTCATATGAAGTTCCACCAGAAGTGTGTTTTCATACAAAAACTGTTAATTACAACTAACTTTGTCCATCCGATTCGAACTTTGTTCGTTGATTTGAAGTTCCACCAGAAGTTTGTTTTCATACAAAAACTGTTAATTACAACTCACTTTGTCCATCCGATTCGAACTTTGTTCTTTGATTTGAAGTTCCACCAGAAGTGTGTTTTCATACAAAAACTGTTAATTACAACTAACTTTGTCCATCCGATTCGAACTTTGTTCTTTGATATGAAGTTCCACCAGAAGTGTGTTTTCATACAAAAACTGTTAATTACAACTAACTTTGTCCATCCGATTCGAACTTTGTTCGTTGATATGAAGTTCCACCAGAAGTGTGTTTCCATACAGAAACTGTTAATTACAACTAACTTTGTCCATCCGATTCGAACTTTGTTCTTTCATATGAAGTTCCACCAGAAGTGTGTTTTCATACAAAAACTGTTAATTACAACTAACTTTGTCCATGCGATTCGAACTTTGTTCGTTGATATGAAGTTCCACCAGAAGTGTGTTTTCATACAAAAACTGTTAATTACAACTCACTTTGTCCATCCGATTCGAACTTTGTTCTTTGATTTGAAGTTCCACCAGAAGTGTGTTTTCATACAAAAACTGTTAATTACAACTAACTTTGTCCATCCGATTCGAACTTTGTTCTTTGATTTGCAGTTCCACCAGAAGTGTGTTTTCATACAAAAACTGTTAATTACAACTAACTTTGTCCATCCGATGCGAACTTTGTACTTTGATATGAAGTTGCACCAGAAGTGTGTTTTCATACAAAAACTGTTAATTACAACTAACTTTGTCCATCCGATTCGAACTTTGTTCTTTGATTTGCAGTTCCACCAGAAGTGTGTTTTCATACAAAAACTGTTAATTACAACTAACTTTGTCCATCCGATTCGAACTTTGTTCGTTGATATGAAGTTGCACCAGAAGTGTGTTTTCATACAAAAACTGTTAATTACAACTAACTTTGTCCATCCGATTCGAACTTTGTTCTTTGATTTGAAGTTCCACCAGAAGTGTGTTTTCATACAAAAACTGTTAATTACAACTAACTTTGTCCATCCGATTCGAACTTTGTTCTTTGATATGAAGTTCCACCAGAAGTGAGTTTTCATACAAAAACTGTTAATTACAACTAACTTTGTCCATCCGATGCGAACTTTGTACTTTGATATGAAGTTGCACCAGAAGTGTGTTTTCATACAAAAACTGTTAATTACAACTAACTTTGTCCATCCGATTCGAACTTTGTTCTTTGATTTGCAGTTCCACCAGAAGTTTGTTTTCATACAAAAACTGTTAATTACAACTAACTTTGTCCATCCGATTCGAACTTTGTTCGTTGATATGAAGTTGCACCAGAAGTGTGTTTTCATACAAAAACTGTTAATTACAACTAACTTTGTCCATCCGATTCGAACTTTGTTCTTTGATTTGAAGTTCCACCAGAAGTGTGTTTTCATACAAAAACTGTTAATTACAACTAACTTTGTCCATCCGATTCGAACTTTGTTCTTTGATATGAAGTTCCACCAGAAGTGAGTTTTCATACAAAAACTGTTAATTACAACTAACTTTGTCCATCCGATGCGAACTTTGTACTTTGATATGAAGTTGCACCAGAAGTGTGTTTTCATACAAAAACTGTTAATTACAACTAACTTTGTCCATCCGATTCGAACTTTGTTCTTTGATTTGCAGTTCCACCAGAAGTTTGTTTTCATACAAAAACTGTTAATTACAACTAACTTTGTCCATCCGATTCGAACTTTGTTCTTTGATTTGAAGTTCCACCAGAAGTGTGTTTTCATACAAAAACTGTAAATTACAACCAACTTTGTCCATCCGATTCGAACTTTGTTCTTTGATTTGCAGTTCCACCAGAAGTGAGTTTTCATACAAAAACTGTAAATTACAACCAACTTTGTCCATCCGATTCGAACTTTGTTCTTTGATTTGCAGTTCCACCAGAAGTGAGTTTTCATACAAAAACTGTTAATTACAACTAACTTTGTCCATCCGATTCGAACTTTGTTCGTTGATATGAAGTTGCACCAGAAGTGTGTTTTCATACAAAAACTGTTAATTACAACTAACTTTGTCCATCCGATGCGAACTTTGTACTTTGATATGAAGTTGCACCAGAAGTGTGTTTTCATACAAAAACTGTTAATTACAACTAACTTTGTCCATCCGATTCGAACTTTGTTCTTTGATTTGAAGTTCCACCAGAAGTTTGTTTTCATACAAAAACTGTTAATTACAACTAACTTTGTCCATCCGATTCGAACTTTGTTCTTTGATTTGCAGTTCCACCAGAAGTGAGTTTTCATACAAAAACTGTTAATTACAACTAACTTTGTCCATCCGATTCGAACTTTGTTCGTTGATATGAAGTTGCACCAGAAGTGTGTTTTCATACAAAAACTGTTAATTACAACTAACTTTGTCCATCCGATGCGAACTTTGTACTTTGATATGAAGTTGCACCAGAAGTGTGTTTTCATACAAAAACTGTTAATTACAACTAACTTTGTCCATCCGATTCGAACTTTGTTCTTTGATTTGAAGTTCCACCAGAAGTTTGTTTTCATACAAAAACTGTTAATTACAACTAACTTTGTCCATCCGATTCGAACTTTGTTCTTTGATTTGAAGTTCCACCAGAAGTGTGTTTTCATACAAAAACTGTTAATTACAACTAACTTTGTCCATCCGATTCGAACTTTGTTCGTTGATATGAAGTTGCACCAGAAGTGTGTTTTCATACAAAAACTGTTAATTACAACTAACTTTGTCCATCCGATTCGAACTTTGTTCTTTGATTTGCAGTTCCACCAGAAGTGAGTTTTCATACAAAAACTGTTAATTACAACTAACTTTGTCCATCCGATGCGAACTTTGTACTTTGATATGAAGTTGCACCAGAAGTGTGTTTTCATACAAAAACTGTTAATTACAACTAACTTTGTCCATCCGATGCGAACTTTGTACTTTGATATGAAGTTGCACCAGAAGTGTGTTTTCATACAAAAACTGTTAATTACAACTAACTTTGTCCATCCGATTCGAACTTTGTTCTTTGATTTGAAGTTCCACCAGAAGTTTGTTTTCATACAAAAACTGTTAATTACAACTAACTTTGTCCATCCGATTCGAACTTTGTTCTTTGATTTGCAGTTCCACCAGAAGTGAGTTTTCATACAAAAACTGTTAATTACAACTAACTTTGTCCATCCGATGCGAACTTTGTACTTTGATATGAAGTTGCACCAGAAGTGTGTTTTCATACAAAAACTGTTAATTACAACTAACTTTGTCCATCCGATTCGAACTTTGTTCTTTGATTTGAAGTTCCACCAGAAGTTTGTTTTCATACAAAAACTGTTAATTACAACTAACTTTGTCCATCCGATTCGAACTTTGTTCTTTGATTTGCAGTTCCACCAGAAGTGAGTTTTCATACAAAAACTGTTAATTACAACTAACTTTGTCCATCCGATTCGAACTTTGTACTTTGATATGAAGTTGCACCAGAAGTGTGTTTTCATACAAAAACTGTTAATTACAACTAACTTTGTCCATCCGATTCGAACTTTGTTCTTTGATTTGCAGTTCCACCAGAAGTGAGTTTTCATACAAAAACTGTTAATTACAACTAACTTTGTCCATCCGATTCGAACTTTGTACTTTGATATGAAGTTCCACCAGAAGTGTGTTTTCATACAAAAACTGTTAATTACAACTAACTTTGTCCATCCGATTCGAACTTTGTTCGTTGATATGAAGTTGCACCAGAAGTGTGTTTTCATACAAAAACTGTTAATTACAACTAACTTTGTCCATCCGATTCGAACTTTGTTCTTTGATTTGCAGTTCCACCAGAAGTGAGTTTTCATACAAAAACTGTTAATTACAACTAACTTTGTCCATCCGATTCGAACTTTGTTCGTTGATATGAAGTTGCACCAGAAGTGTGTTTTCATACAAAAACTGTTAATTACAACTAACTTTGTCCATCCGATGCGAACTTTGTACTTTGATATGAAGTTGCACCAGAAGTGTGTTTTCATACAAAAACTGTTAATTACAACTAACTTTGTCCATCCGATTCGAACTTTGTTCTTTGATTTGAAGTTCCACCAGAAGTTTGTTTTCATACAAAAACTGTTAATTACAACTAACTTTGTCCATCCGATTCGAACTTTGTTCTTTGATTTGCAGTTCCACCAGAAGTGAGTTTTCATACAAAAACTGTTAATTACAACTAACTTTGTCCATCCGATGCGAACTTTGTACTTTGATATGAAGTTGCACCAGAAGTGTGTTTTCATACAAAAACTGTTAATTACAACTAACTTTGTCCATCCGATTCGAACTTTGTTCTTTGATTTGAAGTTCCACCAGAAGTTTGTTTTCATACAAAAACTGTTAATTACAACTAACTTTGTCCATCCGATTCGAACTTTGTTCTTTGATTTGCAGTTCCACCAGAAGTGAGTTTTCATACAAAAACTGTTAATTACAACTAACTTTGTCCATCCGATTCGAACTTTGTACTTTGATATGAAGTTGCACCAGAAGTGTGTTTTCATACAAAAACTGTTAATTACAACTAACTTTGTCCATCCGATTCGAACTTTGTTCTTTGATTTGAAGTTCCACCAGAAGTTTGTTTTCATACAAAAACTGTTAATTACAACTAACTTTGTCCATCCGATTCGAACTTTGTTCTTTGATTTGCAGTTCCACCAGAAGTGAGTTTTCATACAAAAACTGTTAATTACAACTAACTTTGTCCATCCGATTCGAACTTTGTTCGTTGATATGAAGTTGCACCAGAAGTGTGTTTTCATACAAAAACTGTTAATTACAACTAACTTTGTCCATCCGATTCGAACTTTGTTCTTTGATTTGAAGTTCCACCAGAAGTGTGTTTTCATACAAAAACTGTTAATTACAACTAACTTTGTCCATCCGATGCGAACTTTGTACTTTGATATGAAGTTCCACCAGAAGTGTGTTTTCATACAAAAACTGTTAATTACAACTAACTTTGTCCATCCGATTCGAACTTTGTTCGTTGATATGAAGTTGCACCAGAAGTGTGTTTTCATACAAAAACTGTTAATTACAACTAACTTTGTCCATCCGATTCGAACTTTGTTCTTTGATTTGCAGTTCCACCAGAAGTGAGTTTTCATACAAAAACTGTTAATTACAACTAACTTTGTCCATCCGATGCGAACTTTGTACTTTGATATGAAGTTGCACCAGAAGTGTGTTTTCATACAAAAACTGTTAATTACAACTAACTTTGTCCATCCGATTCGAACTTTGTTCTTTGATTTGCAGTTCCACCAGAAGTTTGTTTTCATACAAAAACTGTTAATTACAACTAACTTTGTCCATCCGATTCGAACTTTGTTCTTTGATTTGCAGTTCCACCAGAAGTGAGTTTTCATACAAAAACTGTTAATTACAACTAACTTTGTCCATCCGATTCGAACTTTGTTCTTTGATTTGCAGTTCCACCAGAAGTTTGTTTTCATACAAAAACTGTTAATTACAACTAACTTTGTCCATCCGATTCGAACTTTGTTCTTTGATTTGAAGTTCCACCAGAAGTGTGTTTTCATACAAAAACTGTTAATTACAACTAACTTTGTCCATCCGATTCGAACTTTGTTCTTTGATTTGAAGTTCCACCAGAAGTGTGTTTTCATACAAAAACTGTTAATTACAACTAACTTTGTCCATCCGATTCGAACTTTGTACTTTGATATGAAGTTCCACCAGAAGTGTGTTTTCATACAAAAACTGTTAATTACAACTAACTTTGTCCATCCGATTCGAACTTTGTTCGTTGATATGAAGTTGCACCAGAAGTGTGTTTTCATACAAAAACTGTTAATTACAACTAACTTTGTCCATCCGATTCGAACTTTGTTCTTTGATTTGAAGTTCCACCAGAAGTGTGTTTTCATACAAAAACTGTTAATTACAACTAACTTTGTCCATCCGATTCGAACTTTGTTCTTTGATTTGAAGTTCCACCAGAAGTGTGTTTTCATACAAAAACTGTTAATTACAACTAACTTTGTCCATCCGATTCGAACTTTGTTCTTTGATTTGAAAATCCACCAGAAGTGTGTTTTCATACAAAAACTGTTAATTACAACTAACTTTGTCCATCCGATTCGAACTTTGTTCTTTGATTTGAAGTTCCACCAGAAGTGTGTTTTCATACAAAAACTGTTAATTACAACTAACTTTGTCCATCCGATTCGAACTTTGTTCTTTGATTTGAAAATCCACCAGAAGTGTGTTTTCATACAAAAACTGTTAATTACAACTAACTTTGTCCATCCGATTCGAACTTTGTTCTTTGATTTGCAGTTCCACCAGAAGTTTGTTTTCATACAAAAACTGTTAATTACAACTAACTTTGTCCATCCGATTCGAACTTTGTTCTTTGATTTGAAGTTCCGCCAGAAGTGTGTTTTCATACAAAAACTGTTAATTACAACTAACTTTGTCCATCCGATTCGAACTTTGTACTTTGATATGAAGTTGCACCAGAAGTGTGTTTTCATACAAAAACTGTTAATTACAACTAACTTTGTCCATCCGATTCGAACTTTGTTCTTTGATTTGAAGTTCCACCAGAAGTGTGTTTTCATACAAAAACTGTTAATTACAACTAACTTTGTCCATCCGATTCGAACTTTGTTCTTTGATTTGAAGTTCCACCAGAAGTGTGTTTTCATACAAAAACTGTTAATTACAACTAACTTTGTCCATCCGATTCGAACTTTGTTCTTTGATTTGAAAATCCACCAGAAGTGTGTTTTCATACAAAAACTGTTAATTACAACTAACTTTGTCCATCCGATTCGAACTTTGTTCTTTGATTTGAAGTTCCACCAGAAGTGTGTTTTCATACAAAAACTGTTAATTACAACTAACTTTGTCCATCCGATTCGAACTTTGTTCTTTGATTTGAAAATCCACCAGAAGTGTGTTTTCATACAAAAACTGTTAATTACAACTAACTTTGTCCATCCGATTCGAACTTTGTTCGTTGATTTGAAGTTCCACCAGAAGTGTGTTTTCATACAAAAACTGTTAATTACAACTCACTTTGTCCATCCGATGCGAACTTTGTACTTTGATATGAAGTTGCACCAGAAGTGTGTTTTCATACAAAAACTGTTAATTACAACTAACTTTGTCCATCCGATTCGAACTTTGTTCTTTGATTTGAAGTTCCACCAGAAGTGTGTTTTCATACAAAAACTGTTAATTACAACTAACTTTGTCCATCCGATTCGAACTTTGTTCTTTGATTTGAAGTTCCACCAGAAGTGTGTTTTCATACAAAAACTGTTAATTACAACTAACTTTGTCCATCCGATTCGAACTTTGTTCTTTGATTTGAAGTTCCACCAGAAGTGTGTTTTCATACAAAAACTGTTAATTACAACTAACTTTGTCCATCCGATTCGAACTTTGTTCTTTGATTTGCAGTTCCACCAGAAGTGTGTTTTCATACAGAAACTGTTAATTACAACTCACTTTGTCCATCCGATGCGAACTTTGTACTTTGATATGAAGTTGCACCAGAAGTGTGTTTTCATACAAAAACTGTTAATTACAACTAACTTTGTCCATCCGATTCGAACTTTGTTCTTTGATTTGAAGTTCCACCAGAAGTGTGTTTTCATACAAAAACTGTTAATTACAACTAACTTTGTCCATCCGATTCGAACTTTGTTCTTTGATTTGAAGTTCCACCAGAAGTGTGTTTTCATACAAAAACTGTTAATTACAACTAACTTTGTCCATCCGATTCGAACTTTGTTCGTTGATATGAAGTTCCACCAGAAGTGTGTTTTCATACAGAAACTGTTAATTACAACTCACTTTGTCCATCCGATGCGAACTTTGTACTTTGATATGAAGTTGCACCAGAAGTGTGTTTTCATACAAAAACTGTTAATTACAACTAACTTTGTCCATCCGATTCGAACTTTGTTCGTTGATTTGAAGTTCCACCAGAAGTGTGTTTTCATACAAAAACTGTTAATTACAACTCACTTTGTCCATCCGATTCGAACTTTGTACTTTGATATGAAGTTCCACCAGAAGTGTGTTTTCATACAAAAACTGTTAATTACAACTAACTTTGTCCATCCGATTCGAACTTTGTTCTTTGATTTGCAGTTCCACCAGAAGTGTGTTTTCATACAAAAACTGTTAATTACAACTAACTTTGTCCATCCGATTCGAACTTTGTTCGTTGATATGAAGTTCCACCAGAAGTGTGTTTTCATACAGAAACTGTTAATTACAACTCACTTTGTCCATCCGATGCGAACTTTGTACTTTGATATGAAGTTGCACCAGAAGTGTGTTTTCATACAAAAACTGTTAATTACAACTAACTTTGTCCATCCGATTCGAACTTTGTTCTTTGATTTGAAGTTCCACCAGAAGTGTGTTTTCATACAAAAACTGTTAATTACAACTAACTTTGTCCATCCGATTCGAACTTTGTTCTTTGATATGAAGTTCCACCAGAAGTGAGTTTTCATACAAAAACTGTTAATTACAACTAACTTTGTCCATCCGATGCGAACTTTGTACTTTGATATGAAGTTCCACCAGAAGTGTGTTTTCATACAAAAACTGTTAATTACAACTAACTTTGTCCATCCGATTCGAACTTTGTTCGTTGATATGAAGTTGCACCAGAAGTGTGTTTTCATACAAAAACTGTTAATTACAACTAACTTTGTCCATCCGATTCGAACTTTGTTCTTTGATTTGAAGTTCCACCAGAAGTGTGTTTTCATACAAAAACTGTTAATTACAACTAACTTTGTCCATCCGATTCGAACTTTGTTCGTTGATATGAAGTTGCACCAGAAGTGTGTTTTCATACAAAAACTGTTAATTACAACTAACTTTGTCCATCCGATTCGAACTTTGTTCTTTGATTTGAAGTTCCACCAGAAGTGTGTTTTCATACAAAAACTGTTAATTACAACTAACTTTGTCCATCCGATTCGAACTTTGTTCTTTGATTTGAAGTTCCACCAGAAGTGTGTTTTCATACAAAAACTGTTAATTACAACTAACTTTGTCCATCCGATTCGAACTTTGTACTTTGATATGAAGTTCCACCAGAAGTGTGTTTTCATACAAAAACTGTTAATTACAACTAACTTTGTCCATCCGATTCGAACTTTGTTCTTTGATTTGAAAATCCACCAGAAGTGTGTTTTCATACAAAAACTGTTAATTACAACTAACTTTGTCCATCCGATTCGAACTTTGTACTTTGATATGAAGTTCCACCAGAAGTGTGTTTTCATACAAAAACTGTTAATTACAACTAACTTTGTCCATCCGATTCGAACTTTGTTCGTTGATATGAAGTTGCACCAGAAGTGTGTTTTCATACAAAAACTGTTAATTACAACTAACTTTGTCCATCCGATTCGAACTTTGTTCTTTGATTTGAAGTTCCGCCAGAAGTGTGTTTTCATACAAAAACTGTTAATTACAACTAACTTTGTCCATCCGATTCGAACTTTGTACTTTGATATGAAGTTGCACCAGAAGTGTGTTTTCATACAAAAACTGTTAATTACAACTAACTTTGTCCATCCGATTCGAACTTTGTTCTTTGATTTGAAGTTCCACCAGAAGTGTGTTTTCATACAAAAACTGTTAATTACAACTAACTTTGTCCATCCGATTCGAACTTTGTTCTTTGATTTGAAGTTCCACCAGAAGTGTGTTTTCATACAAAAACTGTTAATTACAACTAACTTTGTCCATCCGATTCGAACTTTGTTCTTTGATTTGAAAATCCACCAGAAGTGTGTTTTCATACAAAAACTGTTAATTACAACTAACTTTGTCCATCCGATTCGAACTTTGTTCTTTGATTTGAAGTTCCACCAGAAGTGTGTTTTCATACAAAAACTGTTAATTACAACTAACTTTGTCCATCCGATTCGAACTTTGTTCTTTGATTTGAAAATCCACCAGAAGTGTGTTTTCATACAAAAACTGTTAATTACAACTAACTTTGTCCATCCGATTCGAACTTTGTTCTTTGATTTGAAGTTCCACCAGAAGTGTGTTTTCATACAAAAACTGTTAATTACAACTAACTTTGTCCATCCGATTCGAACTTTGTTCTTTGATTTGAAAATCCACCAGAAGTGTGTTTTCATACAAAAACTGTTAATTACAACTAACTTTGTCCATCCGATGCGAACTTTGTACTTTGATATGAAGTTCCACCAGAAGTGTGTTTTCATACAAAAACTGTTAATTACAACTAACTTTGTCCATCCGATTCGAACTTTGTTCTTTGATTTGAAAATCCACCAGAAGTGTGTTTTCATACAAAAACTGTTAATTACAACTAACTTTGTCCATCCGATGCGAACTTTGTACTTTGATATGAAGTTCCACCAGAAGTGTGTTTTCATACAAAAACTGTTAATTACAACTAACTTTGTCCATCCGATTCGAACTTTGTTCGTTGATATGAAGTTGCACCAGAAGTGTGTTTTCATACAAAAACTGTTAATTACAACTAACTTTGTCCATCCGATTCGAACTTTGTTCTTTGATTTGAAAATCCACCAGAAGTGTGTTTTCATACAAAAACTGTTAATTACAACTAACTTTGTCCATCCGATTCGAACTTTGTTCTTTGATTTGAAGTTCCACCAGAAGTGTGTTTTCATACAAAAACTGTTAATTACAACTAACTTTGTCCATCCGATTCGAACTTTGTACTTTGATATGAAGTTCCACCAGAAGTGTGTTTTCATACAAAAACTGTTAATTACAACTAACTTTGTCCATCCGATTCGAACTTTGTTCTTTGATTTGCAGTTCCACCAGAAGTGTGTTTTCATACAAAAACTGTTAATTACAACTAACTTTGTCCATCCGATTCGAACTTTGTACTTTGATATGAAGTTGCACCAGAAGTGTGTTTTCATACAAAAACTGTTAATTACAACTAACTTTGTCCATCCGATTCGAACTTTGTTCTTTGATTTGAAAATCCACCAGAAGTGTGTTTTCATACAAAAACTGTTAATTACAACTAACTTTGTCCATCCGATGCGAACTTTGTACTTTGATATGAAGTTGCACCAGAAGTGTGTTTTCATACAAAAACTGTTAATTACAACTAACTTTGTCCATCCGATTCGAACTTTGTTCTTTGATTTGAAGTTCCACCAGAAGTGTGTTTTCATACAAAAACTGTTAATTACAACTAACTTTGTCCATCCGATGCGAACTTTGTACTTTGATATGAAGTTGCACCAGAAGTGTGTTTTCATACAAAAACTGTTAATTACAACTAACTTTGTCCATCCGATTCGAACTTTGTTCGTTGATATGAAGTTCCACCAGAAGTGTGTTTTCATACAAAAACTGTTAATTACAACTAACTTTGTCCATCCGATTCGAACTTTGTTCTTTGATTTGAAGTTCCACCAGAAGTGTGTTTTCATACAAAAACTGTTAATTACAACTAACTTTGTCCATCCGATTCGAACTTTGTTCTTTGATTTGCAGTTCCACCAGAAGTTTGTTTTCATACAAAAACTGTTAATTACAACTAACTTTGTCCATCCGATTCGAACTTTGTTCGTTGATATGAAGTTCCACCAGAAGTGTGTTTTCATACAAAAACTGTTAATTACAACTAACTTTGTCCATCCGATTCGAACTTTGTTCTTTGATTTGCAGTTCCACCAGAAGTGAGTTTTCATACAAAAACTGTTAATTACAACTAACTTTGTCCATCCGATGCGAACTTTGTACTTTGATATGAAGTTGCACCAGAAGTGTGTTTTCATACAAAAACTGTTAATTACAACTAACTTTGTCCATCCGATTCGAACTTTGTTCTTTGATTTGCAGTTCCACCAGAAGTTTGTTTTCATACAAAAACTGTTAATTACAACTAACTTTGTCCATCCGATTCGAACTTTGTTCTTTGATTTGAAGTTCCACCAGAAGTGTGTTTTCATACAAAAACTGTTAATTACAACTAACTTTGTCCATCCGATTCGAACTTTGTTCTTTGATTTGAAGTTCCACCAGAAGTGTGTTTTCATACAAAAACTGTTAATTACAACTAACTTTGTCCATCCGATTCGAACTTTGTTCTTTGATTTGCAGTTCCACCAGAAGTGAGTTTTCATACAAAAACTGTTAATTACAACTAACTTTGTCCATCCGATTCGAACTTTGTTCTTTGATTTGAAGTTCCACCAGAAGTGTGTTTTCATACAAAAACTGTTAATTACAACTAACTTTGTCCATCCGATTCGAACTTTGTTCTTTGATTTGAAGTTCCACCAGAAGTGTGTTTTCATACAAAAACTGTTAATTACAACTAACTTTGTCCATCCGATGCGAACTTTGTACTTTGATATGAAGTTCCACCAGAAGTGTGTTTTCATACAAAAACTGTTAATTACAACTAACTTTGTCCATCCGATTCGAACTTTGTTCGTTGATATGAAGTTGCACCAGAAGTGTGTTTTCATACAAAAACTGTTAATTACAACTAACTTTGTCCATCCGATGCGAACTTTGTTCTTTGATTTGCAGTTCCACCAGAAGTTTGTTTTCATACAAAAACTGTTAATTACAACTAACTTTGTCCATCCGATGCGAACTTTGTACTTTGATATGAAGTTGCACCAGAAGTGTGTTTTCATACAAAAACTGTTAATTACAACTAACTTTGTCCATCCGATTCGAACTTTGTTCTTTGATTTGCAGTTCCACCAGAAGTTTGTTTTCATACAAAAACTGTTAATTACAACTAACTTTGTCCATCCGATTCGAACTTTGTTCTTTGATTTGCAGTTCCACCAGAAGTGTGTTTTCATACAAAAACTGTTAATTACAACTAACTTTGTCCATCCGATTCGAACTTTGTTCTTTGATTTGCAGTTCCACCAGAAGTTTGTTTTCATACAAAAACTGTTAATTACAACTAACTTTGTCCATCCGATTCGAACTTTGTTCTTTGATTTGAAGTTCCACCAGAAGTGTGTTTTCATACAAAAACTGTTAATTACAACTAACTTTGTCCATCCGATTCGAACTTTGTTCTTTGATTTGAAGTTCCACCAGAAGTGTGTTTTCATACAAAAACTGTTAATTACAACTAACTTTGTCCATCCGATTCGAACTTTGTTCTTTGATTTGAAAATCCACCAGAAGTGTGTTTTCATACAAAAACTGTTAATTACAACTAACTTTGTCCATCCGATGCGAACTTTGTTCGTTGATATGAAGTTCCACCAGAAGTGTGTTTTCATACAAAAACTGTTAATTACAACTAACTTTGTCCATCCGATTCGAACTTTGTTCGTTGATATGAAGTTGCACCAGAAGTGTGTTTTCATACAAAAACTGTTAATTACAACTAACTTTGTCCATCCGATTCGAACTTTGTTCGTTGATTTGAAGTTCCACCAGAAGTGTGTTTTCATACAAAAACTGTTAATTACAACTCACTTTGTCCATCCGATTCGAACTTTGTTCTTTGATTTGAAGTTCCACCAGAAGTGTGTTTTCATACAAAAACTGTTAATTACAACTAACTTTGTCCATCCGATTCGAACTTTGTTCTTTGATTTGAAGTTCCACCAGAAGTGTGTTTTCATACAAAAACTGTTAATTACAACTAACTTTGTCCATCCGATTCGAACTTTGTTCTTTGATTTGCAGTTCCACCAGAAGTGTGTTTTCATACAAAAACTGTTAATTACAACTAACTTTGTCCATCCGATTCGAACTTTGTACTTTGATATGAAGTTCCACCAGAAGTGTGTTTTCATACAAAAACTGTTAATTACAACTAACTTTGTCCATCCGATTCGAACTTTGTTCGTTGATATGAAGTTGCACCAGAAGTGTGTTTTCATACAAAAACTGTTAATTACAACTAACTTTGTCCATCCGATTCGAACTTTGTTCTTTGATTTGAAGTTCCGCCAGAAGTGTGTTTTCATACAAAAACTGTTAATTACAACTAACTTTGTCCATCCGATTCGAACTTTGTACTTTGATATGAAGTTGCACCAGAAGTGTGTTTTCATACAAAAACTGTTAATTACAACTAACTTTGTCCATCCGATTCGAACTTTGTTCTTTGATTTGAAGTTCCACCAGAAGTGTGTTTTCATACAAAAACTGTTAATTACAACTAACTTTGTCCATCCGATTCGAACTTTGTTCTTTGATTTGAAGTTCCACCAGAAGTGTGTTTTCATACAAAAACTGTTAATTACAACTAACTTTGTCCATCCGATTCGAACTTTGTTCTTTGATTTGAAAATCCACCAGAAGTGTGTTTTCATACAAAAACTGTTAATTACAACTAATTTTGTCCATCCGATTCGAACTTTGTTCTTTGATTTGAAGTTCCACCAGAAGTGTGTTTTCATACAAAAACTGTTAATTACAACTAACTTTGTCCATCCGATTCGAACTTTGTTCTTTGATTTGAAAATCCACCAGAAGTGTGTTTTCATACAAAAACTGTTAATTACAACTAACTTTGTCCATCCGATTCGAACTTTGTTCTTTGATTTGAAGTTCCACCAGAAGTGTGTTTTCATACAAAAACTGTTAATTACAACTAACTTTGTCCATCCGATTCGAACTTTGTTCTTTGATTTGAAAATCCGCCAGAAGTGTGTTTTCATACAAAAACTGTTAATTACAACTAACTTTGTCCATCCGATGCGAACTTTGTACTTTGATATGAAGTTCCACCAGAAGTGTGTTTTCATACAAAAACTGTTAATTACAACTAACTTTGTCCATCCGATTCGAACTTTGTTCGTTGATATGAAGTTGCACCAGAAGTGTGTTTTCATACAAAAACTGTTAATTACAACTAACTTTGTCCATCCGATTCGAACTTTGTTCGTTGATTTGAAGTTCCACCAGAAGTGTGTTTTCATACAAAAACTGTTAATTACAACTCACTTTGTCCATCCGATTCGAACTTTGTTCTTTGATTTGAAGTTCCACCAGAAGTGTGTTTTCATACAAAAACTGTTAATTACAACTAACTTTGTCCATCCGATTCGAACTTTGTTCTTTGATTTGAAGTTCCACCAGAAGTGTGTTTTCATACAAAAACTGTTAATTACAACTAACTTTGTCCATCCGATGCGAACTTTGTACTTTGATTTGCAGTTCCACCAGAAGTGAGTTTTCATACAAAAACTGTTAATTACAACTAACTTTGTCCATCCGATTCGAACTTTGTTCTTTGATTTGAAGTTCCACCAGAAGTGTGTTTTCATACAAAAACTGTTAATTACAACTAACTTTGTCCATCCGATTCGAACTTTGTTCTTTGATTTGAAAATCCACCAGAAGTGTGTTTTCATACAAAAACTGTTAATTACAACTAACTTTGTCCATCCGATTCGAACTTTGTTCTTTGATTTGAAGTTCCACCAGAAGTGTGTTTTCATACAAAAACTGTTAATTACAACTAACTTTGTCCATCCGATTCGAACTTTGTTCTTTGATTTGAAAATCCACCAGAAGTGTGTTTTCATACAAAAACTGTTAATTACAACTAACTTTGTCCATCCGATGCGAACTTTGTACTTTGATATGAAGTTCCACCAGAAGTGTGTTTTCATACAAAAACTGTTAATTACAACTAACTTTGTCCATCCGATTCGAACTTTGTTCGTTGATATGAAGTTGCACCAGAAGTGTGTTTTCATACAAAAACTGTTAATTACAACTAACTTTGTCCATCCGATTCGAACTTTGTTCTTTGATTTGAAGATCCACCAGAAGTGTGTTTTCATACAAAAACTGTTAATTACAACTAACTTTGTCCATCCGATTCGAACTTTGTTCTTTGATTTGAAGTTCCACCAGAAGTGTGTTTTCATACAAAAACTGTTAATTACAACTAACTTTGTCCATCCGATTCGAACTTTGTTCTTTGATTTGCAGTTCCACCAGAAGTGTGTTTTCATACAAAAACTGTTAATTACAACTAACTTTGTCCATCCGATTCGAACTTTGTTCGTTGATAAGAAGTTGCACCAGAAGTGTGTTTTCATACAAAAACTGTTAATTACAACTAACTTTGTCCATCCGATTCGAACTTTGTTCTTTGATTTGAAGTTCCGCCAGAAGTGTGTTTTCATACAAAAACTGTTAATTACAACTAACTTTGTCCATCCGATTCGAACTTTGTACTTTGATATGAAGTTGCACCAGAAGTGTGTTTTCATACAAAAACTGTTAATTACAACTAACTTTGTCCATCCGATTCGAACTTTGTTCGTTGATATGAAGTTCCACCAGAAGTGTGTTTTCATACAGAAACTGTTAATTACAACTCACTTTGTCCATCCGATGCGAACTTTGTACTTTGATATGAAGTTGCACCAGAAGTGTGTTTTCATACAAAAACTGTTAATTACAACTAACTTTGTCCATCCGATTCGAACTTTGTTCTTTGATTTGAAGTTCCACCAGAAGTGTGTTTTCATACAAAAACTGTTAATTACAACTAACTTTGTCCATCCGATTCGAACTTTGTTCTTTGATATGAAGTTCCACCAGAAGTGAGTTTTCATACAAAAACTGTTAATTACAACTAACTTTGTCCATCCGATGCGAACTTTGTACTTTGATATGAAGTTCCACCAGAAGTGTGTTTTCATACAAAAACTGTTAATTACAACTAACTTTGTCCATCCGATTCGAACTTTGTTCGTTGATATGAAGTTGCACCAGAAGTGTGTTTTCATACAAAAACTGTTAATTACAACTAACTTTGTCCATCCGATTCGAACTTTGTTCTTTGATTTGAAGTTCCACCAGAAGTGTGTTTTCATACAAAAACTGTTAATTACAACTAACTTTGTCCATCCGATGCGAACTTTGTACTTTGATATGAAGTTGCACCAGAAGTGTGTTTTCATACAAAAACTGTTAATTACAACTAACTTTGTCCATCCGATTCGAACTTTGTTCTTTGATTTGAAGTTCCGCCAGAAGTGTGTTTTCATACAAAAACTGTTAATTACAACTAACTTTGTCCATCCGATTCGAACTTTGTACTTTGATATGAAGTTGCACCAGAAGTGTGTTTTCATACAAAAACTGTTAATTACAACTAACTTTGTCCATCCGATTCGAACTTTGTTCTTTGATTTGAAGTTCCACCAGAAGTGTGTTTTCATACAAAAACTGTTAATTACAACTAACTTTGTCCATCCGATTCGAACTTTGTTCTTTGATTTGAAGTTCCACCAGAAGTGTGTTTTCATACAAAAACTGTTAATTACAACTAACTTTGTCCATCCGATTCGAACTTTGTTCTTTGATTTGAAAATCCACCAGAAGTGTGTTTTCATACAAAAACTGTTAATTACAACTAACTTTGTCCATCCGATTCGAACTTTGTTCTTTGATTTGAAGTTCCACCAGAAGTGTGTTTTCATACAAAAACTGTTAATTACAACTAACTTTGTCCATCCGATTCGAACTTTGTTCTTTGATTTGAAAATCCACCAGAAGTGTGTTTTCATACAAAAACTGTTAATTACAACTAACTTTGTCCATCCGATTCGAACTTTGTTCGTTGATTTGAAGTTCCACCAGAAGTGTGTTTTCATACAAAAACTGTTAATTACAACTCACTTTGTCCATCCAAAACGAACTTTGTTCGTTGATATGAAGTTCCACCAGAAGTGTGTTTTCATACAAAAACTGTTAATTACAACTAACTTTGTCCATCCGATTCGAACTTTGTTCTTTGATTTGAAGTTCCACCAGAAGTGTGTTTTCATACAAAAACTGTTAATTACAACTAACTTTGTCCATCCGATTCGAACTTTGTTCTTTGATTTGAAGTTCCACCAGAAGTGTGTTTTCATACAAAAACTGTTAATTACAACTAACTTTGTCCATCCGATTCGAACTTTGTTCTTTGATTTGAAGTTCCACCAGAAGTGTGTTTTCATACAAAAACTGTTAATTACAACTAACTTTGTCCATCCGATTCGAACTTTGTTCGTTGATTTGAAGTTCCACCAGAAGTGTGTTTTCATACAAAAACTGTTAATTACAACTCACTTTGTCCATCCAAAACGAACTTTGTTCGTTGATATGAAGTTCCACCAGAAGTGTGTTTTCATACAAAAACTGTTAATTACAACTAACTTTGTCCATCCGATTCGAACTTTGTTCTTTGATTTGAAGTTCCACCAGAAGTGTGTTTTCATACAAAAACTGTTAATTACAACTAACTTTGTCCATCCGATTCGAACTTTGTTCTTTGATTTGAAGTTCCACCAGAAGTGTGTTTTCATACAAAAACTGTTAATTACAACTAACTTTGTCCATCCGATTCGAACTTTGTTCTTTGATTTGAAGTTCCACCAGAAGTGTGTTTTCATACAAAAACTGTTAATTACAACTAACTTTGTCCATCCGATTCGAACTTTGTTCTTTGATTTGAAAATCCACCAGAAGTGTGTTTTCATACAAAAACTGTTAATTACAACTAACTTTGTCCATCCGATTCGAACTTTGTTCGTTGATATGAAGTTCCACCAGAAGTGTGTTTTCATACAAAAACTGTTAATTACAACTAACTTTGTCCATCCGATTCGAACTTTGTTCTTTGATTTGAAGTTCCACCAGAAGTGTGTTTTCATAAAAAAACTGTTAATTAGAACTAACTTTGTCCATCCGATTCGAACTTTGTTCTTTGATTTGAAGTTCCGCCAGAAGTGTGTTTTCATACAAAAACTGTTAATTACAACTAACTTTGTCCGTCCGATGCGAAGTTTGTTCGTTGATTTGAAGTTCCACCAGAAGTGTGTTTTCATACAAAAACTGTTAATTACAACTAACTTTGTCCATCCGATTCGAACTTTGTTCTTTGATTTGCAGTTCCACCAGAAGTTTGTTTTCATACAAAAACTGTTAATTACAACTAACTTTGTCCATCCGATTCGAACTTTGTTCGTTGATATGAAGTTGCACCAGAAGTGTGTTTTCATACAAAAACTGTTAATTACAACTAACTTTGTCCGTCCGATGCGAAGTTTGTTCGTTCATTTGAAGTTCCACCAGAAGTGTGTTTTCATACAAAAACTGTTAATTACAACTAACTTTGTCCATCCGATTCGAACTTTGTTCTTTGATTTGAAGTTCCGCCAGAAGTGTGTTTTCATACAAAAACTGTTAATTACAACTAACTTTGTCCATCCGATTCGAACTTTGTTCGTTGATATGAAGTTGCACCAGAAGTGTGTTTTCATACAAAAACTGTTAATTACAACTAACTTTGTCCATCCGATTCGAACTTTGTTCTTTGATTTGAAGTTCCACCAGAAGTGTGTTTTCATACAAAAACTGTTAATTACAACTAACTTTGTCCATCCGATTCGAACTTTGTTCTTTGATATGAAGTTCCACCAGAAGTGTGTTTTCATACAAAAACTGTTAATTACAACTAACTTTGTCCGTCCGATTCGAACTTTGTTCTTTGATATGAAGTTCCACCAGAAGTGTGTTTTCATACAAAAACTGTTAATTACAACTAACTTTGTCCATCCGATTCGAACTTTGTTCTTTGATTTGAAGTTCCGCCAGAAGTGTGTTTTCATACAAAAACTGTTAATTACAACTAACTTTGTAAGTCCGATGCGAAGTTTGTTCGTTGATTTGAAGTTCCACCAGAAGTGTGTTTTCATACAAAAACTGTTAATTACAACTAACTTTGTCCATCCGATTCGAACTTTGTTCTTTGATTTGAAGTTCCACCAGAAGTGTGTTTTCATACAAAAACTGTTAATTACAACTAACTTTGTCCATCCGATTCGAACTTTGTTCGTTGATATGAAGTTGCACCAGAAGTGTGTTTTCATACAAAAACTGTTAATTACAACTAACTTTGTCCATCCGATTCGAACTTTGTTCTTTGATATGAAGTTGCACCAGAAGTGTGTTTTCATACAAAAACTGTTAATTACAACTAACTTTGTCCATCCGATTCGAACTTTGTTCTTTGATTTGCAGTTCCACCAGAAGTGTGTTTTCATACAAAAACTGTTAATTACAACTAACTTTGTCCATCCGATTCGAACTTTGTTCTTTGATTTGAAGTTCCACCAGAAGTGTGTTTTCATACAAAAACTGTTAATTACAACTAACTTTGTCCGTCCGATTCGAACTTTGTTCTTTGATATGAAGTTCCACTAGAAGTGTGTTTTCATACAAAAACTGTTAATTACAACTAACTTTGTCCATCCGATTCGAACTTTGTTCTTTGATATGAAGTTCCACCAGAAGTGAGTTTTGATACAAAAACTGTTAATTACAACTAACTTTGTCCATCCGATTCGAACTTTGTTCGTTGATATGAAGTTGCACCAGAAGTGTGTTTTCATACAAAAACTGTTAATTACAACTAACTTTGTCCATCCGATTCGAACTTTGTTCTTTGATTTGAAGTTCCACCAGAAGTTTGTTTTCATACAAAAACTGTTAATTACAACTAACTTTGTCCATCCGATTCGAACTTTGTTCTTTGATTTGCAGTTCCACCAGAAGTGTGTTTTCATACAAAAACTGTTAATTCCAACTAACTTTGTCCATCCGATTCGAACTTTGTTCTTTGATTTGAAGTTCCACCAGAAGTGTGTTTTCATACAAAAACTGTTAATTACAACTAACTTTGTCCATCCGATTCGAACTTTGTTCTTTGATATGAAGTTCCACCAGAAGTGTGTTTTCATACAAAAACTGTTAATTACAACTAACTTTGTCCATCCGATTCGAACTTTGTTCTTTGATTTGAAGTTCCACCAGAAGTGTGTTTTCATACAAAAACTGTTAATTACAACTAACTTTGTCCGTCCGATTCGAACTTTGTTCTTTGATATGAAGTTCCACCAGAAGTGTGTTTTCATACAAAAACTGTTAATTACAACTAACTTTGTCCATCCGATTCGAACTTTGTTCTTTGATTTGAAGTTCCACCAGAAGTGTGTTTTCATACAAAAACTGTTAATTACAACTAACTTTGTCCATCCGATTCGAACTTTGTTCTTTGATTTGAAGTTCCACCAGAAGTGTGTTTTCATACAAAAACTGTTAATTACAACTAACTTTGTCCATCCGATTCGAACTTTGTTCTTTGATTTGAAGTTCCACCAGAAGTGTGTTTTCATACAAAAACTGTTAATTACAACTAACTTTGTCCATCCGATTCGAACTTTGTTCTTTGATTTGAAAATCCACCAGAAGTGTGTTTTCATACAAAAACTGTTAATTACAACTAACTTTGTCCATCCGATTCGAACTTTGTTCGTTGATATGAAGTTCCACCAGAAGTGTGTTTTCATACAAAAACTGTTAATTACAACTAACTTTGTCCATCCGATTCGAACTTTGTTCTTTGATTTGAAGTTCCACCAGAAGTGTGTTTTCATACAAAAACTGTTAATTAGAACTAACTTTGTCCGTCCGATTCGAACTTTGTTCTTTGATTTGAAGTTCCGCCAGAAGTGTGTTTTCATACAAAAACTGTTAATTACAACTAACTTTGTCCGTCCGATGCGAAGTTTGTTCGTTGATTTGAAGTTCCACCAGAAGTGTGTTTTCATACAAAAACTGTTAATTACAACTAACTTTGTCCATCCGATTCGAACTTTGTTCTTTGATTTGCAGTTCCACCAGAAGTTTGTTTTCATACAAAAACTGTTAATTACAACTAACTTTGTCCATCCGATTCGAACTTTGTTCGTTGATATGAAGTTGCACCAGAAGTGTGTTTTCATACAAAAACTGTTAATTACAACTAACTTTGTCCGTCCGATGCGAAGTTTGTTCGTTCATTTGAAGTTCCACCAGAAGTGTGTTTTCATACAAAAACTGTTAATTACAACTAACTTTGTCCATCCGATTCGAACTTTGTTCTTTGATTTGAAGTTCCGCCAGAAGTGTGTTTTCATACAAAAACTGTTAATTACAACTAACTTTGTCCATCCGATTCGAACTTTGTTCGTTGATATGAAGTTGCACCAGAAGTGTGTTTTCATACAAAAACTGTTAATTACAACTAACTTTGTCCATCCGATTCGAACTTTGTTCTTTGATTTGAAGTTCCACCAGAAGTGTGTTTTCATACAAAAACTGTTAATTACAACTAACTTTGTCCATCCGATTCGAACTTTGTTCTTTGATATGAAGTTCCACCAGAAGTGTGTTTTCATACAAAAACTGTTAATTACAACTAACTTTGTCCGTCCGATTCGAACTTTGTTCTTTGATATGAAGTTCCACCAGAAGTGTGTTTTCATACAAAAACTGTTAATTACAACTAACTTTGTCCATCCGATTCGAACTTTGTTCTTTGATTTGAAGTTCCGCCAGAAGTGTGTTTTCATACAAAAACTGTTAATTACAACTAACTTTGTAAGTCCGATGCGAAGTTTGTTCGTTGATTTGAAGTTCCACCAGAAGTGTGTTTTCATACAAAAACTGTTAATTACAACTAACTTTGTCCATCCGATTCGAACTTTGTTCTTTGATTTGAAGTTCCACCAGAAGTGTGTTTTCATACAAAAACTGTTAATTACAACTAACTTTGTCCATCCGATTCGAACTTTGTTCGTTGATATGAAGTTGCACCAGAAGTGTGTTTTCATACAAAAACTGTTAATTACAACTAACTTTGTCCATCCGATTCGAACTTTGTTCTTTGATATGAAGTTCCACCAGAAGTGAGTTTTCATACAAAAACTGTTAATTACAACTAACTTTGTCCATCCGATGCGAACTTTGTACTTTGATATGAAGTTGCACCAGAAGTGTGTTTTCATACAAAAACTGTTAATTACAACTAACTTTGTCCATCCGATTCGAACTTTGTTCTTTGATTTGCAGTTCCACCAGAAGTGTGTTTTCATACAAAAACTGTTAATTACAACTAACTTTGTCCATCCGATTCGAACTTTGTTCTTTGATTTGAAGTTCCGCCAGAAGTGTGTTTTCATACAAAAACTGTTAATTACAACTAACTTTGTCCATCCGATTCGAACTTTGTTCGTTGATATGAAGTTGCACCAGAAGTGTGTTTTCATACAAAAACTGTTAATTACAACTAACTTTGTCCATCCGATTCGAACTTTGTTCTTTGATTTGAAGTTCCACCAGAAGTGTGTTTTCATACAAAAACTGTTAATTACAACTAACTTTGTCCATCCGATTCGAACTTTGTTCTTTGATTTGAAGTTCCACCAGAAGTGTGTTTTCATACAAAAACTGTTAATTACAACTAACTTTGTCCATCCGATTCGAACTTTGTTCTTTGATTTGAAGTTCCACCAGAAGTGTGTTTTCATACAAAAACTGTTAATTACAACTAACTTTGTCCATCCGATTCGAACTTTGTTCTTTGATTTGAAGTTCCACCAGAAGTGTGTTTTCATACAAAAACTGTTAATTACAACTAACTTTGTCCATCCGATTCGAACTTTGTTCTTTGATTTGAAAATCCACCAGAAGTGTGTTTTCATACAAAAACTGTTAATTACAACTAACTTTGTCCATCCGATTCGAACTTTGTTCGTTGATATGAAGTTCCACCAGAAGTGTGTTTTCATACAAAAACTGTTAATTACAACTAACTTTGTCCATCCGATTCGAACTTTGTTCTTTGATTTGAAGTTCCACCAGAAGTGTGTTTTCATAAAAAAACTGTTAATTAGAACTAACTTTGTCCATCCGATTCGAACTTTGTTCTTTGATTTGAAGTTCCGCCAGAAGTGTGTTTTCATACAAAAACTGTTAATTACAACTAACTTTGTCCGTCCGATGCGAAGTTTGTTCGTTGATTTGAAGTTCCACCAGAAGTGTGTTTTCATACAAAAACTGTTAATTACAACTAACTTTGTCCATCCGATTCGAACTTTGTTCTTTGATTTGCAGTTCCACCAGAAGTTTGTTTTCATACAAAAACTGTTAATTACAACTAACTTTGTCCATCCGATTCGAACTTTGTTCGTTGATATGAAGTTGCACCAGAAGTGTGTTTTCATACAAAAACTGTTAATTACAACTAACTTTGTCCGTCCGATGCGAAGTTTGTTCGTTCATTTGAAGTTCCACCAGAAGTGTGTTTTCATACAAAAACTGTTAATTACAACTAACTTTGTCCATCCGATTCGAACTTTGTTCTTTGATTTGAAGTTCCGCCAGAAGTGTGTTTTCATACAAAAACTGTTAATTACAACTAACTTTGTCCATCCGATTCGAACTTTGTTCGTTGATATGAAGTTGCACCAGAAGTGTGTTTTCATACAAAAACTGTTAATTACAACTAACTTTGTCCATCCGATTCGAACTTTGTTCTTTGATTTGAAGTTCCACCAGAAGTGTGTTTTCATACAAAAACTGTTAATTACAACTAACTTTGTCCATCCGATTCGAACTTTGTTCTTTGATATGAAGTTCCACCAGAAGTGTGTTTTCATACAAAAACTGTTAATTACAACTAACTTTGTCCGTCCGATTCGAACTTTGTTCTTTGATATGAAGTTCCACCAGAAGTGTGTTTTCATACAAAAACTGTTAATTACAACTAACTTTGTCCATCCGATTCGAACTTTGTTCTTTGATTTGAAGTTCCGCCAGAAGTGTGTTTTCATACAAAAACTGTTAATTACAACTAACTTTGTAAGTCCGATGCGAAGTTTGTTCGTTGATTTGAAGTTCCACCAGAAGTGTGTTTTCATACAAAAACTGTTAATTACAACTAACTTTGTCCATCCGATTCGAACTTTGTTCTTTGATTTGAAGTTCCACCAGAAGTGTGTTTTCATACAAAAACTGTTAATTACAACTAACTTTGTCCATCCGATTCGAACTTTGTTCGTTGATATGAAGTTGCACCAGAAGTGTGTTTTCATACAAAAACTGTTAATTACAACTAACTTTGTCCATCCGATTCGAACTTTGTTCTTTGATATGAAGTTGCACCAGAAGTGTGTTTTCATACAAAAACTGTTAATTACAACTAACTTTGTCCATCCGATTCGAACTTTGTTCTTTGATTTGCAGTTCCACCAGAAGTGTGTTTTCATACAAAAACTGTTAATTACAACTAACTTTGTCCATCCGATTCGAACTTTGTTCTTTGATTTGAAGTTCCACCAGAAGTGTGTTTTCATACAAAAACTGTTAATTACAACTAACTTTGTCCGTCCGATTCGAACTTTGTTCTTTGATATGAAGTTCCACTAGAAGTGTGTTTTCATACAAAAACTGTTAATTACAACTAACTTTGTCCATCCGATTCGAACTTTGTTCTTTGATATGAAGTTCCACCAGAAGTGAGTTTTGATACAAAAACTGTTAATTACAACTAACTTTGTCCATCCGATTCGAACTTTGTTCGTTGATATGAAGTTGCACCAGAAGTGTGTTTTCATACAAAAACTGTTAATTACAACTAACTTTGTCCATCCGATTCGAACTTTGTTCTTTGATTTGAAGTTCCACCAGAAGTTTGTTTTCATACAAAAACTGTTAATTACAACTAACTTTGTCCATCCGATTCGAACTTTGTTCTTTGATTTGCAGTTCCACCAGAAGTGTGTTTTCATACAAAAACTGTTAATTCCAACTAACTTTGTCCATCCGATTCGAACTTTGTTCTTTGATTTGAAGTTCCACCAGAAGTGTGTTTTCATACAAAAACTGTTAATTACAACTAACTTTGTCCATCCGATTCGAACTTTGTTCTTTGATATGAAGTTCCACCAGAAGTGTGTTTTCATACAAAAACTGTTAATTACAACTAACTTTGTCCATCCGATTCGAACTTTGTTCTTTGATTTGAAGTTCCACCAGAAGTGTGTTTTCATACAAAAACTGTTAATTACAACTAACTTTGTCCGTCCGATTCGAACTTTGTTCTTTGATATGAAGTTCCACCAGAAGTGTGTTTTCATACAAAAACTGTTAATTACAACTAACTTTGTCCATCCGATTCGAACTTTGTTCTTTGATTTGAAGTTCCACCAGAAGTGTGTTTTCATACAAAAACTGTTAATTACAACTAACTTTGTCCATCCGATTCGAACTTTGTTCTTTGATTTGAAGTTCCACCAGAAGTGTGTTTTCATACAAAAACTGTTAATTACAACTAACTTTGTCCATCCGATTCGAACTTTGTTCTTTGATTTGAAGTTCCACCAGAAGTGTGTTTTCATACAAAAACTGTTAATTACAACTAACTTTGTCCATCCGATTCGAACTTTGTTCTTTGATTTGAAAATCCACCAGAAGTGTGTTTTCATACAAAAACTGTTAATTACAACTAACTTTGTCCATCCGATTCGAACTTTGTTCGTTGATATGAAGTTCCACCAGAAGTGTGTTTTCATACAAAAACTGTTAATTACAACTAACTTTGTCCATCCGATTCGAACTTTGTTCTTTGATTTGAAGTTCCACCAGAAGTGTGTTTTCATACAAAAACTGTTAATTAGAACTAACTTTGTCCATCCGATTCGAACTTTGTTCTTTGATTTGAAGTTCCGCCAGAAGTGTGTTTTCATACAAAAACTGTTAATTACAACTAACTTTGTCCGTCCGATGCGAAGTTTGTTCGTTGATTTGAAGTTCCACCAGAAGTGTGTTTTCATACAAAAACTGTTAATTACAACTAACTTTGTCCATCCGATTCGAACTTTGTTCTTTGATTTGCAGTTCCACCAGAAGTTTGTTTTCATACAAAAACTGTTAATTACAACTAACTTTGTCCATCCGATTCGAACTTTGTTCGTTGATATGAAGTTGCACCAGAAGTGTGTTTTCATACAAAAACTGTTAATTACAACTAACTTTGTCCGTCCGATGCGAAGTTTGTTCGTTCATTTGAAGTTCCACCAGAAGTGTGTTTTCATACAAAAACTGTTAATTACAACTAACTTTGTCCATCCGATTCGAACTTTGTTCTTTGATTTGAAGTTCCGCCAGAAGTGTGTTTTCATACAAAAACTGTTAATTACAACTAACTTTGTCCATCCGATTCGAACTTTGTTCGTTGATATGAAGTTGCACCAGAAGTGTGTTTTCATACAAAAACTGTTAATTACAACTAACTTTGTCCATCCGATTCGAACTTTGTTCTTTGATTTGAAGTTCCACCAGAAGTGTGTTTTCATACAAAAACTGTTAATTACAACTAACTTTGTCCATCCGATTCGAACTTTGTTCTTTGATATGAAGTTCCACCAGAAGTGTGTTTTCATACAAAAACTGTTAATTACAACTAACTTTGTCCGTCCGATTCGAACTTTGTTCTTTGATATGAAGTTCCACCAGAAGTGTGTTTTCATACAAAAACTGTTAATTACAACTAACTTTGTCCATCCGATTCGAACTTTGTTCTTTGATTTGAAGTTCCGCCAGAAGTGTGTTTTCATACAAAAACTGTTAATTACAACTAACTTTGTAAGTCCGATGCGAAGTTTGTTCGTTGATTTGAAGTTCCACCAGAAGTGTGTTTTCATACAAAAACTGTTAATTACAACTAACTTTGTCCATCCGATTCGAACTTTGTTCTTTGATTTGAAGTTCCACCAGAAGTGTGTTTTCATACAAAAACTGTTAATTACAACTAACTTTGTCCATCCGATTCGAACTTTGTTCGTTGATATGAAGTTGCACCAGAAGTGTGTTTTCATACAAAAACTGTTAATTACAACTAACTTTGTCCATCCGATTCGAACTTTGTTCTTTGATATGAAGTTCCACCAGAAGTGAGTTTTCATACAAAAACTGTTAATTACAACTAACTTTGTCCATCCGATGCGAACTTTGTACTTTGATATGAAGTTGCACCAGAAGTGTGTTTTCATACAAAAACTGTTAATTACAACTAACTTTGTCCATCCGATTCGAACTTTGTTCTTTGATTTGCAGTTCCACCAGAAGTGTGTTTTCATACAAAAACTGTTAATTACAACTAACTTTGTCCATCCGATTCGAACTTTGTTCTTTGATTTGAAGTTCCACCAGAAGTGTGTTTTCATACAAAAACTGTTAATTACAACTAACTTTGTCCGTCCGATTCGAACTTTGTTCTTTGATATGAAGTTCCACTAGAAGTGTGTTTTCATACAAAAACTATTAATTACAACTAACTTTGTCCATCCGATTCGAACTTTGTTCTTTGATATGAAGTTCCACCAGAAGTGAGTTTTGATACAAAAACTGTTAATTACAACTAACTTTGTCCATCCGATTCGAACTTTGTTCGTTGATATGAAGTTGCACCAGAAGTGTGTTTTCATACAAAAACTGTTAATTACAACTAACTTTGTCCATCCGATTCGAACTTTGTTCTTTGATTTGAAGTTCCACCAGAAGTTTGTTTTCATACAAAAACTGTTAATTACAACTAACTTTGTCCATCCGATTCGAACTTTGTTCTTTGATTTGCAGTTCCACCAGAAGTGTGTTTTCATACAAAAACTGTTAATTCCAACTAACTTTGTCCATCCGATTCGAACTTTGTTCTTTGATTTGAAGTTCCACCAGAAGTGTGTTTTCATACAAAAACTGTTAATTACAACTAACTTTGTCCATCCGATTCGAACTTTGTTCTTTGATATGAAGTTCCACCAGAAGTGTGTTTTCATACAAAAACTGTTAATTACAACTAACTTTGTCCATCCGATTCGAACTTTGTTCTTTGATTTGAAGTTCCACCAGAAGTGTGTTTTCATACAAAAACTGTTAATTACAACTAACTTTGTCCGTCCGATTCGAACTTTGTTCTTTGATATGAAGTTCCACCAGAAGTGTGTTTTCATACAAAAACTGTTAATTACAACTAACTTTGTCCATCCGATGCGAACTTTGTACTTTGATATGAAGTTGCACCAGAAGTGTGTTTTCATACAAAAACTGTTAATTACAACTAACTTTGTCCATCCGATTCGAACTTTGTTCTTTGATATGAAGTTGCACCAGAAGTGTGTTTTCATACAAAAACTGTTAATTACAACTAACTTTGTCCATCCGATTCGAACTTTGTTCTTTGATTTGAAGTTCCACCAGAAGTTTGTTTTCATACAAAAACTGTTAATTACAACTAACTTTGTCCATCCGATTCGAACTTTGTTCTTTGATTTGCAGTTCCACCAGAAGTGTGTTTTCATACAAAAACTGTTAATTCCAACTAACTTTGTCCATCCGATTCGAACTTTGTTCTTTGATTTGAAGTTCCACCAGAAGTGTGTTTTCATACAAAAACTGTTAATTACAACTAACTTTGTCCATCCGATTCGAACTTTGTTCTTTGATATGAAGTTCCACCAGAAGTGTGTTTTCATACAAAAACTGTTAATTACAACTAACTTTGTCCATCCGATTCGAACTTTGTTCTTTGATTTGAAGTTCCACCAGAAGTGTGTTTTCATACAAAAACTGTTAATTACAACTAACTTTGTCCGTCCGATTCGAACTTTGTTCTTTGATATGAAGTTCCACCAGAAGTGTGTTTTCATACAAAAACTGTTAATTACAACTAACTTTGTCCATCCGATGCGAACTTTGTACTTTGATATGAAGTTGCACCAGAAGTGTGTTTTCATACAAAAACTGTTAATTACAACTAACTTTGTCCATCCGATTCGAACTTTGTTCTTTGATATGAAGTTCCACCAGAAGTGAGTTTTGATACAAAAACTGTTAATTACAACTAACTTTGTCCATCCGATTCGAACTTTGTTCTTTGATATGAAGTTGCACCAGAAGTGTGTTTTCATACAAAAACTGTTAATTACAACTAACTTTGTCCATCCGATTCGAACTTTGTTCTTTGATTTGCAGTTCCACCAGAAGTGTGTTTTCATACAAAAACTGTTAATTACAACTAACTTTGTCCATCCGATTCGAACTTTGTTCTTTGATTTGAAGTTCCGCCAGAAGTGTGTTTTCATACAAAAACTGTTAATTACAACTAACTTTGTCCATCCGATTCGAACTTTGTACTTTGATATGAAGTTGCACCAGAAGTGTGTTTTCATACAAAAACTGTTAATTACAACTAACTTTGTCCATCCGATTCGAACTTTGTTCTTTGATTTGAAGTTCCACCAGAAGTGTGTTTTCATACAAAAACTGTTAATTACAACTAACTTTGTCCATCCGATTCGAACTTTGTTCTTTGATTTGAAGTTCCACCAGAAGTGTGTTTTCATACAAAAACTGTTAATTACAACTAACTTTGTCCATCCGATTCGAACTTTGTTCTTTGATTTGAAAATCCACCAGAAGTGTGTTTTCATACAAAAACTGTTAATTACAACTAACTTTGTCCATCCGATTCGAACTTTGTTCTTTGATTTGAAGTTCCACCAGAAGTGTGTTTTCATACAAAAACTGTTAATTACAACTAACTTTGTCCATCCGATTCGAACTTTGTTCTTTGATTTGAAAATCCACCAGAAGTGTGTTTTCATACAAAAACTGTTAATTACAACTAACTTTGTCCATCCGATTCGAACTTTGTTCGTTGATATGAAGTTCCACCAGAAGTGTGTTTTCATACAAAAACTGTTAATTACAACTCACTTTGTCCATCCGATGCGAACTTTGTACTTTGATATGAAGTTGCACCAGAAGTGTGTTTTCATACAAAAACTGTTAATTACAACTAACTTTGTCCATCCGATTCGAACTTTGTTCTTTGATTTGAAGTTCCACCAGAAGTGTGTTTTCATACAAAAACTGTTAATTACAACTAACTTTGTCCATCCGATTCGAACTTTGTTCTTTGATTTGAAGTTCCACCAGAAGTGTGTTTTCATACAAAAACTGTTAATTACAACTAACTTTGTCCATCCGATTCGAACTTTGTTCTTTGATTTGAAAATCCACCAGAAGTGTGTTTTCATACAAAAACTGTTAATTACAACTAACTTTGTCCATCCGATTCGAACTTTGTTCGTTGATATGAAGTTCCACCAGAAGTGTGTTTTCATACAAAAACTGTTAATTACAACTAACTTTGTCCATCCGATTCGAACTTTGTTCTTTGATTTGAAGTTCCACCAGAAGTGTGTTTTCATACAAAAACTGTTAATTACAACTAACTTTGTCCATCCGATTCGAACTTTGTTCTTTGATTTGAAGTTCCGCCAGAAGTGTGTTTTCATACAAAAACTGTTAATTACAACTAACTTTGTCCGTCCGATGCGAAGTTTGTTCGTTGATTTGAAGTTCCACCAGAAGTGTGTTTTCATACAAAAACTGTTAATTACAACTAACTTTGTCCATCCGATTCGAACTTTGTTCTTTGATTTGCAGTTCCACCAGAAGTTTGTTTTCATACAAAAACTGTTAATTACAACTAACTTTGTCCATCCGATTCGAACTTTGTTCGTTGATATGAAGTTGCACCAGAAGTGTGTTTTCATACAAAAACTGTTAATTACAACTAACTTTGTCCGTCCGATGCGAAGTTTGTTCGTTGATTTGAAGTTCCACCAGAAGTGTGTTTTCATACAAAAACTGTTAATTACAACTAACTTTGTCCATCCGATTCGAACTTTGTTCTTTGATTTGAAGTTCCGCCAGAAGTGTGTTTTCATACAAAAACTGTTAATTACAACTAACTTTGTCCATCCGATTCGAACTTTGTTCGTTGATATGAAGTTGCACCAGAAGTGTGTTTTCATACAAAAACTGTTAATTACAACTAACTTTGTCCATCCGATTCGAACTTTGATCTTTGATTTGAAGTTCCACCAGAAGTGTGTTTTCATACAAAAACTGTTAATTACAACTAACTTTGTCCATCCGATTCGAACTTTGTTCTTTGATATGAAGTTCCACCAGAAGTGTGTTTTCATACAAAAACTGTTAATTACAACTAACTTTGTCCGTCCGATTCGAACTTTGTTCTTTGATATGAAGTTCCACCAGAAGTGTGTTTTCATACAAAAACTGTTAATTACAACTAACTTTGTCCATCCGATTCGAACTTTGTTCTTTGATTTGAAGTTCCGCCAGAAGTGTGTTTTCATACAAAAACTGTTAATTACAACTAACTTTGTCCGTCCGATGCGAAGTTTGTTCGTTGATTTGAAGTTCCACCAGAAGTGTGTTTTCATACAAAAACTGTTAATTACAACTAACTTTGTCCATCCGATTCGAACTTTGTTCTTTGATTTGAAGTTCCACCAGAAGTGTGTTTTCATACAAAAACTGTTAATTACAACTAACTTTGTCCATCCGATTCGAACTTTGTTCGTTGATATGAAGTTGCACCAGAAGTGTGTTTTCATACAAAAACTGTTAATTACAACTAACTTTGTCCATCCGATTCGAACTTTGTTCTTTGATATGAAGTTCCACCAGAAGTGAGTTTTCATACAAAAACTGTTAATTACAACTAACTTTGTCCATCCGATTCGAACTTTGTACTTTGATATGAAGTTGCACCAGAAGTGTGTTTTCATACAAAAACTGTTAATTACAACTAACTTTGTCCATCCGATTCGAACTTTGTTCTTTGATTTGCAGTTCCACCAGAAGTGTGTTTTCATACAAAAACTGTTAATTACAACTAACTTTGTCCATCCGATTCGAACTTTGTTCTTTGATTTGAAGTTCCACCAGAAGTGTGTTTTCATACAAAAACTGTTAATTACAACTAACTTTGTCCGTCCGATTCGAACTTTGTTCTTTGATATGAAGTTCCACTAGAAGTGTGTTTTCATACAAAAACTGTTAATTACAACTAACTTTGTCCATCCGATTCGAACTTTGTTCTTTGATATGAAGTTCCACCAGAAGTGAGTTTTGATACAAAAACTGTTAATTACAACTAACTTTGTCCATCCGATTCGAACTTTGTTCTTTGATATGAAGTTCCACCAGAAGTGTGTTTTCATACAAAAACTGTTAATTACAACTAACTTTGTCCATCCGATTCGAACTTTGTTCTTTGATTTGAAGTTCCACCAGAAGTGTGTTTTCATACAAAAACTGTTAATTACAACTAACTTTGTCCGTCCGATTCGAACTTTGTTCTTTGATATGAAGTTCCACCAGAAGTGTGTTTTCATACAAAAACTGTTAATTACAACTAACTTTGTCCATCCGATGCGAACTTTGTACTTTGATATGAAGTTGCACCAGAAGTGTGTTTTCATACAAAAACTGTTAATTACAACTAACTTTGTCCATCCGATTCGAACTTTGTTCTTTGATTTGCAGTTCCACCAGAAGTGTGTTTTCATACAAAAACTGTTACTTACAACTAACTTTGTCCATCCGATTCGAACTTTGTTCTTTGATTTGAAGTTCCACCAGAAGTGAGTTTTCATACAAAAACTGTTAATTACAACTAACTTTGTCCATCCGATGCGAACTTTGTACTTTGATATGAAGTTGCACCAGAAGTGTGTTTTCATACAAAAACTGTTAATTACAACTAACTTTGTCCATCCGATTCGAACTTTGTTCTTTGATTTGCAGTTCCACCAGAAGTGTGTTTTCATACAAAAACTGTTAATTACAACTAACTTTGTCCATCCGATTCGAACTTTGTTCTTTGATTTGAAGTTCCACCAGAAGTGTGTTTTCATACAAAAACTGTTAATTACAACTAACTTTGTCCATCCGATTCGAACTTTGTTCTTTGATATGAAGTTCCACCAGAAGTGTGTTTTCATACAAAAACTGTTAATTACAACTAACTTTGTCCATCCGATTCGAACTTTGTTCTTTGATTTGAAGTTCCACCAGAAGTGTGTTTTCATACAAAAACTGTTAATTACAACTAACTTTGTCCGTCCGATTCGAACTTTGTTCTTTGATATGAAGTTCCACCAGAAGTGTGTTTTCATACAAAAACTGTTAATTACAACTAACTTTGTCCATCCGATTCGAACTTTGTTCTTTGATATGAAGTTCCACCAGAAGTGAGTTTTGATACAAAAACTGTTAATTACAACTAACTTTGTCCATCCGATTCGAACTTTGTTCTTTCATATGAAGTTCCACCAGAAGTGTGTTTTCATACAAAAACTGTTAATTACAACTAACTTTGTCCATCCGATTCGAACTTTGTTCTTTGATTTGAAGTTCCACCAGAAGTTTGTTTTCATACAAAAACTGTTAATTACAACTAACTTTGTCCATCCGATTCGAACTTTGTTCGTTGATATGAAGTTCCACCAGAAGTGTGTTTTCATACAAAAACTGTTAATTACAACTCACTTTGTCCATCCGATTCGAACTTTGTTCTTTGATTTGAAGTTCCACCAGAAGTGTGTTTTCATACAAAAACTGTTAATTACAACTAACTTTGTCCGTCCGATTCGAACTTTGTTCTTTGATTTGAAGTTCCACCAGAAGTGTGTTTTCATACAAAAACTGTTAATTACAACTAACTTTGTCCATCCGATTCGAACTTTGTTCTTTGTTTTGAAGTTCCGCCAGAAGTGTGTTTTCATACAAAAACTGTTAATTACAACTAACTTTGTCCGTCCGATGCGAAGTTTGTTCGTTGATTTGAAGTTCCACCAGAAGTGTGTTTTCATACAAAAACTGTTAATTACAACTAACTTTGTCCATCCGATTCGAGCTTTGTTCTTTGATATGAAGTTCCACCAGAAGTGTGTTTTCATACAAAAACTGTTAATTACAACTAACTTTGTCCATCCGATTCGAACTTTGTTCTTTGATTTGCAGTTCCACCAGAAGTTTGTTTTCATACAAAAACTGTTAATTACAACTAACTTTGTCCATCCGATTCGAACTTTGTTCTTTGATTTGAAGTTCCACCAGAAGTGTGTTTTCATACAAAAACTGTTAATTACAACTAACTTTGTCCATCCGATTCGAACTTTGTTCTTTGATATGAAGTTCCACCAGAAGTGTGTTTTCATACAAAAACTGTTAATTACAACTAACTTTGTCCATCCGATTCGAACTTTGTTCTTTGATTTGAAGTTCCACCAGAAGTGTGTTTTCATACAAAAACTGTTAATTACAACTAACTTTGTCCATCCGATTCGAACTTTGTTCTTTGATATGAAGTTGCACCAGAAGTGTGTTTTCATACAAAAACTGTTAATTACAACTAACTTTGTCCATCCGATTCGAACTTTGTTCTTTGATATGAAGTTCCACCAGAAGTGAGTTTTCATACAAAAACTGTTAATTACAACTAACTTTGTCCATCCGATGCGAACTTTGTACTTTGATATGAAGTTGCACCAGAAGTGTGTTTTCATACAAAAACTGTTAATTACAACTAACTTTGTCCATCCGATGCGAAGTTTGTTCGTTGATTTGAAGTTCCACCAGAAGTGTGTTTTCATACAAAAACTGTTAATTACAACTAACTTTGTCCATCCGATTCGAACTTTGTTCTTTGATTTGCAGTTCCACCAGAAGTTTGTTTTCATACAAAAACTGTTAATTACAACTAACTTTGTCCATCCGATTCGAACTTTGTTCTTTGATATGAAGTTGCACCAGAAGTGTGTTTTCATACAAAAACTGTTAATTACAACTAACTTTGTCCATCCGATTCGAACTTTGTTCTTTGATATGAAGTTCCACCAGAAGTGAGTTTTCATACAAAAACTGTTAATTACAACTAACTTTGTCCATCCGATGCGAACTTTGTACTTTGATATGAAGTTGCACCAGAAGATGTGTTTTCATACAAAAACTGTTAATTACAACTAACTTTGTCCATCCGATTCGAACTTTGTTCTTTGATTTGCAGTTCCACCAGAAGTGTGTTTTCATACAAAAACTGTTAATTACAACTAACTTTGTCCATCCGATTCGAACTTTGTTCTTTGATTTGAAGTTCCACCAGAAGTGTGTTTTCATACAAAAACTGTTAATTACAACTAACTTTGTCCATCCGATTCGAACTTTGTTCTTTGATATGAAGTTCCACCAGAAGTGAGTTTTCATACAAAAACTGTTAATTACAACTAACTTTGTCCATCCGATGCGAACTTTGTACTTTGATATGAAGTTGCACCAGAAGTGTGTTTTCATACAAAAACTGTTAATTACAACTAACTTTGTCCATCCGATTCGAACTTTGTTCTTTGATATGAAGTTCCACCAGAAGTGTGTTTTCATACAAAAACTGTTAATTACAACTAACTTTGTCCATCCGATTCGAACTTTGTTCTTTGATTTGAAGTTCCACCAGAAGTGTGTTTTCATACAAAAACTGTTAATTACAACTAACTTTGTCCATCCGATTCGAACTTTGTTCTTTGATATGAAGTTCCACCAGAAGTGTGTTTTCATACAAAAACTGTTAATTACAACTAACTTTGTCCATCCGATTCGAACTTTGTTCTTTGATTTGAAGTTCCACCAGAAGTGTGTTTTCATACAAAAACTGTTAATTACAACTAACTTTGTCCATCCGATTCGAACTTTGTTCTTTGATATGAAGTTCCACCAGAAGTGTGTTTTCATACAAAAACTGTTAATTACAACTAACTTTGTCCATCCGATTCGAACTTTGTTCTTTGATTTGCAGTTCCACCAGAAGTGTGTTTTCATACAAAAACTGTTAATTACAACTAACTTTGTCCATCCGATTCGAACTTTGTTCTTTGATTTGAAGTTCCACCAGAAGTGTGTTTTCATACAAAAACTGTTAATTACAACTAACTTTGTCCATCCGATTCGAACTTTGTTCTTTGATATGAAGTTCCACCAGAAGTGAGTTTTCATACAAAAACTGTTAATTACAACTAACTTTGTCCATCCGATGCGAACTTTGTACTTTGATATGAAGTTGCACCAGAAGTGTGTTTTCATACAAAAACTGTTAATTACAACTAACTTTGTCCATCCGATTCGAACTTTGTTCTTTGATATGAAGTTCCACCAGAAGTGTGTTTTCATACAAAAACTGTTAATTACAACTAACTTTGTCCATCCGATTCGAACTTTGTTCTTTGATTTGAAGTTCCACCAGAAGTGTGTTTTCATACAAAAACTGTTAATTACAACTAACTTTGTCCATCCGATTCGAACTTTGTTCTTTGATATGAAGTTCCACCAGAAGTGTGTTTTCATACAAAAACTGTTAATTACAACTAACTTTGTCCATCCGATTCGAACTTTGTTCTTTGATTTGAAGTTCCACCAGAAGTGTGTTTTCATACAAAAACTGTTAATTACAACTAACTTTGTCCGTCCGATTCGAACTTTGTTCTTTGATATGAAGTTCCACCAGAAGTGTGTTTTCATACAAAAACTGTTAATTACAACTAACTTTGTCCATCCGATTCGAACTTTGTTCTTTGATATGAAGTTCCACCAGAAGTGAGTTTTGATACAAAAACTGTTAATTACAACTAACTTTGTCCATCCGATTCGAACTTTGTTCTTTCATATGAAGTTCCACCAGAAGTGAGTTTTCATACAAAAACTGTTAATTACAACTAACTTTGTCCATCCGATTCGAACTTTGTTCTTTGATTTGAAGTTCCACCAGAAGTTTGTTTTCATACAAAAACTGTTAATTACAACTAACTTTGTCCATCCGATTCGAACTTTGTTCGTTGATATGAAGTTCCACCAAAAGTGTGTTTTCATACAAAAACTGTTAATTACAACTCACTTTGTCCATCCGATTCGAACTTTGTTCTTTGATATGAAGTTCCACCAGAAGTGTGTTTTCATACAAAAACTGTTAATTACAACTAACTTTGTCCATCCGATTCGAACTTTGTTCTTTGATTTGAAGTTCCACCAAAAGTGTGTTTTCATACAAAAACTGTTAATTACAACTCACTTTGTCCATCCGATTCGAACTTTGTTCGTTGATATGAAGTTCCACCAGAAGTGTGTTTTCATACAAAAACTGTTAATTACAACTAACTTTGTCCATCCGATTCGAACTTTGTTCTTTGATTTGAAGTTCCACCAGAAGTTTGTTTTCATACAAAAACTGTTAATTACAACTAACTTTGTCCATCCGATTCGAACTTTGTTCGTTGATATGAAGTTCCACCAGAAGTGTGTTTTCATACAAAAACTGTTAATTACAACTCACTTTGTCCATCCGATTCGAACTTTGTTCTTTTATTTGCAGTTCCACCAGAAGTGTGTTTTCATACAAAAACTGTTAATTACAACTAACTTTGTCCATCCGATTCGAACTTTGTTCTTTGATATGAAGTTCCACCAGAAGTGAGTTTTCATACAAAAACTGTTAATTACAACTAACTTTGTCCATCCGATTCGAACTTTGTTCTTTGATTTGAAGTTTCACCAGAAATGTGTTTTCATACAAAAACTGTTAATTACAACTAACTTTGTCCGTCCGATTCGAACTTTGTTCTTTGATATGAAGTTCCACCAGAAGTGTGTTTTCATACAAAAACTGTTAATTACAACTAACTTTGTCCATCCGATTCGAACTTTGTTCTTTGATTTGAAGTTCCACCAGAAGTTTGTTTTCATACAAAAACTGTTAATTACAACTAACTTTGTCCATCCGATTCGAACTTTGTTCGTTGATATGAAGTTCCACCAGAAGTGTGTTTTCATACAAAAACTGTTAATTACAACTCACTTTGTCCATCCGATTCGAACTTTGTTCTTTGATTTGAAGTTCCACCAGAAGTTTGTTTTCATACAAAAACTGTTAATTACAACTAACTTTGTCCATCCGATTCGAACTTTGTTCGTTGATATGAAGTTCCACCAGAAGTGTGTTTTCATACAAAAACTGTTAATTACAACTAACTTTGTCCATCCGATTCGAACTTTGTTCTTTGATTTGAAGTTCCACCAGAAGTTTGTTTTCATACAAAAACTGTTAATTGCAACTAGCTTTGTCCATCCGATTCGAACTTTGTTCGTTGATATGAAGTTCCACCAGAAGTGTGTTTTCATACAAAAACTGTTAATTACAACTAACTTTGTCCATCCGATTCGAACTTTGTTCGTTGATATGAAGTTCCACCAGAAGTGTGTTTTCATACAAAAACTGTTAATTACAACTCACTTTGTCCATCCGATTCGAACTTTGTTCTTTTATTTGCAGTTCCACCAGAAGTGTGTTTTCATACAAAAACTGTTAATTACAACTAACTTTGTCCATCCGATTCGAACTTTGTTCTTTGATATGAAGTTCCACCAGAAGTGTGTTTTCATACAAAAACTGTTAATTACAACTAACTTTGTCCATCCGATTCGAACTTTGTTCTTTGATATGAAGTTCCACCAGAAGTGACCCAAGCAACCTAAAGCAACATGCAGCGCTACTTAGCGATAAATAGAGCGCTTCAATACGATGTTCGAGAGCGAAGCGAAACAGTCGAAATGCAGCGCTGCCTCGTTGCCGAAATGTAGCGCTCATGCAGTCAATCCGGGAAACAGCGGCAGCTATCGTAAAGCTTTACAGATTAGCTGCAAGAGCGGTACATTTCGGCAATATGCAGCGCATGTATTGAAGCGCTCTTTTTATCGCTAAGTAGCGCTGCATGTTGCTTTAGGTTGCTTGGATAGTTTAAATGTGTGCGTGCAGTTAGCATTTTTATTTGTGTAAGTGAATCAGTTGACTGAAGAATGTGTGTATGTGTGTTAGTTTATATCGGCAATGAGCCTGTTTGACAGGATTGTTCCTGATATTTCTGCATGGCATGGTTTTGCAAAGGTTTTGCCCAGTACCTTAAACATGTTTTTATGTCCATGTCCTTAAAATTTGGATGTTCCGTTGACATGCTGCTTTCCTCCTCATCACTTCCTGATTCGTTTGCTGGTATTTCATTAGGAACGTGACAATTTGCTTCACTATTTCGATATGGTTTTGTTTCTGCCAAGGTTCTGTTTCCGGGCTCCTCGATGCTTACAGTTGGAATTTGTGGTGCCTCTTCGTTTGAGGTCCTTTTTTTCATATACACATCTCTTTTTCGGTATAACACACCAGACTTCCGCAACCTTTTTGCATTCATTTCACTATGTTTGCTTTATCACAACTAAATTCTCCAAGAACAAACCTCACGTACCAAAATATAGATTGCAAATGACATACACACACCTATATTTAAACTTATACTGTGAGCAGAAAATGTTTACATTATGGCGATTTGCCGCAACATCGCTGCAAAACCGCTGCAAAAGAGGTTGCTTGCAGCGAAACTTTTTCAGTCAACGTGAATCGCTGCAAAACCGCTGCAGGAGAGGTTGTTTGCAGCGAAACTGTTTGACTTCACGACATTGGCTTACAATTGGCTATAAGAGCGCTGCATGAGAGGTTTCTTGCAGCATAACTTTTACAGCAGCGAAAATCGCTACAATATCGCTAAAATAGCGCTCTGCGAAACTTTAGCGTTAAAAGTAGCATGTGAAGCAAATATAGCTATAATGCAGCGCCTCGTGCTGCTTTGGGCTGCTTGGGGAGTTTTCATACAGAAACTGTTAATTACAACTAACTTTGTCCATCCGATTCGAACTTTGTTCTTTGATTTGCAGTTCCTCCAGAAGTGTGTTTTCATACAAAAACTGTTAATTACAACTAACTTTGTCCATCCGATTCGAACTTTGTTCTTTGATTTGAAGTTCCACCAGAAGTGTGTTTTCATACAAAAACTGTTAATTACAACTAACTTTGTCCATCCGATTCGAACTTTGTTCTTTGATTTGAAGTTCCACCAGAAGTGTGTTTTCATACAAAAACTGTTAATTACAACTAACTTTGTCCATCCGATGCGAACTTTGTACTTTGATATGAAGTTGCACCAGAAGTGTGTTTTCATACAAAAACTGTTAATTACAACTAACTTTGTCCATCCGATTCGAACTTTGTTCTTTGATATGAAGTTCCACCAGAAGTGTGTTTTCATACAAAAACTGTTAATTACAACTAACTTTGTCCATCCGATTCGAACTTTGTTCTTTGATTTGAAGTTCCACCAGAAGTGTGTTTTCATACAAAAACTGTTAATTACAACTAACTTTGTCCGTCCGATTCGAACTTTATTCTTTGATATGAAGTTCCACCAGAAGTGAGTTTTCATACAAAAACTGTTAATTACAACTAACTTTGTCCATCCGATGCGAACTTTGTTCTTTGATTTGCAGTTCCTCCAGAAGTGTGTTTTCATACAAAAACTGTTAATTACAACTAACTTTGTCCATCCGATTCGAACTTTTTTCTTTGATTTGAAGTTCCACCAGAAGTATGTTTTCATACAAAAACTGTTAATTACAACTAACTTTGTCCATCCGATTCGAACTTTGTTCTGTGATATGAAGTTCCACCAGAAGTGAGTTTTCATACAGAAACTGTTAATTACAACTAACTTTGTCCATCCGATTCGAACTTTGTTCTTTGATTTGCAGTTCCTGCAGAAGTGTGTTTTCATACAAAAACTGTTAATTACAACTAACTTTGTCCATCCGATTCGAACTTTGTTCTTTGATTTGAAGTTCCACCAGAAGTGTGTTTTCATACAAAAACTGTTAATTACAACTAACTTTGTCCATCCGATTCGAACTTTGTTCTTTGATTTGAAGTTCCACCAGAAGTGTGTTTTCATACAAAAACTGTTAATTACAACTAACTTTGTCCATCCGATTCGAACTTTGTTCTTTGATATGAAGTTCCACCAGAAGTGTGTTTTCATACAAAAACTGTTAATTACAACTAACTTTGTCCATCCGATTCGAACATTGTTCTTTGATTTGAAGTTCCACCAGAAGTGTGTTTTCATACAAAAACTGTTAATTACAACTAACTTTGTCCATCCGATGCGAACTTTGTACTTTGATATGAAGTAGCACCAGAAGTGTGTTTTCATACAAAAACTGTTAATTACAACTAACTTTGTCCATCCGATTCGAACTTTGTTCTTTGATATGAAATTGCACCAGAAGTGAGTTTTCATACAAAAACTGTTAATTACAACTAACTTTGTCCAACCAAAACGAACTTTGTACTTTGCTATGAAGTTCCACCAGGAATGAGTTTTCATGCAAAAACTGTCTATTTCAACTAACTTTGTCCATCCGATTCGAACTTTGTTCTTTGATATGAAGTTCCACCAGAAGTGTGTTTTCATACAAAAACTGTTAATTACAACTAACTTTGTCCATCCGATTCGAACTTTGTTCTTTGATTTGAAGTTCCACCAGAAGTGTGTTTTCATACAAAAACTGTTAATTACAACTAACTTTGTCCATCCGATTCGAACTTTGTTCTTTGATTTGAAGTTCCACCAGAAGTGTGTTTTCATACAAAAACTGTTAATTACAACTAACTTTGTCCATCCGATTCGAACTTTGTTCTTTGATTTGCAGTTGCACCAGAAGTGTGTTTTCATACAAAAACTGTTAATTACAACTAACTTTGTCCATCCGATTCGAACTTTGTTCTTTGATATGAAGTTCCACCAGAAGTGTGTTTTCATACAAAAACTGTTAATTACAACTAACTTTGTCCATCCGATTCGAACTTTGTTCTTTAATATGAAATTCCACTAGAAGTGTGTTTTCATACAAAAACTGTTAATTACAACTAACTTTGTCCATCCGATGCGAACTTTGTACTTTGATATGAAGTTGCACCAGAAGTGTGTTTTCATACAAAAACTGTTAATTACAACTAACTTTGTCCATCCGATGCGAACTTTGTACTTTGATATGAAGTTCCACCAGAAGTGTGTTTTCATAAAAAAACTGTTAATTACAACTAACTTTGTCCATCCGATTCGAACTTTGTTCGTTAATATGAAATTCCACTAGAAGTGTGTTTTCATACAAAAACTGTTAATTACAACTAACTTTGTCCATCCGATTCGAACTTTGTTCTTTGATATGAAGTTCCACCAGAAGTGTGTTTTCATACAAAAACTGTTAATTACAACTAACTTTGTCCATCCGATTCGAACTTTGTTCTTTGATTTGAAGTTCCACCAGAAGTGTGTTTTCATACAAAAACTGTTAATTACAACTAACTTTGTCCATCCGATTCGAACTTTGTTCTTTGATTTGAAGTTCCACCAGAAGTGTGTTTTCATACAAAAACTGTTAATTACAACTTACTTTGTCCGTCCGATTCGAACTTTGTTCTTTAATATGAAGTTGCACCAGAAGTGTGTTTTCATACAAAAACTGTTAGTTACATCTAACTTTGTCCATCCGATTCGAACTTTGTTCTTTGATTTGAAGTTCCACCAGAAGTGTGTTTTCATACAAAAACTGTTAATTACAACTAACTTTGTCCATCCGATGCGAACTTTGTACTTTGATATGAAGTTGCACCAGAAGTGTGTTTTCATACAAAAACTGTTAGTTACATCTAACTTTGTCCATCCGATTCGAACTTTGTTCTTTGATTTGAAGTTCCACCAGAAGTGTGTTTTCATACAAAAACTGTTAATTAGAACTAACTTTGTCCGTCCGATTCGAACTTTGTTCTTTGATTTGAAGTTCCACCAGAAGTGTGTTTTCATACAAAAACTGTTAATTACAACTAACTTTGTCCATCCGATGCGAACTTTGTACTTTGATATGAAGTTCCACCAGAAGTGTGTTTTCATACAAAAACTGTTAATTACAACTAACTTTGTCCATCCGATTCGAACTTTGTTCGTTAATATGAAATTCCACTAGAAGTGTGTTTTCATACAAAAACTGTTAATTACAACTAACTTTGTCCATCCGATTCGAACTTTGTTCTTTGATATGAAGTTCCACCAGAAGTGTGTTTTCATACAAAAACTGTTAATTACAACTAACTTTGTCCATCGGATTCGAACTTTGTTCTTTGATTTGAAGTTCCACCAGAAGTGTGTTTTCATACAAAAACTGTTAATTACAACTAACTTTGTCCATCCGATTCGAACTTTGTTCTTTGATTTGAAGTTCCACCAGAAGTGTGTTTTCATACAAAAACTGTTAATTACAACTAACTTTGTCCATCCGATGCGAACTTTGTACTTTGATATGAAGTTGCACCAGAAGTGTGTTTTCATACAAAAACTGTTAATTACAACTAACTTTGTCCATCCGATTCGAACTTTGTTCGTTGATATGAAGTTCCACCAGAAGTGTGTTTTCATACAAAAACTGTTAATTACAACTAACTTTGTCCATCCGATTCGAACTTTGTTCTTTGATTTGAAGTTCCACCAGAAGTTTGTTTTCATACAAAAACTGTTAATTACAACTAACTTTGTCCATCCGATTCGAACTTTGTTCTTTGATATGAAGTTCCACCAGAAGTGTGTTTTCATACAAAAACTGTTAATTACAACTAACTTTGTCCATCCGATTCGAACTTTGTTCTTTGATTTGAAGTTCCACCAGAAGTGTGTTTTCATACAAAAACTGTTAATTACAACTAACTTTGTCCATCCGATGCGAACTTTGTACTTTGATATGAAGTTGCACCAGAAGTGTGTTTTCATACAAAAACTGTTAATTACAACTAACTTTGTCCATCCGATTCGAACTTTGTTCTTTGATTTGAAGTTCCACCAGAAGTGTGTTTTCATACAAAAACTGTTAATTACAACTAACTTTGTCCATCCGATGCGAACTTTGTACTTTGATATGAAGTTGCACCAGAAGTGTGTTTTCATACAAAAACTGTTAATTACAACTAACTTTGTCCATCCGATTCGAACTTTGTTCTTTGATATGAAGTTCCACCAGAAGTGTGTTTTCATACAAAAACTGTTAATTACAACTAACTTTGTCCATCCGATTCGAACTTTGTTCTTTGATTTGAAGTTCCACCAAAAGTGTGTTTTCATACAAAAACTGTTAATTACAACTCACTTTGTCCATCCGATTCGAACTTTGTTCTTTGATATGAAGTTCCACCAGAAGTGTGTTTTCATACAAAAACTGTTAATTACAACTAACTTTGTCCATCCGATTCGAACTTTGTTCTTTCATATGAAGTTCCACCAGAAGTGAGTTTTCATACAAAAACTGTTAATTACAACTAACTTTGTCCATCCGATTCGAACTTTGTTCTTTGATTTGAAGTTCCACCAGAAGTTTGTTTTCATACAAAAACTGTTAATTACAACTAACTTTGTCCATCCGATTCGAACTTTGTTCGTTGATATGAAGTTCCACCAAAAGTGTGTTTTCATACAAAAACTGTTAATTACAACTCACTTTGTCCATCCGATTCGAACTTTGTTCTTTCATATGAAGTTCCACCAGAAGTGTGTTTTCATACAAAAACTGTTAATTACAACTAACTTTGTCCGTCCGATTCGAACTTTGTTCTTTGATTTGAAGTTCCACCAAAAGTGTGTTTTCATACAAAAACTGTTAATTACAACTCACTTTGTCCATCCGATTCGAACTTTGTTCGTTGATATGAAGTTCCACCAGAAGTGTGTTTTCATACAAAAACTGTTAATTACAACTCACTTTGTCCATCCGATTCGAACTTTGTTCTTTCATATGAAGTTCCACCAGAAGTGTGTTTTCATACAAAAACTGTTAATTACAACTAACTTTGTCCGTCCGATTCGAACTTTGTTCTTTGATTTGAAGTTCCACCAAAAGTGTGTTTTCATACAAAAACTGTTAATTACAACTCACTTTGTCCATCCGATTCGAACTTTGTTCGTTGATATGAAGTTCCACCAGAAGTGTGTTTTCATACAAAAACTGTTAATTACAACTAACTTTGTCCATCCGATTCGAACTTTGTTCTTTGATTTGAAGTTCCACCAAAAGTGTGTTTTCATACAAAAACTGTTAATTACAACTCACTTTGTCCATCCGATTCGAACTTTGTTCTTTGATATGAAGTTCCACCAGAAGTGAGTTTTGATACAAAAACTGTTAATTACAACTAACTTTGTCCATCCGATTCGAACTTTGTTCTTTCATATGAAGTTCCACCAGAAGTGAGTTTTCATACAAAAACTGTTAATTACAACTAACTTTGTCCATCCGATTCGAACTTTGTTCTTTGATTTGAAGTTCCACCAGAAGTTTGTTTTCATACAAAAACTGTTAATTACAACTAACTTTGTCCATCCGATTCGAACTTTGTTCGTTGATATGAAGTTCCACCAAAAGTGTATTTTCATACAAAAACTGTTAATTACAACTCACTTTGTCCATCCGATTCGAACTTTGTTCTTTGATATGAAGTTCCACCAGAAGTGTGTTTTCATACAAAAACTGTTAATTACAACTAACTTTGTCCATCCGATTCGAACTTTGTTCTTTGATTTGAAGTTCCACCAAAAGTGTGTTTTCATACAAAAACTGTTAATTACAACTCACTTTGTCCATCCGATTCGAACTTTGTTCGTTGATATGAAGTTCCACCAAAAGTGTGTTTTCATACAAAAACTGTTAATTACAACTCACTTTGTCCATCCGATTCGAACTTTGTTCTTTGATATGAAGTTCCACCAGAAGTGTGTTTTCATACAAAAACTGTTAATTACAACTAACTTTGTCCATCCGATTCGAACTTTGTTCTTTGATTTGAAGTTCCACCAAAAGTGTGTTTTCATACAAAAACTGTTAATTACAACTAACTTTGTCCATCCGATTCGAACTTTGTTCGTTGATATGAAGTTCCACCAAAAGTGTGTTTTCATACAAAAACTGTTAATTACAACTCACTTTGTCCATCCGATTCGAACTTTGTTCGTTGATATGAAGTTCCACCAAAAGTGTGTTTTCATACAAAAACTGTTAATTACAACTAACTTTGTCCATCCGATTCGAACTTTGTTCTTTGATATGAAGTTCCACCAGAAGTGTGTTTTCATACAAAAACTGTTAATTACAACTAACTTTGTCCATCCGATTCGAACTTTGTTCTTTGATTTGAAGTTCCACCAGAAGTGTGTTTTCATACAAAAACTGTTAATTACAACTAACTTTGTCCATCCGATGCGAACTTTGTACTTTGATATGAAGTTGCACCAGAAGTGTGTTTTCATACAAAAACTGTTAATTACAACTAACTTTGTCCATCCGATTCGAACTTTGTTCTTTGATTTGAAGTTCCACCAGAAGTGTGTTTTCATACAAAAACTGTTAATTACAACTAACTTTGTCCATCCGATGCGAACTTTGTACTTTGATATGAAGTTGCACCAGAAGTGTGTTTTCATACAAAAACTGTTAATTACAACTAACTTTGTCCATCCGATTCGAACTTTGTTCTTTGATATGAAGTTCCACCAGAAGTGTGTTTTCATACAAAAACTGTTAATTACAACTAACTTTGTCCATCCGATTCGAACTTTGTTCTTTGATTTGAAGTTCCACCAGAAGTGTGTTTTCATACAAAAACTGTTAATTACAACTCACTTTGTCCATCCGATTCGAACTTTGTTCTTTCATATGAAGTTCCACCAGAAGTGTGTTTTCATACAAAAACTGTTAATTACAACTAACTTTGTCCGTCCGATTCGAACTTTGTTCTTTGATTTGAAGTTCCACCAAAAGTGTGTTTTCATACAAAAACTGTTAATTACAACTCACTTTGTCCATCCGATTCGAACTTTGTTCGTTGATATGAAGTTCCACCAGAAGTGTGTTTTCATACAAAAACTGTTAATTACAACTCACTTTGTCCATCCGATTCGAACTTTGTTCTTTCATATGAAGTTCCACCAGAAGTGTGTTTTCATACAAAAACTGTTAATTACAACTAACTTTGTCCGTCCGATTCGAACTTTGTTCTTTGATTTGAAGTTCCACCAAAAGTGTGTTTTCATACAAAAACTGTTAATTACAACTCACTTTGTCCATCCGATTCGAACTTTGTTCTTTCATATGAAGTTCCACCAGAAGTGTGTTTTCATACAAAAACTGTTAATTACAACTAACTTTGTCCATCCGATTCGAACTTTGTTCTTTGATTTGAAGTTCCACCAGAAGTGTGTTTTCATACAAAAACTGTTAATTACAACTAACTTTGTCCATCCGATGCGAACTTTGTACTTTGATATGAAGTTGCACCAGAAGTGTGTTTTCATACAAAAACTGTTAATTACAACTCACTTTGTCCATCCGATTCGAACTTTGTTCTTTGATATGAAGTTCCACCAGAAGTGTGTTTTCATACAAAAACTGTTAATTACAACTCACTTTGTCCATCCGATTCGAACTTTGTTCTTTGATATGAAGTTCCACCAGAAGTGTGTTTTCATACAAAAACTGTTAATTACAACTAACTTTGTCCATCCGATTCGAACTTTGTTCTTTCATATGAAGTTCCACCAGAAGTGAGTTTTCATACAAAAACTGTTAATTACAACTAACTTTGTCCATCCGATTCGAACTTTGTTCTTTGATTTGAAGTTCCACCAGAAGTTTGTTTTCATACAAAAACTGTTAATTACAACTAACTTTGTCCATCCGATTCGAACTTTGTTCGTTGATATGAAGTTCCACCAAAAGTGTGTTTTCATACAAAAACTGTTAATTACAACTCACTTTGTCCATCCGATTCGAACTTTGTTCTTTCATATGAAGTTCCACCAGAAGTGTGTTTTCATACAAAAACTGTTAATTACAACTAACTTTGTCCGTCCGATTCGAACTTTGTTCTTTGATTTGAAGTTCCACCAAAAGTGTGTTTTCATACAAAAACTGTTAATTACAACTCACTTTGTCCATCCGATTCGAACTTTGTTCGTTGATATGAAGTTCCACCAGAAGTGTGTTTTCATACAAAAACTGTTAATTACAACTCACTTTGTCCATCCGATTCGAACTTTGTTCTTTCATATGAAGTTCCACCAGAAGTGTGTTTTCATACAAAAACTGTTAATTACAACTAACTTTGTCCATCCGATTCGAACTTTGTTCTTTGATTTGAAGTTCCACCAGAAGTGTGTTTTCATACAAAAACTGTTAATTACAACTAACTTTGTCCATCCGATGCGAACTTTGTACTTTGATATGAAGTTGCACCAGAAGTGTGTTTTCATACAAAAACTGTTAATTACAACTCACTTTGTCCATCCGATTCGAACTTTGTTCTTTGATATGAAGTTCCACCAGAAGTGTGTTTTCATACAAAAACTGTTAATTACAACTAACTTTGTCCATCCGATTCGAACTTTGTTCTTTCATATGAAGTTCCACCAGAAGTGAGTTTTCATACAAAAACTGTTAATTACAACTAACTTTGTCCATCCGATTCGAACTTTGTTCTTTGATTTGAAGTTCCACCAGAAGTTTGTTTTCATACAAAAACTGTTAATTACAACTAACTTTGTCCATCCGATTCGAACTTTGTTCGTTGATATGAAGTTCCACCAAAAGTGTGTTTTCATACAAAAACTGTTAATTACAACTCACTTTGTCCATCCGATTCGAACTTTGTTCTTTCATATGAAGTTCCACCAGAAGTGTGTTTTCATACAAAAACTGTTAATTACAACTAACTTTGTCCGTCCGATTCGAACTTTGTTCTTTGATTTGAAGTTCCACCAAAAGTGTGTTTTCATACAAAAACTGTTAATTACAACTCACTTTGTCCATCCGATTCGAACTTTGTTCGTTGATATGAAGTTCCACCAGAAGTGTGTTTTCATACAAAAACTGTTAATTACAACTCACTTTGTCCATCCGATTCGAACTTTGTTCTTTCATATGAAGTTCCACCAGAAGTGTGTTTTCATACAAAAACTGTTAATTACAACTAACTTTGTCCGTCCGATTCGAACTTTGTTCTTTGATTTGAAGTTCCACCAAAAGTGTGTTTTCATACAAAAACTGTTAATTACAACTCACTTTGTCCATCCGATTCGAACTTTGTTCGTTGATATGAAGTTCCACCAGAAGTGTGTTTTCATACAAAAACTGTTAATTACAACTAACTTTGTCCATCCGATTCGAACTTTGTTCTTTGATTTGAAGTTCCACCAAAAGTGTGTTTTCATACAAAAACTGTTAATTACAACTCACTTTGTCCATCCGATTCGAACTTTGTTCTTTGATATGAAGTTCCACCAGAAGTGAGTTTTGATACAAAAACTGTTAATTACAACTAACTTTGTCCATCCGATTCGAACTTTGTTCTTTCATATGAAGTTCCACCAGAAGTGAGTTTTCATACAAAAACTGTTAATTACAACTAACTTTGTCCATCCGATTCGAACTTTGTTCTTTGATTTGAAGTTCCACCAGAAGTTTGTTTTCATACAAAAACTGTTAATTACAACTAACTTTGTCCATCCGATTCGAACTTTGTTCGTTGATATGAAGTTCCACCAAAAGTGTGTTTTCATACAAAATTTGTTAATTACAACTAACTTTGTCCATCCGATTCGAACTTTGTTCTTTGATATGAAGTTCCACCAGAAGTGTGTTTTCATACAAAAACTGTTAATTACAACTAACTTTGTCCATCCGATTCGAACTTTGTTCTTTGATTTGAAGTTCCACCAAAAGTGTGTTTTCATACAAAAACTGTTAATTACAACTCACTTTGTCCATCCGATTCGAACTTTGTTCGTTGATATGAAGTTCCACCAGAAGTGTGTTTTCATACAAAAACTGTTAATTACAACTAACTTTGTCCATCCGATTCGAACTTTGTTCTTTGATTTGAAGTTCCACCAGAAGTTTGTTTTCATACAAAAACTGTTAATTACAACTAACTTTGTCCATCCGATTCGAACTTTGTTCGTTGATATGAAGTTCCACCAGAAGTGTGTTTTCATACAAAAACTGTTAATTACAACTCACTTTGTCCATCCGATTCGAACTTTGTTCTTTTATTTGCAGTTCCACCAGAAGTGTGTTTTCATACAAAAACTGTTAATTACAACTAACTTTGTCCATCCGATTCGAACTTTGTTCTTTGATTTGAAGTTCCACCAGAAGTGTGTTTTCATACAAAAACTGTTAATTACAACTAACTTTGTCCATCCGATTCGAACTTTGTTCTTTGATTTGAAGTTCCACCAGAAGTGAGTTTTCATACAAAAACTGTTAATTACAACTAACTTTGTCCATCCGATTCGAACTTTGTTCTTTGATTTGAAGTTCCACCAGAAGTGTGTTTTCATACAAAAACTGTTAATTACAACTAACTTTGTCCGTCCGATTCGAACTTTGTTCTTTGATATGAAGTTCCACCAGAAGTGTGTTTTCATACAAAAACTGTTAATTACAACTAACTTTGTCCATCCGATTCGAACTTTGTTCTTTGATATGAAGTTCCACCAGAAGTGAGTTTTGATACAAAAACTGTTAATTACAACTAACTTTGTCCATCCGATTCGAACTTTGTTCTTTCATATGAAGTTCCACCAGAAGTGAGTTTTCATACAAAAACTGTTAATTACAACTAACTTTGTCCATCCGATTCGAACTTTGTTCTTTGATTTGAAGTTCCACCAGAAGTTTGTTTTCATACAAAAACTGTTAATTACAACTAACTTTGTCCATCCGATTCGAACTTTGTTCGTTGATATGAAGTTCCACCAGAAGTGTGTTTTCATACAAAAACTGTTAATTACAACTCACTTTGTCCATCCAATTCGAACTTTGTTCTTTGATTTGAAGTTCCACCAGAAGTTTGTTTTCATACAAAAACTGTTAATTACAACTAACTTTGTCCATCCGATTCGAACTTTGTTCGTTGATATGAAGTTCCACCAGAAGTGTGTTTTCATACAAAAACTGTTAATTACAACTAACTTTGTCCATCCGATTCGAACTTTGTTCTTTGATTTGAAGTTCCACCAGAAGTTTGTTTTCATACAAAAACTGTTAATTACAACTAACTTTGTCCATCCGATTCGAACTTTGTTCGTTGATATGAAGTTCCACCAGAAGTGTGTTTTCATACAAAAACTGTTAATTACAACTCACTTTGTCCATCCGATTCGAACTTTGTTCTTTTATTTGCAGTTCCACCAGAAGTGTGTTTTCATACAAAAACTGTTAATTACAACTAACTTTGTCCATCCGATTCGAACTTTGTTCTTTGATATGAAGTTCCACCAGAAGTGTGTTTTCATACAAAAACTGTTAATTACAACTAACTTTGTCCATCCGATTCGAACTTTGTTCTTTGATATGAAGTTCCACCAGAAGTGACCCAAGCAACCTAAAGCAACATGCAGCGCTACTTAGCGATAAATAGAGCGCTTCAATACGATGTTCGAGAGCGAAGCGAAACAGTCGAAATGCAGCGCTGCCTCGTTGCCGAAATGTAGCGCTCATGCAGTCAATCCGGGAAACAGCGGCAGCTATCGTAAAGCTTTACAGATTTGCTGCAAGAGCGCTACATTTCGGCAATATGCAGCGCATGTATTGAAGCGCTCTTTTTATCGCTAAGTAGCGCTGCATGTTGCTTTAGGTTGCTTGGATAGTTTAAATGTGTGCGAGCAGTTAGCATTTTTATTTGTGTAAGTGAATCAGTTGACTGAAGAATGTGTGTATGTGTGTTAGTTTATATCGGCAATGAGCCTGTTTGACAGGATTGTTCCTGATATTTCTGCATGGCATGGTTTTGCAAAGGTTTTGCCCAGTACCTTAAACATGTTTTTATGTCCATGTCCTTAAAATTTGGATGTTCCGTTGACATGCTGCTTTCCTCCTCATCACTTCCTGATTCGTTTGCTGGTATTTCATTAGGAACGTGACAATTTGCTTCACTATTTCGATATGGTTTTGTTTCTGCCAAGGTTCTGTTTCCGGGCTCCTCGATGCTTACAGTTGGAATTTGTGGTGCCTCTTCGTTTGAGGTCCTTTTTTTCATATACACATCTCTTTTTCGGTATAACACACCAGACTTCCGCAACCTTTTTGCATTCATTTCACTATGTTTGCTTTATCACAACTAAATTCTCCAAGAACAAACCTCACGTACCAAAATATAGATTGCAAATGACATACACACACCTATATTTAAACTTATACTGTGAGCAGAAAATGTTTACATTATGGCGATTTGCCGCAACATCGCTGCAAAACCGCTGCAAAAGAGGTTGCTTGCAGCGAAACTTTTTCAGTCAACGTGAATCGCTGCAAAACCGCTGCAGGAGAGGTTGTTTGCAGCGAAACTGTTTGACTTCACGACATTGGCTTACAATTGGCTATAAGAGCGCTGCATGAGAGGTTTCTTGCAGCATAACTTTTACAGCAGCGAAAATCGCTACAATATCGCTAAAATAGCGCTCTGCGAAACTTTAGCGTTAAAAGTAGCATGTGAAGCAAATATAGCTATAATGCAGCGCCTCGTGCTGCTTTAGGCTGCTTGGGGAGTTTTCATACAGAAACTGTTAATTACAACTAACTTTGTCCATCCGATTCGAACTTTGTTCTTTGATTTGCAGTTCCTCCAGAAGTGTGTTTTCATACAAAAACTGTTAATTACAACTAACTTTGTCCATCCGATTCGAACTTTGTTCTTTGATTTGAAGTTCCACCAGAAGTGTGTTTTCATACAAAAACTGTTAATTACAACTAACTTTGTCCATCCGATTCGAACTTTGTTCTTTGATTTGAAGTTCCACCAGAAGTGTGTTTTCATACAAAAACTGTTAATTACAACTAACTTTGTCCATCCGATTCGAACTTTGTTCTTTGATTTGCAGTTCCACCAGAAGTGTGTTTTCATACAAAAACTGTTAATTACAACTAACTTTGTCCATCCGATTCGAACTTTGTTCTTTGATTTGAAGTTCCACCAGAAGTGTGTTTTCATACAAAAACTGTTAATTACAACTAACTTTGTCCATCCGATGCGAACTTTGTACTTTGATATGAAGTTGCACCAGAAGTGTGTTTTCATACAAAAACTGTTAGTTACATCTAACTTTGTCCATCCGATTCGAACTTTGTTCTTTGATTTGAAGTTCCACCAGAAGTGTGTTTTCATACAAAAACTGTTAATTAGAACTAACTTTGTCCGTCCGATTCGAACTTTGTTCTTTGATTTGAAGTTCCACCAGAAGTGTGTTTTCATACAAAAACTGTTAATTACAACTAACTTTGTCCATCCGATGCGAACTTTGTACTTTGATATGAAGTTCCACCAGAAGTGTGTTTTCATAAAAAAACTGTTAATTACAACTAACTTTGTCCATCCGATTCGAACTTTGTTCGTTAATATGAAATTCCACTAGAAGTGTGTTTTCATACAAAAACTGTTAATTACAACTTACTTTGTCCATCCGATTCGAACTTTGTTCTTTGATATGAAGTTCCACCAGAAGTGTGTTTTCATACAAAAACTGTTAATTACAACTAACTTTGTCCATCCGATTCGAACTTTGTTCTTTGATTTGAAGTTCCACCAGAAGTGTGTTTTCATACAAAAACTGTTAATTACAACTAACTTTGTCCATCCGATTCGAACTTTGTTCTTTGATTTGAAGTTCCACCAGAAGTGTGTTTTCATACAAAAACTGTTAATTACAACTAACTTTGTCCATCCGATGCGAACTTTGTACTTTGATATGAAGTTGCACCAGAAGTGTGTTTTCATACAAAAACTGTTAATTACAACTACCCAACAAACAATTTGACGAAGTTTTTAAGCGTTGTCCGAGCCTTTTTGGTCGAATCAAGCGTCGTTTGGTTCTGCGCGCAGCTAAATCCGCAAGATTGGTTCCGAATCTTGGCTAAATGTGCGTCGAAGGTTTGCGTCTTTGATTTCCTCCCGCACGAAAAGATCGAAGTGGTGCGATCTATTGTTCTTCTTCATCTTTTTCCATGGCTTGTTTGCATTTTGTCTGCGGTGATTACCGCTTTGACAGATTGAATGAAATAGAAATGTAAACAAAGCCTGTCCTGTGATTAAAGAGCATCTCCTCTGCTTTAAGTAATCCTTTTAGTTAAATCTGTGCAACAATCTTTCATTGGTGTTAATATATTCAATCTGTGGTGTTTCTGAATACTCTGGTAAGTAAATAACGTGTGCATGTCGTACAATACTTGTGCCAATGTTGTTTCTTTGAGAACAGTGTTCTGTTTGGATCTTCCGCTAATAGGTGCAACATGGAATCCAAAAGAAGCCGTGCGACTGGTTCGGTGTACAAGATCCGTAATATTAGATTCATCTTCATCGTAACAATTATATGACGAATGTATTGGAAGGACATTGCTACGCGGCCAGAAACAAGATACGGTGGGTGATATCAACATTCGTTACAACTTGCCCATTAATTAAGGACATATTTTTCCAGACAACGCGCAACGATGGTTTTGTTGTTTTCTTCAGCTGTGCGCCATTATGGTTCAAGTGCATTATGGTTCAAAGAAGGGTGACCGGAAAGCGGATTCAAAAGATACAATACCACATATATCTACAGCGGAGATTAATACCACAATATATGGAGCAGCGAATAATTTAATAATAGCAGACCAAATGCTAAAGATACTTTTATGTTGTAGGTAGCATCATATAATAAAATAAATATTATTTTTACAAATATTTTGCATCTATAAATCTAGTCCTAAATATTGTTTACTGCAATGCACAATTGATGGCGCTTTCGTAAAACGTCCCGCTCGATTTTCATCGAAAATGCTCGAACGCGTCTTCCTTGCGAGCTCGAACAATGGCTCGAACGACGCTCGAACCGGACCTGTTCGAGCCTCGAACCAGATCGAATTGTTTGTTGGGTAACTTTGTCCATCCGATTCGAACTTTGTTCTTTGATTTGAAGTTCCACCAGAAGTGTGTTTTCATACAAAAACTGTTAATTACAACTAACTTTGTCCATCCGATGCGAACTTTGTTCTTTGATTTGAAGTTCCACCAGAAGTGTGTTTTCATACAAAAACTGTTAATTACAACTAACTTTGTCCATCCGATTCGAACTTTGTTCTTTGATTTGAAGTTCCACCAAAAGTGTGTTTTCATACAAAAACTGTTAATTACAACTCACTTTGTCCATCCGATTCGAACTTTGTTCGTTGATATGAAGTTCCACCAGAAGTGTGTTTTCATACAAAAACTGTTAATTACAACTAACTTTGTCCATTCGATTCGAACTTTGTTCTTTGATTTGAAGTTCCACCAGAAGTTTGTTTTCATACAAAAACTGTTAATTACAACTAACTTTGTCCATCCGATTCGAACTTTGTTCGTTGATATGAAGTTCCACCAGAAGTGTGTTTTCATACAAAAACTGTTAATTACAACTCACTTTGTCCATCCGATTCGAACTTTGTTCTTTTATTTGCAGTTCCACCAGAAGTGTGTTTTCATACAAAAACTGTTAATTACAACTAACTTTGTCCATCCGATTCGAACTTTGTTCTTTGATATGAAGTTCCACCAGAAGTGAGTTTTCATACAAAAACTGTTAATTACAACTAACTTTGTCCATCCGATTCGAACTTTGTTCTTTGATTTGAAGTTCCACCAGAAGTGTGTTTTCATACAAAAACTGTTAATTACAACTAACTTTGTCCGTCCGATTCGAACTTTGTTCTTTGATATGAAGTTCCACCAGAAGTGTGTTTTCATACAAAAACTGTTAATTACAACTAACTTTGTCCATCCGATTCGAACTTTGTTCTTTGATATGAAGTTCCACCAGAAGTGAGTTTTGATACAAAAACTGTTAATTACAACTAACTTTGTCCATCCGATTCGAACTTTGTTCTTTCATATGAAGTTCCACCAGAAGTGAGTTTTCATACAAAAACTGTTAATTACAACTAACTTTGTCCATCCGATTCGAACTTTGTTCTTTGATTTGAAGTTCCACCAGAAGTTTGTTTTCATACAAAAACTGTTAATTACAACTAACTTTGTCCATCCGATTCGAACTTTGTTCGTTGATATGAAGTTCCACCAGAAGTGTGTTTTCATACAAAAACTGTTAATTACAACTCACTTTGTCCATCCGATTCGAACTTTGTTCTTTGATTTGAAGTTCCACCAGAAGTTTGTTTTCATACAAAAACTGTTAATTACAACTAACTTTGTCCATCCGATTCGAACTTTGTTCGTTGATATGAAGTTCCACCAGAAGTGTGTTTTCATACAAAAACTGTTAATTACAACTCACTTTGTCCATCCGATTCGAACTTTGTTCTTTTATTTGCAGTTCCACCAGAAGTGTGTTTTCATACAAAAACTGTTAATTACAACTAACTTTGTCCATCCGATTCGAACTTTGTTCTTTGATTTGAAGTTCCACCAGAAGTTTGTTTTCATACAAAAACTGTTAATTACAACTAACTTTGTCCATCCGATTCGAACTTTGTTCGTTGATATGAAGTTCCACCAGAAGTGTGTTTTCATACAAAAACTGTTAATTACAACTAACTTTGTCCATCCGATTCGAACTTTGTTCGTTGATATGAAGTTCCACCAGAAGTGTGTTTTCATACAAAAACTGTTAATTACAACTCACTTTGTCCATCCGATTCGAACTTTGTTCTTTTATTTGCAGTTCCACCAGAAGTGTGTTTTCATACAAAAACTGTTAATTACAACTAACTTTGTCCATCCGATTCGAACTTTGTTCTTTGATATGAAGTTCCACCAGAAGTGTGTTTTCATACAAAAACTGTTAATTACAACTAACTTTGTCCATCCGATTCGAACTTTGTTCTTTGATATGAAGTTCCACCAGAAGTGACCCAAGCAACCTAAAGCAACATGCAGCGCTACTTAGCGATAAATAGAGCGCTTCAATACGATGTTCGAGAGCGAAGCGAAACAGTCGAAATGCAGCGCTGCCTCGTTGCCGAAATGTAGCGCTCATGCAGTCAATCCGGGAAACAGCGGCAGCTATCGTAAAGCTTTACAGATTAGCTGCAAGAGCGCTACATTTCGGCAATATGCAGCGCATGTATTGAAGCGCTCTTTTTATCGCTAAGTAGCGCTGCATGTTGCTTTAGGTTGCTTGGATAGTTTAAATGTGTGCGTGCAGTTAGCATTTTTATTTGTGTAAGTGAATCAGTTGACTGAAGAATGTGTGTATGTGTGTTAGTTTATATCGGCAATGAGCCTGTTTGACAGGATTGTTCCTGATATTTCTGCATGGCATGGTTTTGCAAAGGTTTTGCCCAGTACCTTAAACATGTTTTTATGTCCATGTCCTTAAAATTTGGATGTTCCGTTGACATGCTGCTTTCCTCCTCATCACTTCCTGATTCGTTTGCTGGTATTTCATTAGGAACGTGACAATTTGCTTCACTATTTCGATATGGTTTTGTTTCTGCCAAGGTTCTGTTTCCGGGCTCCTCGATGCTTACAGTTGGAATTTGTGGTGCCTCTTCGTTTGAGGTCCTTTTTTTCATATACACATCTCTTTTTCGGTATAACACACCAGACTTCCGCAACCTTTTTGCATTCATTTCACTATGTTTGCTTTATCACAACTAAATTCTCCAAGAACAAACCTCACGTACCAAAATATAGATTGCAAATGACATACACACACCTATATTTAAACTTATACTGTGAGCAGAAAATGTTTACATTATGGCGATTTGCCGCAACATCGCTGCAAAACCGCTGCAAAAGAGGTTGCTTGCAGCGAAACTTTTTCAGTCAACGTGAATCGCTGCAAAACCGCTGCAGGAGAGGTTGTTTGCAGCGAAACTGTTTGACTTCACGACATTGGCTTACAATTGGCTATAAGAGCGCTGCATGAGAGGTTTCTTGCAGCATAACTTTTACAGCAGCGAAAATCGCTACAATATCGCTAAAATAGCGCTCTGCGAAACTTTAGCGTTAAAAGTAGCATGTGAAGCAAATATAGCTATAATGCAGCGCCTCGTGCTGCTTTAGGCTGCTTGGGGAGTTTTCATACAGAAACTGTTAATTACAACTAACTTTGTCCATCCGATTCGAACTTTGTTCTTTGATTTGCAGTTCCTCCAGAAGTGTGTTTTCATACAAAAACTGTTAATTACAACTAACTTTGTCCATCCGATTCGAACTTTGTTCTTTGATTTGAAGTTCCACCAGAAGTGTGTTTTCATACAAAAACTGTTAATTACAACTAACTTTGTCCATCCGATTCGAACTTTGTTCTTTGATTTGAAGTTCCACCAGAAGTGTGTTTTCATACAAAAACTGTTAATTACAACTAACTTTGTCCATCCGATTCGAACTTTGTTCTTTGATTTGCAGTTCCACCAGAAGTGTGTTTTCATACAAAAACTGTTAATTACAACTAACTTTGTCCATCCGATTCGAACTTTGTTCTTTGATTTGAAGTTCCACCAGAAGTGTGTTTTCATACAAAAACTGTTAATTACAACTAACTTTGTCCATCCGATTCGAACTTTGTTCTTTGATTTGAAGTTCCACCAGAAGTGTGTTTTCATACAAAAACTGTTAATTACAACTAACTTTGTCCATCCGATGCGAACTTTGTACTTTGATATGAAGTTGCACCAGAAGTGTGTTTTCATACAAAAACTGTTAATTACAACTAACTTTGTCCATCCGATTCGAACTTTGTTCTTTGATATGAAGTTCCACCAGAAGTGTGTTTTCATACAAAAACTGTTAATTACAACTAACTTTGTCCATCCGATTCGAACTTTGTTCTTTGATTTGAAGTTCCACCAGAAGTGTGTTTTCATACAAAAACTGTTAATTACAACTAACTTTGTCCGTCCGATTCGAACTTTATTCTTTGATATGAAGTTCCACCAGAAGTGAGTTTTCATACAAAAACTGTTAATTACAACTAACTTTGTCCATCCGATGCGAACTTTGTTCTTTGATTTGCAGTTCCTCCAGAAGTGTGTTTTCATACAAAAACTGTTAATTACAACTAACTTTGTCCATCCGATTCGAACTTTTTTCTTTGATTTGAAGTTCCACCAGAAGTGTGTTTTCATACAAAAACTGTTAATTACAACTAACTTTGTCCATCCGATTCGAACTTTGTTCTGTGATATGAAGTTCCACCAGAAGTGAGTTTTCATACAGAAACTGTTAATTACAACTAACTTTGTCCATCCGATTCGAACTTTGTTCTTTGATTTGCAGTTCCTGCAGAAGTGTGTTTTCATACAAAAACTGTTAATTACAACTAACTTTGTCCATCCGATTCGAACTTTGTTCTTTGATTTGAAGTTCCACCAGAAGTGTGTTTTCATACAAAAACTGTTAATTACAACTAACTTTGTCCATCCGATTCGAACTTTGTTCTTTGATTTGAAGTTCCACCAGAAGTGTGTTTTCATACAAAAACTGTTAATTACAACTAACTTTGTCCATCCGATTCGAACTTTGTACTTTGATATGAAGTTCCACCAGAAGTGTGTTTTCATAAAAAAACTGTTAATTACAACTAACTTTGTCCATCCGATTCGAACTTTGTTCGTTAATATGAAATTCCACTAGAAGTGTGTTTTTATACAAAAACTGTTAATTACAACTAACTTTGTCCATCCGATTCGAACTTTGTTCTTTGATATGAAGTTCCACCAGAAGTGTGTTTTCATACAAAAACTGTTAATTACAACTAACTTTGTCCATCCGATTCGAACTTTGTACTTTGATATGAAGTTGCACCAGAAGTGAATTTTCATACAAAAACTGTTAATTACAACTAACTTTGTCCATCCGATTCGAACTTTGTACTTTGATATGAAGTTGCACCAGAAGTGTGTTTTCATACAAAAACTGTTAATTACAACTAAATTTGTCCGTCCGATTCGAACTTCGTTCTTTGATTTGAAGTTCCACCAGAAGTGTGTTTTCATACAAAAACTGTTAATTACAACTAACTTTGTCCATCCGATTCGAACTTTGTACTTTGATATGAAGTTGCACCAGAAGTGAATTTTCATACAAAAACTGTTAATTACAACTAACTTTGTCCATCCGATTCGAACTTTGTTCTTTAATATGAAATTGCACCAGAAGTGAGTTTTGATACAAAAACTGTTAATTACAACTAACTTTGTCCACCCGATTCGAACTTTGTTCTTTGATATGAAGTTGCACCAGAAGTGAGTTTTCATACAAAAACTGTTAATTACAACTAACTTTGTCCATCCGATTCGAACTTTGTTCTTTGATTCGCAGTTGCACCAGAAGTGTGTTTTCATACAAAAACTGTTAATTACAACTAACTTTGTCCATCCGATTCGAACTTTGTTCTTTGATTTGAAGTTGCACCAGAAGTGAGTTTTCATACAAAAACTGTTAATTACAACTAACTTTGTCCATCCGATTCGAACTTTGTTCTTTGATTCGCAGTTGCACCAGAAGTGAATTTTCATACAAAAACTGTTAATTACAACTAACTTTGTCCATCCGATTCGAACTTTGTACTTTGATATGAAGTTGCACCAGAAGTGTGTTTTCATACAAAAACTGTTAATTACAACTAACTTTGTCCATCCGATTCGAACTTTGTTCTTTAATATGAAATTGCACCAGAAGTGAGTTTTGATACAAAAACTGTTAATTACAACTAACTTTGTCCATCCGATTCGAACTTTGTACTTTGATATGAAGTTGCACCAGAAGTGAATTTTCATACAAAAACTGTTAATTACAACTAACTTTGTCCATCCGATTCGAACTTTGTACTTTGATATGAAGTTGCACCAGAAGTGTGTTTTCATACAAAAACTGTTAATTACAACTAACTTTGTCCATCCGATTCGAACTTTGTTCTTTAATATGAAATTGCACCAGAAGTGAGTTTTGATACAAAAACTGTTAATTACAACTAACTTTGTCCATCCGATTCGAACTTTGTTCTTTGATATGAAGTTGCACCAGAAGTGAGTTTTCATACAAAAACTGTTAATTACAACTAACTTTGTCCATCCGATTCGAACTTTGTTCTTTGATTCGCAGTTGCACCAGAAGTGTGTTTTCATACAAAAACTGTTAATTACAACTAACTTTGTCCATCCGATTCGAACTTTGTTCTTTGATTTGAAGTTCCACCAGAAGTGAGTTTTCATACAAAAACTGTTAATTACAACTAACTTTGTCCATTCGATTCGAACTTTGTACTTTGATATGAAGTTCCACCAGAAGTGTGTTTTCATACAAAAACTGTTAATTACAACTAACTTTGTCCATCCAAAACGAACTTTGTACTTTGATTTGAAGTTCTACCAGAAGTGAGTTTTCATACAAAAACTGTTAATTACAACTAACTTTGTCCATCCGATTCGAACTTTGTTCTTTGATATGAAGTTGCACCAGAAGTGAGTTTTCATACAAAAACTGTTAATTACAACTAACTTTGTCAATCCGATTCGAACTTTGTTCTTTGATATGAAATTGCACCAGAAGTGAGTTTTGATACAAAAACTGTTAATTACAACTAACTTTGTCCATCCGATTCGAACTTTGTACTTTGATATGAAGTTGCACCAGAAGTGAATTTTCATACAAAAACTGTTAATTACAACTAACTTTGTCCATCCGATTCGAACTTTGTACTTTGATATGAAGTTGCACCAGAAGTGTGTTTTCATACAAAAACTGTTAATTACAACTAACTTTGTCCATCCGATTCGAACTTTGTTCTTTAATATGAAATTGCCCCAGAAGTGAGTTTTGATACAAAAACTGTTAATTACAACTAACTTTGTCCATCCGATTCGAACTTTGTTCTTTGATATGAAGTTGCACCAGAAGTGTGTTTTCATACAAAAACTGTTAATTACAACTAACTTTGTCCATCCGATTCGAACTTTGTACTTTGATATGAAGTTGCACCAGAAGTGTGTTTTCATACAAAAACTGTTAATTACAACTAACTTTGTCCGTCCGATTCGAACTTCGTTCTTTGATATGAAGTTCCACCAGAAGTGTGTTTTCATACAAAAACTGTTAATTACAACTAACTTTGTCCATCCGATTCGAACTTTGTACTTTGATATGAAGTTGCACCAGAAGTGAATTTTCATACAAAAACTGTTAATTACAACTAACTTTGTCCATCCGATTCGAACTTTGTACTTTGATATGAAGTTGCACCAGAAGTGTGTTTTCATACAAAAACTGTTAATTACAACTAACTTTGTCCATCCGATTCGAACTTTGTTCTTTAATATGAAATTGCACCAGAAGTGAGTTTTGATACAAAAACTGTTAATTACAACTAACTTTGTCCATCCGATTCGAACTTTGTTCTTTGATATGAAGTTGCACCAGAAGTGAGTTTTCATACAAAAACTGTTAATTACAACTAACTTTGTCCATCCGATTCGAACTTTGTTCTTTGATTCGCAGTTGCACCAGAAGTGTGTTTTCATACAAAAACTGTTAATTACAACTAACTTTGTCCATCCGATTCGAACTTTGTTCTTTGATTTGAAGTTGCACCAGAAGTGAGTTTTCATACAAAAACTGTTAATTACAACTAACTTTGTCCATCCGATTCGAACTTTGTTCTTTGATTCGCAGTTGCACCAGAAGTGAATTTTCATACAAAAACTGTTAATTACAACTAACTTTGTCCATCCGATTCGAACTTTGTACTTTGATATGAAGTTGCACCAGAAGTGTGTTTTCATACAAAAACTGTTAATTACAACTAACTTTGTCCATCCGATTCGAACTTTGTTCTTTAATATGAAATTGCACCAGAAGTGAGTTTTGATACAAAAACTGTTAATTACAACTAACTTTGTCCATCCGATTCGAACTTTGTTCTTTGATATGAAGTTGCACCAGAAGTAAGTTTTCTTACAAAAACTGTTAATTACAACTAACTTTGTCCATCCGATTCGAACTTTGTTCTTTGATTCGCAGTTGCACCAGAAGTGTGTTTTCATACAAAAACTGTTAATTACAACTAACTTTGTCCATCCGATTCGAACTTTGTTCTTTGATTTGAAGTTGCACCAGAAGTGAGTTTTCATACAAAAACTGTTAATTACAACTAACTTTGTCCATCCGATTCGAACTTTGTTCTTTGATTCGCAGCTGCACCAGAAGTGAATTTTCATACAAAAACTGTTAATTACAACTAACTTTGTCCATCCGATTCGAACTTTGTACTTTGATATGAAGTTGCACCAGAAGTGTGTTTTCCTACAAAAACTGTTAATTACAACTAACTTTGTCCATCCGATTCGAACTTTGTTCTTTGATATGAAGTTCCACCAGAAGTGTGTTTTCATACAAAAACTGTTAATTACAACTAACTTTGTCCATCCGATTCGAACTTTGTACTTTGATATGAAGTTGCACCAGAAGTGAATTTTCATACAAAAACTGTTAATTACAACTAACTTTGTCCATCCGATTCGAACTTTGTACTTTGATATGAAGTTGCACCAGAAGTGTGTTTTCATACAAAAACTGTTAATTACAACTAACTTTGTCCATCCGATTCGAACTTTGTTCTTTGATATGAAATTGCACCAGAAGTGAGTTTTGATACAAAAACTGTTAATTACAACTAACTTTGTCCATCCGATTCGAACTTTGTTCTTTGATTCGCAGTTGCACCAGAAGTGTGTTTTCATACAAAAACTGTTAATTACAACTAACTTTGTCCATCCGATTCGAACTTTGTTCTTTGATTTGAAGTTGCACCAGAAGTGAGTTTTCATACAAAAACTGTTAATTACAACTAACTTTGTCCATCCGATTCGAACTTTGTTCTTTGATTCGCAGTTGCACCAGAAGTGAATTTTCATACAAAAACTGTTAGTTACAACTAACTTTGTCCATCCGATTCGAACTTTGTACTTTGATATGAAGTTGCACCAGAAGTGTGTTTTCATACAAAAACTGTTAATTACAACTAACTTTGTCCGTCCGATTCGAACTTCGTTCTTTGATATGAAGTTCCACCAGAAGTGTGTTTTCATACAAAAACTGTTAATTACAACTAACTTTGTCCATCCGATTCGAACTTTGTACTTTGATATGAAGTTGCACCAGAAGTGAATTTTCATACAAAAACTGTTAATTACAACTAACTTTGTCCATCCGATTCGAACTTTGTACTTTGATATGAAGTTGCACCAGAAGTGTGTTTTCATACAAAAACTGTTAATTACAACTAACTTTGTCCATCCGATTCGAACTTTGTTCTTTAATATGAAATTGCACCAGAAGTGAGTTTTGATACAAAAACTGTTAATTACAACTAACTTTGTCCATCCGATTCGAACTTTGTTCTTTGATTCGCAGTTGCACCAGAAGTGTGTTTTCATACAAAAACTGTTAATTACAACTAACTTTGTCCATCCGATTCGAACTTTGTACTTTGATATGAAGTTGCACCAGAAGTGTGTTTTCATACAAAAACTGTTAATTACAACTAACTTTGTCCATCCGATTCGAACTTTGTTCTTTAATATGAAATTGCACCAGAAGTGAGTTTTGATACAAAAACTGTTAATTACAACTAACTTTGTCCATCCGATTCGAACTTTGTTCTTTGATTTGAAGTTCCACCAGAAGTGTGTTTTCATACAAAAACTGTTAATTACAACTAACTTTGTCCATCCGATTCAAACTTTGTTCTTTGATTTGAAGTTGCACCAGAAGTGAGTTTTCATACAAAAACTGTTAATTACAACTAACTTTGTCCGTCCGATTCGAACTTCGTTCTTTGATATGAAGTTCCACCAGAAGTGTGTTTTCATACAAAAACTGTTAATTACAACTAACTTTGTCCATCCGATTCGAACTTTGTACTTTGATATGAAGTTGCACCAGAAGTGAATTTTCATACAAAAACTGTTAATTACAACTAACTTTGTCCATCCGATTCGAACTTTGTACTTTGATATGAAGTTGCACCAGAAGTGTGTTTTCATACAAAAACTGTTAATTACAACTAACTTTGTCCATCCGATTCGAACTTTGTTCTTTAATATGAAATTGCACCAGAAGTGAGTTTTGATACAAAAACTGTTAATTACAACTAACTTTGTCCATCCGATTCGAACTTTGTTCTTTGATTCGCAGTTGCACCAGAAGTGTGTTTTCATACAAAAACTGTTAATTACAACTAACTTTGTCCATCCGATTCGAACTTTGTTCTTTGATTTGAAGTTGCACCAGAAGTGAGTTTTCATACAAAAACTGTTAATTACAACTAACTTTGTCCATCCGATTCGAACTTTGTTCTTTAATATGAAATTGCACCAGAAGTGAGTTTTGATACAAAAACTGTTAATTACAACTAACTTTGTCCATCCGATTCGAACTTTGTTCTTTGATTCGCAGTTGCACCAGAAGTGAATTTTCATACAAAAACTGTTAATTACAACTAACTTTGTCCATCCGATTCGAACTTTGTACTTTGATATGAAGTTGCACCAGAAGTGTGTTTTCATACAAAAACTGTTAATTACAACTAACTTTGTCCGTCCGATTCGAACTTCGTTCTTTGATATGAAGTTCCACCAGAAGTGTGTTTTCATACAAAAACTGTTAATTACAACTAACTTTGTCCATCCGATTCGAACTTTGTACTTTGATATGAAGTTGCACCAGAAGTGAATTTTCATACAAAAACTGTTAATTACAACTAACTTTGTCCATCCGATTCGAACTTTGTACTTTGATATGAAGTTGCACCAGAAGTGTGTTTTCATACAAAAACTGTTAATTACAACTAACTTTGTCCATCCGATTCGAACTTTGTTCTTTGATTCGCAGTTGCACCAGAAGTGTGTTTTCATACAAAAACTGTTAATTACAACTAACTTTGTCCATCCGATTCGAACTTTGTTCTTTGATTTGAAGTTGCACCAGAAGTGTGTTTTCATACAAAAACTGTTAATTACAACTAACTTTGTCCATCCGATTCGAACTTTGTTCTTTGATTCGCAGTTGCACCAGAAGTGTGTTTTCATACAAAAACTGTTAATTACAACTAACTTTGTCCATCCGATTCGAACTTTGTTCTTTGATTTGAAGTTGCACCAGAAGTGAGTTTTCATACAAAAACTGTTAATTACAACTAACTTTGTCCATCCGATTCGAACTTTGTTCTTTGATTCGCAGTTGCACCAGAAGTGTGTTTTCATACAAAAACTGTTAATTACAACTAACTTTGTCCATCCGATTCGAACTTTGTTCTTTGATTTGAAGTTGCACCAGAAGTGAATTTTCATACAAAAACTGTTAATTACAACTAACTTTGTCCATCCGATTCGAACTTTGTACTTTGATATGAAGTTGCACCAGAAGTGTGTTTTCATACAAAAACTGTTAATTACAACTAACTTTGTCCATCCGATTCGAACTTTGTTCTTTAATATGAAATTGCACCAGAAGTGAGTTTTGATACAAAAACTGTTAATTACAACTAACTTTGTCCATCCGATTCGAACTTTGTTCTTTGATATGAAGTTGCACCAGAAGTGAGTTTTCATACAAAAACTGTTAATTACAACTAACTTTGTCCATCCGATTCGAACTTTGTTCTTTGATTCGCAGTTGCACCAGAAGTGTGTTTTCATACAAAAACTGTTAATTACAACTAACTTTGTCCATCCGATTCGAACTTTGTTCTTTGATTTGAAGTTGCACCAGAAGTGAGTTTTCATACAAAAACTGTTAATTACAACTAACTTTGTCCATCCGATTCGAACTTTGTTCTTTGATTTGAAGTTCCACCAGAAGTGAATTTTCATACAAAAACTGTTAATTACAACTAACTTTGTCCATCCGATTCGAACTTTGTACTTTGATATGAAGTTGCACCAGAAGTGTGTTTTCATACAAAAACTGTTAATTACAACTAACTTTGTCCATCCGATTCGAACTTTGTTCTTTAATATGAAATTGCACCAGAAGTGAGTTTTGATACAAAAACTGTTAATTACAACTAACTTTGTCCATCCGATTCGAACTTTGTTCTTTGATTCGCAGTTGCACCAGAAGTGTGTTTTCATACAAAAACTGTTAATTACAACTAACTTTGTCCATCCGATTCGAACTTTGTACTTTGATATGAAGTTGCACCAGAAGTGTGTTTTCATACAAAAACTGTTAATTACAACTAACTTTGTCCATCCGATTCGAACTTTGTTCTTTAATATGAAATTGCACCAGAAGTGAGTTTTGATACAAAAACTGTTAATTACAACTAACTTTGTCCATCCGATTCGAACTTTGTTCTTTGATTTGAAGTTCCACCAGAAGTGTGTTTTCATACAAAAACTGTTAATTACAACTAACTTTGTCCATCCGATTCAAACTTTGTTCTTTGATTTGAAGTTGCACCAGAAGTGAGTTTTCATACAAAAACTGTTAATTACAACTAACTTTGTCCGTCCGATTCGAACTTCGTTCTTTGATATGAAGTTCCACCAGAAGTGTGTTTTCATACAAAAACTGTTAATTACAACTAACTTTGTCCATCCGATTCGAACTTTGTACTTTGATATGAAGTTGCACCAGAAGTGAATTTTCATACAAAAACTGTTAATTACAACTAACTTTGTCCATCCGATTCGAACTTTGTACTTTGATATGAAGTTGCACCAGAAGTGTGTTTTCATACAAAAACTGTTAATTACAACTAACTTTGTCCATCCGATTCGAACTTTGTTCTTTAATATGAAATTGCACCAGAAGTGAGTTTTGATACAAAAACTGTTAATTACAACTAACTTTGTCCATCCGATTCGAACTTTGTTCTTTGATTCGCAGTTGCACCAGAAGTGTGTTTTCATACAAAAACTGTTAATTACAACTAACTTTGTCCATCCGATTCGAACTTTGTTCTTTGATTTGAAGTTGCACCAGAAGTGAGTTTTCATACAAAAACTGTTAATTACAACTAACTTTGTCCATCCGATTCGAACTTTGTTCTTTAATATGAAATTGCACCAGAAGTGAGTTTTGATACAAAAACTGTTAATTACAACTAACTTTGTCCATCCGATTCGAACTTTGTTCTTTGATTCGCAGTTGCACCAGAAGTGAATTTTCATACAAAAACTGTTAATTACAACTTACTTTGTCCATCCGATTCGAACTTTGTACTTTGATATGAAGTTGCACCAGAAGTGTGTTTTCATACAAAAACTGTTAATTACAACTAACTTTGTCCGTCCGATTCGAACTTCGTTCTTTGATATGAAGTTCCACCAGAAGTGTGTTTTCATACAAAAACTGTTAATTACAACTAACTTTGTCCATCCGATTCGAACTTTGTACTTTGATATGAAGTTGCACCAGAAGTGAATTTTCATACAAAAACTGTTAATTACAACTAACTTTGTCCATCCGATTCGAACTTTGTACTTTGATATGAAGTTGCACCAGAAGTGTGTTTTCATACAAAAACTGTTAATTACAACTAACTTTGTCCATCCGATTCGAACTTTGTTCTTTGATTCGCAGTTGCACCAGAAGTGTGTTTTCATACAAAAACTGTTAATTACAACTAACTTTGTCCATCCGATTCGAACTTTGTTCTTTGATTTGCAGTTCCTCCAGAAGTGTGTTTTCATACAAAAACTGTTAATTACAACTAACTTTGTCCATCCGATTCGAACTTTGTTCTTTGATTTGAAGTTCCACCAGAAGTGTGTTTTCATACAAAAACTGTTAATTACAACTAACTTTGTCCATCCGATTCGAACTTTGTTCTTTGATTTGAAGTTCCACCAGAAGTGTGTTTTCATACAAAAACTGTTAATTACAACTAACTTTGTCCATCCGATTCGAACTTTGTTCTTTGATTTGCAGTTCCACCAGAAGTGTGTTTTCATACAAAAACTGTTAATTACAACTAACTTTGTCCATCCGATTCGAACTTTGTTCTTTGATTTGAAGTTCCACCAGAAGTGTGTTTTCATACAAAAACTGTTAATTACAACTAACTTTGTCCATCCGATGCGAACTTTGTACTTTGATATGAAGTTGCACCAGAAGTGTGTTTTCATACAAAAACTGTTAGTTACATCTAACTTTGTCCATCCGATTCGAACTTTGTTCTTTGATTTGAAGTTCCACCAGAAGTGTGTTTTCATACAAAAACTGTTAATTAGAACTAACTTTGTCCGTCCGATTCGAACTTTGTTCTTTGATTTGAAGTTCCACCAGAAGTGTGTTTTCATACAAAAACTGTTAATTACAACTAACTTTGTCCATCCGATGCGAACTTTGTACTTTGATATGAAGTTCCACCAGAAGTGTGTTTTCATAAAAAAACTGTTAATTACAACTAACTTTGTCCATCCGATTCGAACTTTGTTCGTTAATATGAAATTCCACTAGAAGTGTGTTTTCATACAAAAACTGTTAATTACAACTTACTTTGTCCATCCGATTCGAACTTTGTTCTTTGATATGAAGTTCCACCAGAAGTGTGTTTTCATACAAAAACTGTTAATTACAACTAACTTTGTCCATCCGATTCGAACTTTGTTCTTTGATTTGAAGTTCCACCAGAAGTGTGTTTTCATACAAAAACTGTTAATTACAACTAACTTTGTCCATCCGATTCGAACTTTGTTCTTTGATTTGAAGTTCCACCAGAAGTGTGTTTTCATACAAAAACTGTTAATTACAACTCACTTTGTCCATCCGATGCGAACTTTGTACTTTGATATGAAGTTGCACCAGAAGTGTGTTTTCATACAAAAACTGTTAATTACAACTACCCAACAAACAATTTGACGAAGTTTTTAAGCGTTGTCCGAGCCTTTTTGGTCGAATCAAGCGTCGTTTGGTTCTGCGCGCAGCTAAATCCGCAAGATTGGTTCCGAATCTTGGCTAAATGTGCGTCGAAGGTTTGCGTCTTTGATTTCCTCCCGCACGAAAAGATCGAAGTGGTGCGATCTATTGTTCTTCTTCATCTTTTTCCATGGCTTGTTTGCATTTTGTCTGCGGTGATTACCGCTTTGACAGATTGAATGAAATAGAAATGTAAACAAAGCCTGTCCTGTGATTAAAGAGCATCTCCTCTGCTTTAAGTAATCCTTTTAGTTAAATCTGTGCAACAATCTTTCATTGGTGTTAATATATTCAATCTGTGGTGTTTCTGAATACTCTGGTAAGTAAATAACGTGTGCATGTCGTACAATACTTGTGCCAATGTTGTTTCTTTGAGAACAGTGTTCTGTTTGGATCTTCCGCTAATAGGTGCAACATGGAATCCAAAAGAAGCCGTGCGACTGGTTCGGTGTACAAGATCCGTAATATTAGATTCATCTTCATCGTAACAATTATATGACGAATGTATTGGAAGGACATTGCTACGCGGCCAGAAACAAGATACGGTGGGTGATATCAACATTCGTTACAACTTGCCCATTAATTAAGGACATATTTTTCCAGACAACGCGCAACGATGGTTTTGTTGTTTTCTTCAGCTGTGCGCCATTATGGTTCAAGTGCATTATGGTTCAAAGAAGGGTGACCGGAAAGCGGATTCAAAAGATACAATACCACATATATCTACAGCGGAGATTAATACCACAATATATGGAGCAGCGAATAATTTAATAATAGCAGACCAAATGCTAAAGATACTTTTATGTTGTAGGTAGCATCATATAATAAAATAAATATTATTTTTACAAATATTTTGCATCTATAAATCTAGTCCTAAATATTGTTTACTGCAATGCACAATAGATGGCGCTTTCGTAAAACGTCCCGCTCGATTTTCATCGAAAATGCTCGAACGCGTCTTCCTTGCGAGCTCGAACAATGGCTCGAACGACGCTCGAACCGGACCTGTTCGAGCCTCGAACCAGATCGAATTGTTTGTTGGGTAACTTTGTCCATCCGATTCGAACTTTGTTCTTTGATTTGAAGTTCCACCAGAAGTGTGTTTTCATACAAAAACTGTTAATTACAACTAACTTTGTCCATCCGATGCGAACTTTGTACTTTGATATGAAGTTGCACCAGAAGTGTGTTTTCATACAAAAACTGTTAATTACAACTAACTTTGTCCATCCGATTCGAACTTTGTTCTTTGATTTGAAGTTCCACCAGAAGTGTGTTTTCATACAAAAACTGTTAATTACAACTAACTTTGTCCATCCGATGCGAACTTTGTACTTTGATATGAAGTTGCACCAGAAGTGTGTTTTCATACAAAAACTGTTAATTACAACTAACTTTGTCCATCCGATTCGAACTTTGTTCTTTGATATGAAGTTCCACCAGAAGTGTGTTTTCATACAAAAACTGTTAATTACAACTAACTTTGTCCATCCGATTCGAACTTTGTTCTTTGATATGAAGTTCCACCAGAAGTGAGTTTTGATACAAAAACTGTTAATTACAACTAACTTTGTCCATCCGATTCGAACTTTGTTCTTTCATATGAAGTTCCACCAGAAGTGAGTTTTCATACAAAAACTGTTAATTACAACTAACTTTGTCCATCCGATTCGAACTTTGTTCTTTGATTTGAAGTTCCACCAGAAGTTTGTTTTCATACAAAAACTGTTAATTACAACTAACTTTGTCCATCCGATTCGAACTTTGTTCGTTGATATGAAGTTCCACCAAAAGTGTGTTTTCATACAAAAACTGTTAATTACAACTCACTTTGTCCATCCGATTCGAACTTTGTTCTTTGATATGAAGTTCCACCAGAAGTGTGTTTTCATACAAAAACTGTTAATTACAACTAACTTTGTCCATCCGATTCGAACTTTGTTCTTTGATTTGAAGTTCCACCAAAAGTGTGTTTTCATACAAAAACTGTTAATTACAACTCACTTTGTCCATCCGATTCGAACTTTGTTCGTTGATATGAAGTTCCACCAGAAGTGTGTTTTCATACAAAAACTGTTAATTACAACTAACTTTGTCCATTCGATTCGAACTTTGTTCTTTGATTTGAAGTTCCACCAGAAGTTTGTTTTCATACAAAAACTGTTAATTACAACTAACTTTGTCCATCCGATTCGAACTTTGTTCGTTGATATGAAGTTCCACCAGAAGTGTGTTTTCATACAAAAACTGTTAATTACAACTCACTTTGTCCATCCGATTCGAACTTTGTTCTTTTATTTGCAGTTCCACCAGAAGTGTGTTTTCATACAAAAACTGTTAATTACAACTAACTTTGTCCATCCGATTCGAACTTTGTTCTTTGATATGAAGTTCCACCAGAAGTGAGTTTTCATACAAAAACTGTTAATTACAACTAACTTTGTCCATCCGATTCGAACTTTGTTCTTTGATTTGAAGTTCCACCAGAAGTGTGTTTTCATACAAAAACTGTTAATTACAACTAACTTTGTCCGTCCGATTCGAACTTTGTTCTTTGATATGAAGTTCCACCAGAAGTGTGTTTTCATACAAAAACTGTTAATTACAACTAACTTTGTCCATCCGATTCGAACTTTGTTCTTTGATATGAAGTTCCACCAGAAGTGAGTTTTGATACAAAAACTGTTAATTACAACTAACTTTGTCCATCCGATTCGAACTTTGTTCTTTCATATGAAGTTCCACCAGAAGTGAGTTTTCATACAAAAACTGTTAATTACAACTAACTTTGTCCATCCGATTCGAACTTTGTTCTTTGATTTGAAGTTCCACCAGAAGTTTGTTTTCATACAAAAACTGTTAATTACAACTAACTTTGTCCATCCGATTCGAACTTTGTTCGTTGATATGAAGTTCCACCAGAAGTGTGTTTTCATACAAAAACTGTTAATTACAACTCACTTTGTCCATCCGATTCGAACTTTGTTCTTTGATTTGAAGTTCCACCAGAAGTTTGTTTTCATACAAAAACTGTTAATTACAACTAACTTTGTCCATCCGATTCGAACTTTGTTCGTTGATATGAAGTTCCACCAGAAGTGTGTTTTCATACAAAAACTGTTAATTACAACTAACTTTGTCCATCCGATTCGAACTTTGTTCTTTGATTTGAAGTTCCACCAGAAGTTTGTTTTCATACAAAAACTGTTAATTACAACTAACTTTGTCCATCCGATTCGAACTTTGTTCGTTGATATGAAGTTCCACCAGAAGTGTGTTTTCATACAAAAACTGTTAATTACAACTAACTTTGTCCATCCGATTCGAACTTTGTTCGTTGATATGAAGTTCCACCAGAAGTGTGTTTTCATACAAAAACTGTTAATTACAACTCACTTTGTCCATCCGATTCGAACTTTGTTCTTTTATTTGCAGTTCCACCAGAAGTGTGTTTTCATACAAAAACTGTTAATTACAACTAACTTTGTCCATCCGATTCGAACTTTGTTCTTTGATATGAAGTTCCACCAGAAGTGTGTTTTCATACAAAAACTGTTAATTACAACTAACTTTGTCCATCCGATTCGAACTTTGTTCTTTGATATGAAGTTCCACCAGAAGTGACCCAAGCAACCTAAAGCAACATGCAGCGCTACTTAGCGATAAATAGAGCGCTTCAATACGATGTTCGAGAGCGAAGCGAAACAGTCGAAATGCAGCGCTGCCTCGTTGCCGAAATGTAGCGCTCATGCAGTCAATCCGGGAAACAGCGGCAGCTATCGTAAAGCTTTACAGATTAGCTGCAAGAGCGCTACATTTCGGCAATATGCAGCGCATGTATTGAAGCGCTCTTTTTATCGCTAAGTAGCGCTGCATGTTGCTTTAGGTTGCTTGGATAGTTTAAATGTGTGCGTGCAGTTAGCATTTTTATTTGTGTAAGTGAATCAGTTGACTGAAGAATGTGTGTATGTGTGTTAGTTTATATCGGCAATGAGCCTGTTTGACAGGATTGTTCCTGATATTTCTGCATGGCATGGTTTTGCAAAGGTTTTGCCCAGTACCTTAAACATGTTTTTATGTCCATGTCCTTAAAATTTGGATGTTCCGTTGACATGCTGCTTTCCTCCTCATCACTTCCTGATTCGTTTGCTGGTATTTCATTAGGAACGTGACAATTTGCTTCACTATTTCGATATGGTTTTGTTTCTGCCAAGGTTCTGTTTCCGGGCTCCTCGATGCTTACAGTTGGAATTTGTGGTGCCTCTTCGTTTGAGGTCCTTTTTTTCATATACACATCTCTTTTTCGGTATAACACACCAGACTTCCGCAACCTTTTTGCATTCATTTCACTATGTTTGCTTTATCACAACTAAATTCTCCAAGAACAAACCTCACGTACCAAAATATAGATTGCAAATGACATACACACACCTATATTTAAACTTATACTGTGAGCAGAAAATGTTTACATTATGGCGATTTGCCGCAACATCGCTGCAAAACCGCTGCAAAAGAGGTTGCTTGCAGCGAAACTTTTTCAGTCAACGTGAATCGCTGCAAAACCGCTGCAGGAGAGGTTGTTTGCAGCGAAACTGTTTGACTTCACGACATTGGCTTACAATTGGCTATAAGAGCGCTGCATGAGAGGTTTCTTGCAGCATAACTTTTACAGCAGCGAAAATCGCTACAATATCGCTAAAATAGCGCTCTGCGAAACTTTAGCGTTAAAAGTAGCATGTGAAGCAAATATAGCTATAATGCAGCGCCTCGTGCTGCTTTAGGCTGCTTGGGGAGTTTTCATACAGAAACTGTTAATTACAACTAACTTTGTCCATCCGATTCGAACTTTGTTCTTTGATTTGCAGTTCCTCCAGAAGTGTGTTTTCATACAAAAACTGTTAATTACAACTAACTTTGTCCATGCGATTCGAACTTTGTTCTTTGATTTGAAGTTCCACCAGAAGTGTGTTTTCATACAAAAACTGTTAATTACAACTAACTTTGTCCATCCGATTCGAACTTTGTTCTTTGATTTGAAGTTCCACCAGAAGTGTGTTTTCATACAAAAACTGTTAATTACAACTAACTTTGTCCATCCGATTCGAACTTTGTTCTTTGATTTGCAGTTCCACCAGAAGTGTGTTTTCATACAAAAACTGTTAATTACAACTAACTTTGTCCATCCGATTCGAACTTTGTTCTTTGATTTGAAGTTCCACCAGAAGTGTGTTTTCATACAAAAACTGTTAATTACAACTAACTTTGTCCATCCGATTCGAACTTTGTTCTTTGATTTGAAGTTCCACCAGAAGTGTGTTTTCATACAAAAACTGTTAATTACAACTAACTTTGTCCATGCGATGCGAACTTTGTACTTTGATATGAAGTTGCACCAGAAGTGTGTTTTCATACAAAAACTGTTAATTACAACTAACTTTGTCCATCCGATTCGAACTTTGTTCTTTGATATGAAGTTCCACCAGAAGTGTGTTTTCATACAAAAACTGTTAATTACAACTAACTTTGTCCATCCGATTCGAACTTTGTTCTTTGATTTGAAGTTCCACCAGAAGTGTGTTTTCATACAAAAACTGTTAATTACAACTAACTTTGTCCGTCCGATTCGAACTTTATTCTTTGATATGAAGTTCCACCAGAAGTGAGTTTTCATACAAAAACTGTTAATTACAACTAACTTTGTCCATCCGATGCGAACTTTGTTCTTTGATTTGCAGTTCCTCCAGAAGTGTGTTTTCATACAAAAACTGTTAATTACAACTAACTTTGTCCATCCGATTCGAACTTTTTTCTTTGATTTGAAGTTCCACCAGAAGTGTGTTTTCATACAAAAACTGTTAAATACAACTAACTTTGTCCATCCGATTCGAACTTTGTTCTGTGATATGAAGTTCCACCAGAAGTGAGTTTTCATACAGAAACTGTTAATTACAACTAACTTTGTCCATCCGATTCGAACTTTGTTCTTTGATTTGCAGTTCCTGCAGAAGTGTGTTTTCATACAAAAACTGTTAATTACAACTAACTTTGTCCATCCGATTCGAACTTTGTTCTTTGATTTGAAGTTCCACCAGAAGTGTGTTTTCATACAAAAACTGTTAATTACAACTAACTTTGTCCATCCGATTCGAACTTTGTTCTTTGATTTGAAGTTCCACCAGAAGTGTGTTTTCATACAAAAACTGTTAATTACAACTAACTTTGTCCATCCGATTCGAACTTTGTACTTTGATATGAAGTTCCACCAGAAGTGTGTTTTCATAAAAAAACTGTTAATTACAACTAACTTTGTCCATCCGATTCGAACTTTGTTCGTTAATATGAAATTCCACTAGAAGTGTGTTTTTATACAAAAACTGTTAATTACAACTAACTTTGTCCATCCGATTCGAACTTTGTTCTTTGATATGAAGTTCCACCAGAAGTGTGTTTTCATACAAAAACTGTTAATTACAACTAACTTTGTCCATCCGATTCGAACTTTGTACTTTGATATGAAGTTGCACCAGAAGTGAATTTTCATACAAAAACTGTTAATTACAACTAACTTTGTCCATCCGATTCGAACTTTGTACTTTGATATGAAGTTGCACCAGAAGTGTGTTTTCATACAAAAACTGTTAATTACAACTAAATTTGTCCGTCCGATTCGAACTTCGTTCTTTGATTTGAAGTTCCACCAGAAGTGTGTTTTCATACAAAAACTGTTAATTACAACTAACTTTGTCCATCCGATTCGAACTTTGTACTTTGATATGAAGTTGCACCAGAAGTGAATTTTCATACAAAAACTGTTAATTACAACTAACTTTGTCCATCCGATTCGAACTTTGTTCTTTAATATGAAATTGCACCAGAAGTGAGTTTTGATACAAAAACTGTTAATTACAACTAACTTTGTCCACCCGATTCGAACTTTGTTCTTTGATATGAAGTTGCACCAGAAGTGAGTTTTCATACAAAAACTGTTAATTACAACTAACTTTGTCCATCCGATTCGAACTTTGTTCTTTGATTCGCAGTTGCACCAGAAGTGTGTTTTCATACAAAAACTGTTAATTACAACTAACTTTGTCCATCCGATTCGAACTTTGTTCTTTGATTTGAAGTTGCACCAGAAGTGAGTTTTCATACAAAAACTGTTAATTACAACTAACTTTGTCCATCCGATTCGAACTTTGTTCTTTGATTCGCAGTTGCACCAGAAGTGAATTTTCATACAAAAACTGTTAATTACAACTAACTTTGTCCATCCGATTCGAACTTTGTACTTTGATATGAAGTTGCACCAGAAGTGTGTTTTCATACAAAAACTGTTAATTACAACTAACTTTGTCCATCCGATTCGAACTTTGTTCTTTAATATGAAATTGCACCAGAAGTGAGTTTTGATACAAAAACTGTTAATTACAACTAACTTTGTCCATCCGATTCGAACTTTGTACTTTGATATGAAGTTGCACCAGAAGTGAATTTTCATACAAAAACTGTTAATTACAACTAACTTTGTCCATCCGATTCGAACTTTGTACTTTGATATGAAGTTGCACCAGAAGTGTGTTTTCATACAAAAACTGTTAATTACAACTAACTTTGTCCATCCGATTCGAACTTTGTTCTTTAATATGAAATTGCACCAGAAGTGAGTTTTGATACAAAAACTGTTAATTACAACTAACTTTGTCCATCCGATTCGAACTTTGTTCTTTGATATGAAGTTGCACCAGAAGTGAGTTTTCATACAAAAACTGTTAATTACAACTAACTTTGTCCATCCGATTCGAACTTTGTTCTTTGATTCGCAGTTGCACCAGAAGTGTGTTTTCATACAAAAACTGTTAATTACAACTAACTTTGTCCATCCGATTCGAACTTTGTTCTTTGATTTGAAGTTCCACCAGAAGTGAGTTTTCATACAAAAACTGTTAATTACAACTAACTTTGTCCATTCGATTCGAACTTTGTACTTTGATATGAAGTTCCACCAGAAGTGTGTTTTCATACAAAAACTGTTAATTACAACTAACTTTGTCCATCCAAAACGAACTTTGTACTTTGATTTGAAGTTCTACCAGAAGTGAGTTTTCATACAAAAACTGTTAATTACAACTAACTTTGTCCATCCGATTCGAACTTTGTTCTTTGATATGAAGTTGCACCAGAAGTGAGTTTTCATACAAAAACTGTTAATTACAACTAACTTTGTCAATCCGATTCGAACTTTGTTCTTTGATATGAAATTGCACCAGAAGTGAGTTTTGATACAAAAACTGTTAATTACAACTAACTTTGTCCATCCGATTCGAACTTTGTACTTTGATATGAAGTTGCACCAGAAGTGAATTTTCATACAAAAACTGTTAATTACAACTAACTTTGTCCATCCGATTCGAACTTTGTACTTTGATATGAAGTTGCACCAGAAGTGTGTTTTCATACAAAAACTGTTAATTACAACTAACTTTGTCCATCCGATTCGAACTTTGTTCTTTAATATGAAATTGCCCCAGAAGTGAGTTTTGATACAAAAACTGTTAATTACAACTAACTTTGTCCATCCGATTCGAACTTTGTTCTTTGATATGAAGTTGCACCAGAAGTGTGTTTTCATACAAAAACTGTTAATTACAACTAACTTTGTCCATCCGATTCGAACTTTGTACTTTGATATGAAGTTGCACCAGAAGTGTGTTTTCATACAAAAACTGTTAATTACAACTAACTTTGTCCGTCCGATTCGAACTTCGTTCTTTGATATGAAGTTCCACCAGAAGTGTGTTTTCATACAAAAACTGTTAATTACAACTAACTTTGTCCATCCGATTCGAACTTTGTACTTTGATATGAAGTTGCACCAGAAGTGAATTTTCATACAAAAACTGTTAATTACAACTAACTTTGTCCATCCGATTCGAACTTTGTACTTTGATATGAAGTTGCACCAGAAGTGTGTTTTCATACAAAAACTGTTAATTACAACTAACTTTGTCCATCCGATTCGAACTTTGTTCTTTAATATGAAATTGCACCAGAAGTGAGTTTTGATACAAAAACTGTTAATTACAACTAACTTTGTCCATCCGATTCGAACTTTGTTCTTTGATATGAAGTTGCACCAGAAGTGAGTTTTCATACAAAAACTGTTAATTACAACTAACTTTGTCCATCCGATTCGAACTTTGTTCTTTGATATGAAGTTGCACCAGAAGTGTGTTTTCATACAAAAACTGTTAATTACAACTAACTTTGTCCATCCGATTCGAACTTTGTTCTTTGATTTGAAGTTGCACCAGAAGTGAGTTTTCATACAAAAACTGTTAATTACAACTAACTTTGTCCATCCGATTCGAACTTTGTTCTTTGATTCGCAGTTGCACCAGAAGTGAATTTTCATACAAAAACTGTTAATTACAACTAACTTTGTCCATCCGATTCGAACTTTGTACTTTGATATGAAGTTGCACCAGAAGTGTGTTTTCATACAAAAACTGTTAATTACAACTAACTTTGTCCATCCGATTCGAACTTTGTTCTTTAATATGAAATTGCACCAGAAGTGAGTTTTGATACAAAAACTGTTAATTACAACTAACTTTGTCCATCCGATTCGAACTTTGTTCTTTGATATGAAGTTGCACCAGAAGTAAGTTTTCTTACAAAAACTGTTAATTACAACTAACTTTGTCCATCCGATTCGAACTTTGTTCTTTGATTCGCAGTTGCACCAGAAGTGTGTTTTCATACAAAAACTGTTAATTACAACTAACTTTGTCCATCCGATTCGAACTTTGTTCTTTGATTTGAAGTTGCACCAGAAGTGAGTTTTCATACAAAAACTGTTAATTACAACTAACTTTGTCCATCCGATTCGAACTTTGTTCTTTGATTCGCAGCTGCACCAGAAGTGAATTTTCATACAAAAACTGTTAATTACAACTAACTTTGTCCATCCGATTCGAACTTTGTACTTTGATATGAAGTTGCACCAGAAGTGTGTTTTCCTACAAAAACTGTTAATTACAACTAACTTTGTCCATCCGATTCGAACTTTGTTCTTTGATATGAAGTTCCACCAGAAGTGTGTTTTCATACAAAAACTGTTAATTACAACTAACTTTGTCCATCCGATTCGAACTTTGTACTTTGATATGAAGTTGCACCAGAAGTGAATTTTCATACAAAAACTGTTAATTACAACTAACTTTGTCCATCCGATTCGAACTTTGTACTTTGATATGAAGTTGCACCAGAAGTGTGTTTTCATACAAAAACTGTTAATTACAACTAACTTTGTCCATCCGATTCGAACTTTGTTCTTTAATATGAAATTGCACCAGAAGTGAGTTTTGATACAAAAACTGTTAATTACAACTAACTTTGTCCATCCGATTCGAACTTTGTTCTTTGATTCGCAGTTGCACCAGAAGTGTGTTTTCATACAAAAACTGTTAATTACAACTAACTTTGTCCATCCGATTCAAACTTTGTTCTTTGATTTGAAGTTCCACCAGAAGTGTGTTTTCATACAAAAACTGTTAATTACAACTAACTTTGTCCATCCGATTCGAACTTTGTTCTTTGATTTGAAGTTCCACCAGAAGTGTGTTTTCATACAAAAACTGTTAATTACAACTAACTTTGTCCATCCGATTCGAACTTTGTTCTTTGATTTGCAGTTGCACCAGAAGTGTGTTTTCATACAAAAACTGTTAATTACAACTAACTTTGTCCATCCGATTCGAACTTTGTACTTTGATATGAAGTTGCACCAGAAGTGTGTTTTCATACAAAAACTGTTAATTACAACTAACTTTGTCCATCCGATTCGAACTTTGTTCTTTAATATGAAATTGCACCAGAAGTGAGTTTTGATACAAAAACTGTTAATTACAACTAACTTTGTCCATCCGATTCGAACTTTGTTCTTTGATTTGAAGTTCCACCAGAAGTGTGTTTTCATACAAAAACTGTTAATTACAACTAACTTTGTCCATCCGATTCAAACTTTGTTCTTTGATTTGAAGTTGCACCAGAAGTGAGTTTTCATACAAAAACTGTTAATTACAACTAACTTTGTCCGTCCGATTCGAACTTCGTTCTTTGATATGAAGTTCCACCAGAAGTGTGTTTTCATACAAAAACTGTTAATTACAACTAACTTTGTCCATCCGATTCGAACTTTGTACTTTGATATGAAGTTGCACCAGAAGTGAATTTTCATACAAAAACTGTTAATTACAACTAACTTTGTCCATCCGATTCGAACTTTGTACTTTGATATGAAGTTGCACCAGAAGTGTGTTTTCATACAAAAACTGTTAATTACAACTAACTTTGTCCATCCGATTCGAACTTTGTTCTTTAATATGAAATTGCACCAGAAGTGAGTTTTGATACAAAAACTGTTAATTACAACTAACTTTGTCCATCCGATTCGAACTTTGTTCTTTGATTCGCAGTTGCACCAGAAGTGTGTTTTCATACAAAAACTGTTAATTACAACTAACTTTGTCCATCCGATTCGAACTTTGTTCTTTGATTTGAAGTTGCACCAGAAGTGAGTTTTCATACAAAAACTGTTAATTACAACTAACTTTGTCCATCCGATTCGAACTTTGTTCTTTAATATGAAATTGCACCAGAAGTGAGTTTTGATACAAAAACTGTTAATTACAACTAACTTTGTCCATCCGATTCGAACTTTGTTCTTTGATTCGCAGTTGCACCAGAAGTGAATTTTCATACAAAAACTGTTAATTACAACTAACTTTGTCCATCCGATTCGAACTTTGTACTTTGATATGAAGTTGCACCAGAAGTGTGTTTTCATACAAAAACTGTTAATTACAACTAACTTTGTCCGTCCGATTCGAACTTCGTTCTTTGATATGAAGTTCCACCAGAAGTGTGTTTTCATACAAAAACTGTTAATTACAACTAACTTTGTCCATCCGATTCGAACTTTGTACTTTGATATGAAGTTGCACCAGAAGTGAATTTTCATACAAAAACTGTTAATTACAACTAACTTTGTCCATCCGATTCGAACTTTGTACTTTGATATGAAGTTGCACCAGAAGTGTGTTTTCATACAAAAACTGTTAATTACAACTAACTTTGTCCATCCGATTCGAACTTTGTTCTTTGATTCGCAGTTGCACCAGAAGTGTGTTTTCATACAAAAACTGTTAATTACAACTAACTTTGTCCATCCGATTCGAACTTTGTTCTTTGATTTGAAGTTGCACCAGAAGTGTGTTTTCATACAAAAACTGTTAATTACAACTAACTTTGTCCATCCGATTCGAACTTTGTTCTTTGATTCGCAGTTGCACCAGAAGTGTGTTTTCATACAAAAACTGTTAATTACAACTAACTTTGTCCATCCGATTCGAACTTTGTTCTTTGATTTGAAGTTGCACCAGAAGTGAGTTTTCATACAAAAACTGTTAATTACAACTAACTTTGTCCATCCGATTCGAACTTTGTTCTTTGATTCGCAGTTGCACCAGAAGTGTGTTTTCATACAAAAACTGTTAATTACAACTAACTTTGTCCATCCGATTCGAACTTTGTTCTTTGATTTGAAGTTGCACCAGAAGTGTGTTTTCATACAAAAACTGTTAATTACAACTAACTTTGTCCATCCGATTCGAACTTTGTTCTTTGATTTGAAGTTGCACCAGAAGTGTGTTTTCATACAAAAACTGTTAATTACAACTAACTTTGTCCATCCGATTCGAACTTTGTTCTTTGATTTGAAGTTGCACCAGAAGTGTGTTTTCATACAAAAACTGTTAATTACAACTAACTTTGTCCATCCGATTCGAACTTTGTTCTTTGATTTGAAGTTGCACCAGAAGTGTGTTTTCATACAAAAACTGTTAATTACAACTAACTTTGTCCATCCGATTCGAACTTTGTTCTTTGATTTGAAGTTGCACCAGAAGTGTGTTTTCATACAAAAACTGTTAATTACAACTAACTTTGTCCATCCGATTCGAACTTTGTTCTTTGATTCGCAGTTGCACCAGAAGTGTGTTTTCATACAAAAACTGTTAATTACAACTAACTTTGTCCATCCGATTCGAACTTTGTTCTTTGATTCGCAGTTGCACCAGAAGTGTGTTTTCATACAAAAACTGTTAATTACAACTAACTTTGTCCATCCGATTCGAACTTTGTTCTTTGATTTGAAGTTGCACCAGAAGTGTGTTTTCATACAAAAACTGTTAATTACAACTAACTTTGTCCATCCGATTCGAACTTTGTTCTTTGATTCGCAGTTGCACCAGAAGTGTGTTTTCATACAAAAACTGTTAATTACAACTAACTTTGTCCATCCGATTCGAACTTTGTTCTTTGATTTGAAGTTGCACCAGAAGTGAGTTTTCATACAAAAACTGTTAATTACAACTAACTTTGTCCATCCGATTCGAACTTTGTTCTTTGATTCGCAGTTGCACCAGAAGTGTGTTTTCATACAAAAACTGTTAATTACAACTAACTTTGTCCATCCGATTCGAACTTTGTTCTTTGATTTGAAGTTGCACCAGAAGTGTGTTTTCATACAAAAACTGTTAATTACAACTAACTTTGTCCATCCGATTCGAACTTTGTACTTTGATATGAAGTTGCACCAGAAGTGTGTTTTCATACAAAAACTGTTAATTACAACTAACTTTGTCCATCCGATTCGAACTTTGTTCTTTAATATGAAATTGCACCAGAAGTGAGTTTTGATACAAAAACTGTTAATTACAACTAACTTTGTCCATCCGATTCGAACTTTGTTCTTTGATATGAAGTTGCACCAGAAGTGAGTTTTCATACAAAAACTGTTAATTACAACTAACTTTGTCCATCCGATTCGAACTTTGTTCTTTGATTCGCAGTTGCACCAGAAGTGTGTTTTCATACAAAAACTGTTAATTACAACTAACTTTGTCCATCCGATTCGAACTTTGTTCTTTGATTTGAAGTTGCACCAGAAGTGAGTTTTCATACAAAAACTGTTAATTACAACTAACTTTGTCCATCCGATTCGAACTTTGTTCTTTGATTTGAAGTTCCACCAGAAGTGAATTTTCATACAAAAACTGTTAATTACAACTAACTTTGTCCATCCGATTCGAACTTTGTACTTTGATATGAAGTTGCACCAGAAGTGTGTTTTCATACAAAAACTGTTAATTACAACTAACTTTGTCCATCCGATTCGAACTTTGTTCTTTAATATGAAATTGCACCAGAAGTGAGTTTTGATACAAAAACTGTTAATTACAACTAACTTTGTCCATCCGATTCGAACTTTGTTCTTTGATTCGCAGTTGCACCAGAAGTGTGTTTTCATACAAAAACTGTTAATTACAACTAACTTTGTCCATCCGATTCGAACTTTGTACTTTGATATGAAGTTGCACCAGAAGTGTGTTTTCATACAAAAACTGTTAATTACAACTAACTTTGTCCATCCGATTCGAACTTTGTTCTTTAATATGAAATTGCACCAGAAGTGAGTTTTGATACAAAAACTGTTAATTACAACTAACTTTGTCCATCCGATTCGAACTTTGTTCTTTGATTTGAAGTTCCACCAGAAGTGTGTTTTCATACAAAAACTGTTAATTACAACTAACTTTGTCCATCCGATTCAAACTTTGTTCTTTGATTTGAAGTTGCACCAGAAGTGAGTTTTCATACAAAAACTGTTAATTACAACTAACTTTGTCCGTCCGATTCGAACTTCGTTCTTTGATATGAAGTTCCACCAGAAGTGTGTTTTCATACAAAAACTGTTAATTACAACTAACTTTGTCCATCCGATTCGAACTTTGTACTTTGATATGAAGTTGCACCAGAAGTGAATTTTCATACAAAAACTGTTAATTACAACTAACTTTGTCCATCCGATTCGAACTTTGTACTTTGATATGAAGTTGCACCAGAAGTGTGTTTTCATACAAAAACTGTTAATTACAACTAACTTTGTCCATCCGATTCGAACTTTGTTCTTTAATATGAAATTGCACCAGAAGTGAGTTTTGATACAAAAACTGTTAATTACAACTAACTTTGTCCATCCGATTCGAACTTTGTTCTTTGATTCGCAGTTGCACCAGAAGTGTGTTTTCATACAAAAACTGTTAATTACAACTAACTTTGTCCATCCGATTCGAACTTTGTTCTTTGATTTGAAGTTGCACCAGAAGTGAGTTTTCATACAAAAACTGTTAATTACAACTAACTTTGTCCATCCGATTCGAACTTTGTTCTTTAATATGAAATTGCACCAGAAGTGAGTTTTGATACAAAAACTGTTAATTACAACTAACTTTGTCCATCCGATTCGAACTTTGTTCTTTGATTCGCAGTTGCACCAGAAGTGAATTTTCATACAAAAACTGTTAATTACAACTAACTTTGTCCATCCGATTCGAACTTTGTACTTTGATATGAAGTTGCACCAGAAGTGTGTTTTCATACAAAAACTGTTAATTACAACTAACTTTGTCCGTCCGATTCGAACTTCGTTCTTTGATATGAAGTTCCACCAGAAGTGTGTTTTCATACAAAAACTGTTAATTACAACTAACTTTGTCCATCCGATTCGAACTTTGTACTTTGATATGAAGTTGCACCAGAAGTGAATTTTCATACAAAAACTGTTAATTACAACTAACTTTGTCCATCCGATTCGAACTTTGTACTTTGATATGAAGTTGCACCAGAAGTGTGTTTTCATACAAAAACTGTTAATTACAACTAACTTTGTCCATCCGATTCGAACTTTGTTCTTTGATTCGCAGTTGCACCAGAAGTGTGTTTTCATACAAAAACTGTTAATTACAACTAACTTTGTCCATCCGATTCGAACTTTGTTCTTTGATTTGAAGTTGCACCAGAAGTGTGTTTTCATACAAAAACTGTTAATTACAACTAACTTTGTCCATCCGATTCGAACTTTGTTCTTTGATTCGCAGTTGCACCAGAAGTGTGTTTTCATACAAAAACTGTTAATTACAACTAACTTTGTCCATCCGATTCGAACTTTGTTCTTTGATTTGAAGTTGCACCAGAAGTGAGTTTTCATACAAAAACTGTTAATTACAACTAACTTTGTCCATCCGATTCGAACTTTGTTCTTTGATTCGCAGTTGCACCAGAAGTGTGTTTTCATACAAAAACTGTTAATTACAACTAACTTTGTCCATCCGATTCGAACTTTGTTCTTTGATTTGAAGTTGCACCAGAAGTGAATTTTCATACAAAAACTGTTAATTACAACTAACTTTGTCCATCCGATTCGAACTTTGTACTTTGATATGAAGTTGCACCAGAAGTGTGTTTTCATACAAAAACTGTTAATTACAACTAACTTTGTCCATCCGATTCGAACTTTGTTCTTTAATATGAAATTGCACCAGAAGTGAGTTTTGATACAAAAACTGTTAATTACAACTAACTTTGTCCATCCGATTCGAACTTTGTTCTTTGATATGAAGTTGCACCAGAAGTGAGTTTTCATACAAAAACTGTTAATTACAACTAACTTTGTCCATCCGATTCGAACTTTGTTCTTTGATTCGCAGTTGCACCAGAAGTGTGTTTTCATACAAAAACTGTTAATTACAACTAACTTTGTCCATCCGATTCGAACTTTGTTCTTTGATTTGAAGTTGCACCAGAAGTGAGTTTTCATACAAAAACTGTTAATTACAACTAACTTTGTCCATCCGATTCGAACTTTGTTCTTTGATTTGAAGTTCCACCAGAAGTGAATTTTCATACAAAAACTGTTAATTACAACTAACTTTGTCCATCCGATTCGAACTTTGTACTTTGATATGAAGTTGCACCAGAAGTGTGTTTTCCTACAAAAACTGTTAATTACAACTAACTTTGTCCATCCGATTCGAACTTTGTTCTTTGATATGAAGTTCCACCAGAAGTGTGTTTTCATACAAAAACTGTTAATTACAACTAACTTTGTCCATCCGATTCGAACTTTGTACTTTGATATGAAGTTGCACCAGAAGTGAATTTTCATACAAAAACTGTTAATTACAACTAACTTTGTCCATCCGATTCGAACTTTGTACTTTGATATGAAGTTGCACCAGAAGTGTGTTTTCATACAAAAACTGTTAATTACAACTAACTTTGTCCATCCGATTCGAACTTTGTTCTTTAATATGAAATTGCACCAGAAGTGAGTTTTGATACAAAAACTGTTAATTACAACTAACTTTGTCCATCCGATTCGAACTTTGTTCTTTGATTCGCAGTTGCACCAGAAGTGTGTTTTCATACAAAAACTGTTAATTACAACTAACTTTGTCCATCCGATTCGAACTTTGTTCTTTGATTTGAAGTTGCACCAGAAGTGAGTTTTCATACAAAAACTGTTAATTACAACTAACTTTGTCCATCCGATTCGAACTTTGTTCTTTGATTCGCAGTTGCACCAGAAGTGAATTTTCATACAAAAACTGTTAATTACAACTAACTTTGTCCATCCGATTCGAACTTTGTACTTTGATATGAAGTTGCACCAGAAGTGTGTTTTCATACAAAAACTGTTAATTACAACTAACTTTGTCCGTCCGATTCGAACTTCGTTCTTTGATATGAAGTTCCACCAGAAGTGTGTTTTCATACAAAAACTGTTAATTACAACTAACTTTGTCCATCCGATTCGAACTTTGTACTTTGATATGAAGTTGCACCAGAAGTGAATTTTCATACAAAAACTGTTAATTACAACTAACTTTGTCCATCCGATTCGAACTTTGTACTTTGATATGAAGTTGCACCAGAAGTGTGTTTTCATACAAAAACTGTTAATTACAACTAACTTTGTCCATCCGATTCGAACTTTGTTCTTTAATATGAAATTGCACCAGAAGTGAGTTTTGATACAAAAACTGTTAATTACAACTAACTTTGTCCATCCGATTCGAACTTTGTTCTTTGATTCGCAGTTGCACCAGAAGTGTGTTTTCATACAAAAACTGTTAATTACAACTAACTTTGTCCATCCGATTCAAACTTTGTTCTTTGATTTGAAGTTGCACCAGAAGTGAGTTTTCATACAAAAACTGTTAATTACAACTAACTTTGTCCGTCCGATTCGAACTTCGTTCTTTGATATGAAGTTCCACCAGAAGTGTGTTTTCATACAAAAACTGTTAATTACAACTAACTTTGTCCATCCGATTCGAACTTTGTACTTTGATATGAAGTTGCACCAGAAGTGAATTTTCATACAAAAACTGTTAATTACAACTAACTTTGTCCATCCGATTCGAACTTTGTACTTTGATATGAAGTTGCACCAGAAGTGTGTTTTCATACAAAAACTGTTAATTACAACTAACTTTGTCCATCCGATTCGAACTTTGTTCTTTAATATGAAATTGCACCAGAAGTGAGTTTTGATACAAAAACTGTTAATTACAACTAACTTTGTCCATCCGATTCGAACTTTGTTCTTTGATTCGCAGTTGCACCAGAAGTGTGTTTTCATACAAAAACTGTTAATTACAACTAACTTTGTCCATCCGATTCGAACTTTGTTCTTTGATTTGAAGTTGCACCAGAAGTGAGTTTTCATACAAAAACTGTTAATTACAACTAACTTTGTCCATCCGATTCGAACTTTGTTCTTTAATATGAAATTGCACCAGAAGTGAGTTTTGATACAAAAACTGTTAATTACAACTAACTTTGTCCATCCGATTCGAACTTTGTTCTTTGATTCGCAGTTGCACCAGAAGTGAATTTTCATACAAAAACTGTTAATTACAACTAACTTTGTCCATCCGATTCGAACTTTGTACTTTGATATGAAGTTGCACCAGAAGTGTGTTTTCATACAAAAACTGTTAATTACAACTAACTTTGTCCGTCCGATTCGAACTTCGTTCTTTGATATGAAGTTCCACCAGAAGTGTGTTTTCATACAAAAACTGTTAATTACAACTAACTTTGTCCATCCGATTCGAACTTTGTACTTTGATTTGAAGTTGCACCAGAAGTGAATTTTCATACAAAAACTGTTAATTACAACTAACTTTGTCCATCCGATTCGAACTTTGTACTTTGATATGAAGTTGCACCAGAAGTGTGTTTTCATACAAAAACTGTTAATTACAACTAACTTTGTCCATCCGATTCGAACTTTGTTCTTTGATTCGCAGTTGCACCAGAAGTGTGTTTTCATACAAAAACTGTTAATTACAACTAACTTTGTCCATCCGATTCGAACTTTGTTCTTTGATTTGAAGTTGCACCAGAAGTGTGTTTTCATACAAAAACTGTTAATTACAACTAACTTTGTCCATCCGATTCGAACTTTGTTCTTTGATTCGCAGTTGCACCAGAAGTGTGTTTTCATACAAAAACTGTTAATTACAACTAACTTTGTCCATCCGATTCGAACTTTGTTCTTTGATTTGAAGTTGCACCAGAAGTGAGTTTTCATACAAAAACTGTTAATTACAACTAACTTTGTCCATCCGATTCGAACTTTGTTCTTTGATTCGCAGTTGCACCAGAAGTGTGTTTTCATACAAAAACTGTTAATTACAACTAACTTTGTCCATCCGATTCGAACTTTGTTCTTTGATTTGAAGTTGCACCAGAAGTGAATTTTCATACAAAAACTGTTAATTACAACTAACTTTGTCCATCCGATTCGAACTTTGTACTTTGATATGAAGTTGCACCAGAAGTGTGTTTTCATACAAAAACTGTTAATTACAACTAACTTTGTCCATCCGATTCGAACTTTGTTCTTTAATATGAAATTGCAGCAGAAGTGAGTTTTGATACAAAAACTGTTAATTACAACTAACTTTGTCCATCCGATTCGAACTTTGTTCTTTGATATGAAGTTGCAACAGAAGTGAGTTTTCATACAAAAACTGTTAATTACAACTAACTTTGTCCATCCGATTCGAACTTTGTTCTTTGATTCGCAGTTGCACCAGAAGTGTGTTTTCATACAAAAACTGTTAATTACAACTAACTTTGTCCATCCGATTCGAACTTTGTTCTTTGATTTGAAGTTGCACCAGAAGTGAGTTTTCATACAAAAACTGTTAATTACAACTAACTTTGTCCATCCGATTCGAACTTTGTTCTTTGATTTGAAGTTCCACCAGAAGTGAATTTTCATACAAAAACTGTTAATTACAACTAACTTTGTCCATCCGATTCGAACTTTGTACTTTGATATGAAGTTGCACCAGAAGTGTGTTTTCCTACAAAAACTGTTAATTACAACTAACTTTGTCCATCCGATTCGAACTTTGTTCTTTGATATGAAGTTCCACCAGAAGTGTGTTTTCATACAAAAACTGTTAATTACAACTAACTTTGTCCATCCGATTCGAACTTTGTACTTTGATATGAAGTTGCACCAGAAGTGAATTTTCATACAAAAACTGTTAATTACAACTAACTTTGTCCATCCGATTCGAACTTTGTACTTTGATATGAAGTTGCACCAGAAGTGTGTTTTCATACAAAAACTGTTAATTACAACTAACTTTGTCCATCCGATTCGAACTTTGTTCTTTAATATGAAATTGCACCAGAAGTGAGTTTTGATACAAAAACTGTTAATTACAACTAACTTTGTCCATCCGATTCGAACTTTGTTCTTTGATTCGCAGTTGCACCAGAAGTGTGTTTTCATACAAAAACTGTTAATTACAACTAACTTTGTCCATCCGATTCGAACTTTGTTCTTTGATTTGAAGTTGCACCAGAAGTGAGTTTTCATACAAAAACTGTTAATTACAACTAACTTTGTCCATCCGATTCGAACTTTGTTCTTTGATTCGCAGTTGCACCAGAAGTGAATTTTCATACAAAAACTGTTAATTACAACTAACTTTGTCCATCCGATTCGAACTTTGTACTTTGATATGAAGTTGCACCAGAAGTGTGTTTTCATACAAAAACTGTTAATTACAACTAACTTTGTCCGTCCGATTCGAACTTCGTTCTTTGATATGAAGTTCCACCAGAAGTGTGTTTTCATACAAAAACTGTTAATTACAACTAACTTTGTCCATCCGATTCGAACTTTGTACTTTGATATGAAGTTGCACCAGAAGTGAATTTTCATACAAAAACTGTTAATTACAACTAACTTTGTCCATCCGATTCGAACTTTGTACTTTGATATGAAGTTGCACCAGAAGTGTGTTTTCATACAAAAACTGTTAATTACAACTAACTTTGTCCATCCGATTCGAACTTTGTTCTTTAATATGAAATTGCACCAGAAGTGAGTTTTGATGCAAAAACTGTTAATTACAACTAACTTTGTCCATCCGATTCGAACTTTGTTCTTTGATTCGCAGTTGCACCAGAAGTGTGTTTTCATACAAAAACTGTTAATTACAACTAACTTTGTCCATCCGATTCGAACTTTGTTCTTTGATTTGAAGTTGCACCAGAAGTGAGTTTTCATACAAAAACTGTTAATTACAACTAACTTTGTCCGTCCGATTCGAACTTCGTTCTTTGATATGAAGTTCCACCAGAAGTGTGTTTTCATACAAAAACTGTTAATTACAACTAACTTTGTCCATCCGATTCGAACTTTGTACTTTGATATGAAGTTGCACCAGAAGTGAATTTTCATACAAAAACTGTTAATTACAACTAACTTTGTCCATCCGATTCGAACTTTGTACTTTGATATGAAGTTGCACCAGAAGTGTGTTTTCATACAAAAACTGTTAATTACAACTAACTTTGTCCATCCGATTCGAACTTTGTTCTTTAATATGAAATTGCACCAGAAGTGAGTTTTGATACAAAAACTGTTAATTACAACTAACTTTGTCCATCCGATTCGAACTTTGTTCTTTGATTCGCAGTTGCACCAGAAGTGTGTTTTCATACAAAAACTGTTAATTACAACTAACTTTGTCCATCCGATTCGAACTTTGTTCTTTGATTTGAAGTTGCACCAGAAGTGAGTTTTCATACAAAAACTGTTAATTACAACTAACTTTGTCCATCCGATTCGAACTTTGTTCTTTAATATGAAATTGCACCAGAAGTGAGTTTTGATACAAAAACTGTTAATTACAACTAACTTTGTCCATCCGATTCGAACTTTGTTCTTTGATTCGCAGTTGCACCAGAAGTGAATTTTCATACAAAAACTGTTAATTACAACTAACTTTGTCCATCCGATTCGAACTTTGTACTTTGATATGAAGTTGCACCAGAAGTGTGTTTTCATACAAAAACTGTTAATTACAACTAACTTTGTCCGTCCGATTCGAACTTCGTTCTTTGATATGAAGTTCCACCAGAAGTGTGTTTTCATACAAAAACTGTTAATTACAACTAACTTTGTCCATCCGATTCGAACTTTGTACTTTGATATGAAGTTGCACCAGAAGTGAATTTTCATACAAAAACTGTTAATTACAACTAACTTTGTCCATCCGATTCGAACTTTGTACTTTGATATGAAGTTGCACCAGAAGTGTGTTTTCATACAAAAACTGTTAATTACAACTAACTTTGTCCATCCGATTCGAACTTTGTTCTTTGATTCGCAGTTGCACCAGAAGTGTGTTTTCATACAAAAACTGTTAATTACAACTAACTTTGTCCATCCGATTCGAACTTTGTTCTTTGATTTGAAGTTGCACCAGAAGTGAGTTTTCATACAAAAACTGTTAATTACAACTAACTTTGTCCATCCGATTCGAACTTTGTTCTTTGATTCGCAGTTGCACCAGAAGTGTGTTTTCATACAAAAACTGTTAATTACAACTAACTTTGTCCATCCGATTCGAACTTTGTTCTTTGATTTGAAGTTGCACCAGAAGTGAGTTTTCATACAAAAACTGTTAATTACAACTAACTTTGTCCATCCGATTCGAACTTTGTTCTTTAATATGAAATTGCACCAGAAGTGAGTTTTGATACAAAAACTGTTAATTACAACTAACTTTGTCCATCCGATTCGAACTTTGTTCTTTGATTCGCAGTTGCACCAGAAGTGTGTTTTCATACAAAAACTGTTAATTACAACTAACTTTGTCCATCCGATTCGAACTTTGTTCTTTGATTTGAAGTTGCACCAGAAGTGAGTTTTCATACAAAAACTGTTAATTACAACTAACTTTGTCCATCCGATTCGAACTTTGTTCTTTGATTCGCAGTTGCACCAGAAGTGTGTTTTCATACAAAAACTGTTAATTACAACTAACTTTGTCCATCCGATTCGAACTTTGTTCTTTGATTTGAAGTTGCACCAGAAGTGAGTTTTCATACAAAAACTGTTAATTACAACTAACTTTGTCCATCCGATTCGAACTTTGTTCTTTGATTTGAAGTTGCACCAGAAGTGAGTTTTCATACAAAAACTGTTAATTACAACTAACTTTGTCCATCCGATTCGAACTTTGTTCTTTGATTTGAAGTTGCACCAGAAGTGAGTTTTCATACAAAAACTGTTAATTACAACTAACTTTGTCCATCCGATTCGAACTTTGTTCTTTGATTTGAAGTTCCACCAGAAGTGTGTTTTCATACAAAAACTGTTAATTACAACTAACTTTGTCCATCCGATTCGAACTTTGTTCTTTGATTTGAAGTTGCACCAGAAGTGAGTTTTCATACAAAAACTGTTAATTACAACTAACTTTGTCCATCCGATTCGAACTTTGTTCTTTGATTTGAAGTTGCACCAGAAGTGAGTTTTCATACAAAAACTGTTAATTACAACTAACTTTGTCCATCCGATTCGAACTTTGGTCTTTGATTTGAAGTTGCACCAGAAGTGAGTTTTCATACAAAAACTGTTAATTACAACTAACTTTGTCCATCCGATTCGAACTTTGTTCTTTAATATGAAATTGCACCAGAAGTGAGTTTTGATACAAAAACTGTTAATTACAACTAACTTTGTCCATCCGATTCGAACTTTGTTCTTTGATTCGCAGTTGCACCAGAAGTGTGTTTTCATACAAAAACTGTTAATTACAACTAACTTTGTCCATCCGATTCGAACTTTGTTCTTTGATTTGAAGTTGCACCAGAAGTGAGTTTTCATACAAAAACTGTTAATTACAACTAACTTTGTCCATCCGATTCGAACTTTGTTCTTTGATTCGCAGTTGCACCAGAAGTGTGTTTTCATACAAAAACTGTTAATTACAACTAACTTTGTCCATCCGATTCGAACTTTGTACTTTGATATGAAGTTGCACCAGAAGTGAGTTTTCATACAAAAACTGTTAATTACAACTAACTTTGTCCATCCGATTCGAACTTTGTTCTTTGATTCGCAGTTGCACCAGAAGTGTGTTTTCATACAAAAACTGTTAATTACAACTAACTTTGTCCATCCGATTCGAACTTTGTTCTTTGATTTGAAGTTGCACCAGAAGTGAGTTTTCATACAAAAACTGTTAATTACAACTAACTTTGTCCATCCGATTCGAACTTTGTACTTTGATATGAAGTTGCACCAGAAGTGTGTTTTCATACAAAAACTGTTAATTACAACTAACTTTGTCCATCCGATTCGAACTTTGTTCTTTAATATGAAATTGCACCAGAAGTGAGTTTTCATACAAAAACTGTTAATTACAACTAACTTTGTCCATCCGATTCGAACTTTGTACTTTGATATGAAGTTGCACCAGAAGTGAATTTTCATACAAAAACTGTTAATTACAACTAACTTTGTCCATCCGATTCGAACTTTGTTCTTTGATTTGAAGTTGCACCAGAAGTGAGTTTTCATACAAAAACTGTTAATTACAACTAACTTTGTCCATCCGATTCGAACTTTGTTCTTTGATTCGCAGTTGCACCAGAAGTGTGTTTTCATACAAAAACTGTTAATTACAACTAACTTTGTCCATCCGATTCGAACTTTGTACTTTGATATGAAGTTGCACCAGAAGTGTGTTTTCATACAAAAACTGTTAATTACAACTAACTTTGTCCATCCGATTCGAACTTTGTTCTTTAATATGAAATTGCACCAGAAGTGAATTTTGATACAAAAACTGTTAATTACAACTAACTTTGTCCATCCGATTCGAACTTTGTTCTTTGATATGAAGTTGCACCAGAAGTGTGTTTTCATACAAAAACTGTTAATTACAACTAACTTTGTCCATCCGATTCGAACTTTGTTCTTTGATTTGAAGTTGCACCAGAAGTGAGTTTTCATACAAAAACTGTTAATTACAACTAACTTTGTCCATCCGATTCGAACTTTGTTCTTTGATTCGCAGTTGCACCAGAAGTGAATTTTCATACAAAAACTGTTAATTACAACTAACTTTGTCCATCCGATTCGAACTTTGTACTTTGATATGAAGTTGCACCAGAAGTGTGTTTTCATACAAAAACTGTTAATTACAACTAACTTTGTCCATCCGATTCGAACTTTGTTCTTTAATATGAAATTGCACCAGAAGTGAGTTTTCATACAAAAACTGTTAATTACAACTAACTTTGTCCATCCGATTCGAACTTTGTACTTTGATATGAAGTTGCACCAGAAGTGAATTTTCATACAAAAACTGTTAATTACAACTAACTTTGTCCATCCGATTCGAACTTTGTACTTTGATATGAAGTTGCACCAGAAGTGTGTTTTCATACAAAAACTGTTAATTACAACTAACTTTGTCCATCCGATTCGAACTTTGTTCTTTAATATGAAATTGCACTAGAAGTGAGTTTTGATACAAAAACTGTTAATTACAACTAACTTTGTCCATCCGATTCGAACTTTGTTCTTTGATATGAAGTTGCACCAGAAGTGAGTTTTCATACAAAAACTGTTAATTACAACTAACTTTGTCCATCCGATTCGAACTTTGTTCTTCGATTCGCAGTTGCACCAGAAGTGTGTTTTCATACAAAAACTGTTAATTACAACTAACTTTGTCCATCCGATTCGAACTTTGTTCTTTGATTTGAAGTTGCACCAGAAGTGAGTTTTCATACAAAAACTGTTAATTACAACTAACTTTGTCCATCCGATTCGAACTTTGTTCTTTGATTTGAAGTTGCACCAGAAGTGAGTTTTCATACAAAAACTGTTAATTACAACTAACTTTGTCCATCCGATTCGAACTTTGTTCTTTGATTTGAAGTTGCACCAGAAGTGAGTTTTCATACAAAAACTGTTAATTACAACTAACTTTGTCCATCCGATTCGAACTTTGTTCTTTGATTTGAAGTTGCACCAGAAGTGAGTTTTCATACAAAAACTGTTAATTACAACTAACTTTGTCCATCCGATTCGAACTTTGTTCTTTAATATGAAATTGCACCAGAAGTGAGTTTTGATACAAAAACTGTTAATTACAACTAACTTTGTCCATCCGATTCGAACTTTGTTCTTTGATTCGCAGTTGCACCAGAAGTGTGTTTTCATACAAAAACTGTTAATTACAACTAACTTTGTCCATCCGATTCGAACTTTGTTCTTTGATTTGAAGTTGCACCAGAAGTGAGTTTTCATACAAAAACTGTTAATTACAACTAACTTTGTCCATCCGATTCGAACTTTGTTCTTTGATTCGCAGTTGCACCAGAAGTGTGTTTTCATACAAAAACTGTTAATTACAACTAACTTTGTCCATCCGATTCGAACTTTGTACTTTGATATGAAGTTGCACCAGAAGTGAATTTTCATACAAAAACTGTTAATTACAACTAACTTTGTCCATCCGATTCGAACTTTGTTCTTTGATATGAAGTTGCACCAGAAGTGAGTTTTCATACAAAAACTGTTAATTACAACTAACTTTGTCCATCCGATTCGAACTTTGTTCTTTGATCCGCAGTTGCACCAGAAGTGTGTTTTCATACAAAAACTGTTAATTACAACTAACTTTGTCCATCCGATTCGAACTTTGTTCTTTAATATGAAATTGCACCAGAAGTGAGTTTTGATACAAAAACTGTTAATTACAACTAACTTTGTCCATCCGATTCGAACTTTGTTCTTTGATTCGCAGTTGCACCAGAAGTGTGTTTTCATACAAAAACTGTTAATTACAACTAACTTTGTCCATCCGATTCGAACTTTGTTCTTTGATTTGAAGTTGCACCAGAAGTGAGTTTTCATACAAAAACTGTTAATTACAACTAACTTTGTCCATCCGATTCGAACTTTGTTCTTTAATATGAAATTGCACCAGAAGTGAGTTTTGATACAAAAACTGTTAATTACAACTAACTTTGTCCATCCGATTCGAACTTTGTTCTTTGATTCGCAGTTGCACCAGAAGTGTGTTTTCATACAAAAACTGTTAATTACAACTAACTTTGTCCATCCGATTCGAACTTTGTTCTTTGATTTGAAGTTGCACCAGAAGTGAGTTTTCATACAAAAACTGTTAATTACAACTAACTTTGTCCATCCGATTCGAACTTTGTTCTTTGATTCGCAGTTGCACCAGAAGTGTGTTTTCATACAAAAACTGTTAATTACAACTAACTTTGTCCATCCGATTCGAACTTTGTACTTTGATATGAAGTTGCACCAGAAGTGAATTTTCATACAAAAACTGTTAATTACAACTAACTTTGTCCATCCGATTCGAACTTTGTTCTTTGATTTGAAGTTGCACCAGAAGTGAGTTTTCATACAAAAACTGTTAATTACAACTAACTTTGTCCATCCGATTCGAACTTTGTTCTTTGATTCGCAGTTGCACCAGAAGTGTGTTTTCATACAAAAACTGTTAATTACAACTAACTTTGTCCATCCGATTCGAACTTTGTTCTTTAATATGAAATTGCACCAGAAGTGAGTTTTGATACAAAAACTGTTAATTACAACTAACTTTGTCCATCCGATTCGAACTTTGTTCTTTGATTCGCAGTTGCACCAGAAGTGTGTTTTCATACAAAAACTGTTAATTACAACTAACTTTGTCCATCCGATTCGAACTTTGTTCTTTGATTTGAAGTTGCACCAGAAGTGAGTTTTCATACAAAAACTGTTAATTACAACTAACTTTGTCCATCCGATTCGAACTTTGTTCTTTGATTTGAAGTTGCACCAGAAGTGAGTTTTCATACAAAAACTGTTAATTACAACTAACTTTGTCCGTCCGATTCGAACTTCGTTCTTTGATATGAAGTTCCACCAGAAGTGTGTTTTCATACAAAAACTGTTAATTACAACTAACTTTGTCCATCCGATTCGAACTTTGTACTTTGATATGAAGTTGCACCAGAAGTGAGTTTTCATACAAAAACTGTTAATTACAACTAACTTTGTCCATCCGATTCGAACTTTGTACTTTGATATGAAGTTGCACCAGAAGTGTGTTTTCATACAAAAACTGTTAATTACAACTAACTTTGTCCATCCGATTCGAACTTTGTTCTTTAATATGAAATTGCACCAGAAGTGAGTTTTGATACAAAAACTGTTAATTACAACTAACTTTGTCCATCCGATTCGAACTTTGTTCTTTGATATGAAGTTGCACCAGAAGTGAGTTTTCATACAAAAACTGTTAATTACAACTAACTTTGTCCATCCGATTCGAACTTTGTTCTTTGATTCGCAGTTGCACCAGAAGTGTGTTTTCATACAAAAACTGTTAATTACAACTAACTTTGTCCATCCGATTCGAACTTTGTTCTTTGATTTGAAGTTGCACCAGAAGTGAGTTTTCATACAAAAACTGTTAATTACAACTAACTTTGTCCATCCGATTCGAACTTTGTTCTTTGATTTGAAGTTCCACCAGAAGTGTGTTTTCATACAAAAACTGTTAATTACAACTAACTTTGTCCATCCGATTCGAACTTTGTACTTTGATATGAAGTTGCACCAGAAGTGTGTTTTCATACAAAAACTGTTAATTACAACTAACTTTGTCCATCCGATTCGAACTTTGTTCTTTAATATGAAATTGCACCAGAAGTGAGTTTTGATACAAAAACTGTTAATTACAACTAACTTTGTCCATCCGATTCGAACTTTGTACTTTGATATGAAGTTGCACCAGAAGTGAATTTTCATACAAAAACTGTTAATTACAACTAACTTTGTCCATCCGATTCGAACTTTGTACTTTGATATGAAGTTGCACCAGAAGTGTGTTTTCATACAAAAACTGTTAATTACAACTAACTTTGTCCATCCGACTCGAACTTTGTTCTTTAATATGAAATTGCACTAGAAGTGAGTTTTGATACAAAAACTGTTAATTACAACTAACTTTGTCCATCCGATTCGAACTTTGTTCTTTGATATGAAGTTGCACCAGAAGTGAGTTTTGATACAAAAACTGTTAATTACAACTAACTTTGTCCATCCGATTCGAACTTTGTTCTTTAATATGAAATTGCACCAGAAGTGAGTTTTGATACAAAAACTGTTAATTACAACTAACTTTGTCTATCCGATTCGAACTTTGTTCTTTGATTCGCAGTTGCACCAGAAGTGTGTTTTCATACAAAAACTGTTAATTACAACTAACTTTGTCCATCCGATTCGAACTTTGTTCTTTGATTTGAAGTTGCACCAGAAGTGAGTTTTCATACAAAAACTGTTAATTACAACTAACTTTGTCCATCCGATTCGAACTTTGTACTTTGATATGAAGTTGCACCAGAAGTGTGTTTTCATACAAAAACTGTTAATTACAACTAACTTTGTCCGTCCGATTCGAACTTCGTTCTTTGATATGAAGTTCCACCAGAAGTGTGTTTTCATACAAAAACTGTTAATTACAACTAACTTTGTCCATCCGATTCGAACTTTGTACTTTGATATGAAGTTGCACCAGAAGTGAGTTTTCATACAAAAACTGTTAATTACAACTAACTTTGTCCATCCGATTCGAACTTTGTACTTTGATATGAAGTTGCACCAGAAGTGTGTTTTCATACAAAAACTGTTAATTACAACTAACTTTGTCCATCCGATTCGAACTTTGTTCTTTAATATGAAATTGCACCAGAAGTGAGTTTTGATACAAAAACTGTTAATTACAACTAACTTTGTCCATCCGATTCGAACTTTGTACTTTGATATGAAGTTGCACCAGAAGTGAATTTTCATACAAAAACTGTTAATTACAACTAACTTTGTCCATCCGATTCGAACTTTGTACTTTGATATGAAGTTGCACCAGAAGTGTGTTTTCATACAAAAACTGTTAATTACAACTAACTTTGTCCATCCGACTCGAACTTTGTTCTTTAATATGAAATTGCACTAGAAGTGAGTTTTGATACAAAAACTGTTAATTACAACTAACTTTGTCCATCCGATTCGAACTTTGTTCTTTGATATGAAGTTGCACCAGAAGTGAGTTTTCATACAAAAACTGTTAATTACAACTAACTTTGTCCATCCGATTCGAACTTTGTTCTTTAATATGAAATTGCACCAGAAGTGAGTTTTGATACAAAAACTGTTAATTACAACTAACTTTGTCCATCCGATTCGAACTTTGTTCTTTGATTCGCAGTTGCACCAGAAGTGTGTTTTCATACAAAAACTGTTAATTACAACTAACTTTGTCCATCCGATTCGAACTTTGTTCTTTGATTTGAAGTTCCACCAGAAGTGAGTTTTCATACAAAAACTGTTAATTACAACTAACTTTGTCCATTCGATTCGAACTTTGTACTTTGATATGAAGTTCCACCAGAAGTGTGTTTTCATACAAAAACTGTTAATTACAACTAACTTTGTCCATCCAAAACGAACTTTGTACTTTGATATGAAGTTCTACCAGAAGTGAGTTTTCATACAAAAACTGTTAATTACAACTAACTTTGTCCATCCGATTCGAACTTTGTTCTTTAATATGAAATTGCACCAGAAGTGAGTTTTGATACAAAAACTGTCAATTACAACTAACTTTGTCCATCCGATTCGAACTTTGTTCTTTGATATGAAGTTGCACCAGAAGTGAGTTTTCATACAAAAACTGTTAATTACAACTAACTTTGTCCATCCGATTCGAACTTTGTTCTTTAATATGAAATTGCACCAGAAGTGAGTTTTGATACAAAAACTGTTAATTACAACTAACTTTGTCCATCCGATTCGAACTTTGTTCTTTGATTCGCAGTTGCACCAGAAGTGTGTTTTCATACAAAAACTGTTAATTACAACTAACTTTGTCCATCCGATTCGAACTTTGTTCTTTGATTTGAAGTTCCACCAGAAGTGAGTTTTCATACAAAAACTGTTAATTACAACTAACTTTGTCCATTCGATTCGAACTTTGTACTTTGATATGAAGTTCCACCAGAAGTGTGTTTTCATACAAAAACTGTTAATTACAACTAACTTTGTCCATCCAAAACGAACTTTGTACTTTGATATGAAGTTCTACCAGAAGTGAGTTTTCATACAAAAACTGTTAATTACAACTAACTTTGTCCATCCGATTCGAACTTTGTTCTTTAATATGAAATTGCACCAGAAGTGAGTTTTGATACAAAAACTGTTAATTACAACTAACTTTGTCCATCCGATTCGAACTTTGTTCTTTGATATGAAGTTGCACCAGAAGTGAGTTTTCATACAAAAACTGTTAATTACAACTAACTTTGTCCATCCGATTCGAACTTTGTTCTTTGATTCGCAGTTGCACCAGAAGTGTGTTTTCATACAAAAACTGTTAATTACAACTAACTTTGTCCATCCGATTCGAACTTTGTTATTTGATTTGAAGTTCCACCAGAAGTGTGTTTTCATACAAAAACTGTTAATTACAACTAACTTTGTCCATCCGATTCGAACTTTGTACTTTGATATGAAGTTCCACCAGAAGTGTGTTTTCATACAAAAACTGTTAATTACGACTAACTTTGTCCTCCGATTCGAACTTTGTTATTTGATTTGAAGTTCTACCAGAAGTGTGTTTTCATACAAAAACTGTAAATTACAACTAACTTTGTCCGTCCGATTCGAACTTTGTTCTTTGATATGAAGTTCCACCAGAAGTGTGTTTTCATACAAAAACTGTTAATTACAACCAACTTTGTCCATCCGATTCGAACTTTGTACTTTGATATGAAGTTCTACCAGAAGTGTGTTTTCATACAAAAACTGTTAATTACAACTAACTTTGTCCATCCAAAACGAACTTTGTACTTTGATATGAAGTTCTACCAGAAGTGAGTTTTCATACAAAAACTGTTAATTACAACTAACTTTGTCCATCCGATTCGAACTTTGTTATTTGATTCGCAGTTGCACCAGAAAAGTGTTTTGATACAAAAACTGTTAATTACAACTAACTTTGTCCATCCGATTCGAACTTTGTACTTTGATATGAAGTTCTACCAGAAGTGAGTTTTGATACAAAAACTGTTAATTACAACTAACTTTGTCCATCCGATTCGAACTTTGTTCTTTGATATGAAGTTGCACCAGAAGTGAGTTTTCATACAAAAACTGTTAATTACAACTAACTTTGTCCTCCGATTCGAACTTTGTTATTTGATTTGAAGTTCCACCAGAAGTGTGTTTTCATACAAAAACTGTTAATTACAACTAACTTTGTCCATCCGATTCGAACTTTGTACTTTGATATGAAGTTCTACCAGAAGTGTGTTTTCATACAAAAACTGTTAATTAGAACTAACTTTGTCCATTCGATTCGAACTTTGTTCGTTGATATGAAGTTCCACCAGAAGTGTGTTTTCATACAAAAACTGTTAATTACAACTAACTTTGTCCATCCGATTCGAACTTTGTTCTTTGATTTGAAGTTCCACCAGAAGTGTGTTTTCATACAAAAACTGTTAATTACAACTAACTTTGTCCATCCGATTCGAACTTTGTTCGTTGATATGAAGATCCACCAGAAGTGTGTTTTCATACAAAAACTGTTAATTACAACTCACTTTGTCCATCCGATTCGAACTTTGTTCTTTGATTTGAAGTTCCACCAGAAGTGTGTTTTCATACAAAAACTGTTAATTACAACTAACTTTGTCCATCCGATTCGATCTTTATTCTTTGATATGAAGTTCCACCAGAAGTGTGTTTTCATACAAAAACTGTTAATTACAACTAACTTTGTCCATTCGATTCGAACTTTGTTCTTTGATTTGAAGTTCCACCAGAAGTGTGTTTTCATACAAAAACTGTTAATTACAACTAACTTTGTCCATCCGATTCGAACTTTGTTCTTTGATATGAAGTTCCACCAGAAGTATGTTTTCATACAAAAACTGTTAATTACAACTAACTTTGTCCATCCGATTCGAACTTTGTTCGTTGATATGAAGATCCACCAGAAGTGTGTTTTCATACAAAAACTGTTAATTACAACTCACTTTGTCCATCCGATTCGAACTTTGTTCTTTGATTTGAAGTTCCACCAGAAGTTTGTTTTCATACAAAAACTGTTAATTACAACTAACTTTGTCCATCCGATTCGATCTTTATTCTTTGATATGAAGTTCCACCAGAAGTGTGTTTTCATACAAAAACTGTTAATTACAACTAACTTTGTCCATTCGATTCGAACTTTGTTCTTTGATTTGAAGTTCCACCAGAAGTGTGTTTTCATACAAAAACTGTTAATTAGAACTAACTTTGTCCATCCGATTCGATCTTTGTTCTTTGATATGAAGTTCCACCAGAAGTGTGTTTTCATACAAAAACTGTTAATTACAACTAACTTTGTCCATCCGATTCGAACTTTGTTCTTTGATTTGAAGTTCCACCAGAAGTGTGTTTTCATACAAAAACTGTTAATTACAACTAACTTTGTCCATCCGATTCGAACTTTGTTCGTTGATATGAAGTTCCACCAGAAGTGTGTTTTCATACAAAAACTGTTAATTACAACTAACTTTGTCCATCCGATTCGAACTTTGTTCTTTGATTTGAAGTTCCACCAGAAGTGTGTTTTCATACAAAAACTGTTAATTACAACTAACTTTGTCCATCCGATTCGAACTTTGTTCTTTGATTTGAAGTTCCACCAGAAGTGTGTTTTCATACAAAAACTGTTAATTACAACTAACTTTGTCCATCCGATTCGAATTTTGTTCTTTGATTTGAAGTTCCACCAGAAGTGTGTTTTCATAAAAAAAACTGTTAATTACAACTAACTTTGTCCATCCGATTCGAACTTTGTTCTTTGATATGAAGTTCCACCAGAAGTGTGTTTTCATACAAAAACTGTTAATTACAACTAACTTTGTCCATCCGATTCGAACTTTGTTCTTTGATTTGAAGTTCCACCAGAAGTGTGTTTTCATACAAAAACTGTTAATTACAACTAACTTTGTCCATCCGATTCGAACTTTGTTCTTTGATTTGAAGTTCCACCAGAAGTGTGTAGTTAGCACAACAGTCAGCACAACACATATTCAACACAAAGGCAGCATAATGCATACTCAGCATAAAACATAGCGCAACGTATATTCCTACAGTCATGATCGCACTTCATAAACAGATCGCGTTTCGTAAACAGATTGCGCCGCAGCGTAAACAAATTCCCGTGCAGCGTTACATCGAACAAAGAGCATAATCGCGTTGACACCAAGAGAGCTGACAACGCGCATTCAACATAAACATCCGTTCCCAAGATCAACCGGCATCCACGCAAAACAAAGCAAAGGCAACATAGTTCCAGTTGAGCATTCAGACGAAGAAGTTCTAGTTAAGCAGCCAACCAGTGCAGGTCTGGTTAGGAACTCAATAGTGTTAAGACTTAGTTTTAAGTTTTAGTTAATAAAAACATATTTTTTTATGGCCAAACCGGCCATGTAAAAATTAACTGGCGCCCGAATAGGGACGACCTCTAGTGAAGTATAGTACAGTGCATGTAGTTTTCATGTGAGAGTGTAAAACACAGTGTCGCAAGTACCGAGTAGTGATCACGTTAGAGTGTTAATCACACCGCGTCGCGACAACATCTTTCCCGATCGCAAATTGCAGCCGTGTGCACAGGTGCCCGAGTAGCCGGAAGCAGCTAACAACTCGTTCCCGGAGGAAAAGGATCACACCAACACACCGAGAAGGAAGGAGTCACTGGAAATCTCTGGAGGTCAGAACGAAGAAATCAACCCCGTAAGAGGAGGTGAAGAAATCAACCCCGTAAGAGGAGGTGAAGATAAAACAGCCCCATCACAGGAGGGAAATATGCATCTATTAATGTAAGTACAAAAGCTATAAAGGTGAGAAAAACACAAAAATTATTTCGTTTAAAAGTGAGTGAAATTAATTCGTGAAAAAGTTTAATTCGGTATTCGATTTATAACTCCGATATTGTGAAAAAAATTATCAAACTGGAGGATTTAATGACATCCATACAACGATTTTCTGCCAGAATAGAATCGGCAGAACGTAAAAAGAAAAAGTCCAAGTTAGAAAAAAGTGAATCGGAAAATTCCAATATCGAAATGGAAGTTTTAACTAGCAGAATCGCAGCCCTAGAGGCACGCCTAAGTGAAAACAATGTGACGGATGATTTTAAAGACCCGCCACTCTTTTTTATCAAGCAAGACGGTAGTGCAGTGAATCCAGAATCTTTTGAAAAGATTCCAGGAGTCGTAAAAGATCTCCCTGTTTTTTGTGGTGATCCAAGTGAATTAAATAGTTGGATCAATGATGTAGATGGTTTGATAAAATTGTATCAAACAACACCTATCCATACAGTGGAACAACAGAACAAGTTCCACATGATTTGCAAATTTGTTTGTCGAAAGATAAGAGGCGAAGCCAATGACTCGCTAGTCGCATCAAATGTGGGAATTAATTGGAACATGATTAAACGAACATTGATTACATACTATGGAGAAAAGAGAGATCTAGAGACACTAGATTTTCAATTGATGAGCGTCCAACAAAGAGGACGATCTTTAGAGATATTCTATGATGAAGTAAACAGACTTCTCTCGTTGATTGCAAACCAAATAAAAACAGATGAAAGATTTGTACATCCAGAAGCTTCAAAGGCTCTGATAGAAACATACAATAAAAAGGCAATAGATTCCTTCATCAGAGGTCTTGATGGAGATGTGCACAAGTTTATAAGAAATTATGAACCAACATCTTTAGCAGCAGCTTATAGTTACTGCATCTCATTCCAAAATGTAGAATGTCGTAAAATGTGGACTAAACCAAGATTGGTCAATACTCCCACAGCACCGCGAAATTTGATACCATTACCAGCTCCACCTTTGCCACCAAGAGCACATAACAATTGGCAACGACCAATGATGACACATAAATTTCGACCACAATTTGGAAACTCGTATCAACCGAGACCACAATTTTTACCGCGTCCCGCTTGGAATAATCAACCGAGACAACAATTTTTCTCGCGTCCTGTTTGGAATCAACAAAACAGAAATCCATTCCAACCGAATAAGCCAGAGCCAATGGAAGTCGATCCATCAATCAGATCGCAACAAGTGAATTATTCTAACCGACCGCAAAATTCCGGTAATGTTCGACCACTTAAAAGACAAAGATTTTTCAACATGGAAACAAACACTACCCATGACAACGACGAATCATACGAAAGATATTTGAAAACTATAGAAAAACAAGAAAAATCCAACGGAACTCACGAAGCCGAACTTAATTTTTTAGAATGAAATCAGCTTTGCCATATTTTATATACAATGGTAAAGCAGGACAACAAATAAGAATACTAATTGATACAGGATCCAATAAAAATTTCATTAACCCAAAACATGCGAAAATTTCACACGAAGTAACTAAACCATTTTTTGTTTCATCAGTAGGAGGAGATTTACTTATCACCAAATATTCACAAGAGAAAATTTTTGCCCCTTATTCCGATGTAAATGCCAAATTTTATCATCTACAGGAATTAAAAACATTTGATGCCATAGTTGGCTATGACACCATCAAAGAAATTGGAGCACTCATCGATACTAACAGAAATAATCTGATAATTAACGACAACATAATACCTCTTTCTCTTTACCCATTACAAGAAGTTAATAGGATTGAAATAAGAGATACACATCTCAACTGTAAAGAAAAAGAAAAATTACATTCATTTCTCAACAAGTTTCAAGATTTATTTCAGCCACCTGACGAGAAGTTACCATTTACAACAAAAATCGAAGCAACTATATCAACGAATGACGACGAACCTGTCTACTGTAAGACGTACCCATACCCCTTGTCTCTTAAACAAGAAGTGGAAACACAAATTAAAAAACTATTAGATAATGGCATAATTCAACCATCCAGATCACCATATAATTCACCTGTTTGGATAGTACCCAAAAAAGCTGATGCATCTAACGAAAAAAAATATCGACTTGTGATCGATTATAGGAAACTGAATCTTAAAACAAAGAGCGATAGGTACCCTATCCCTGACACTTCGACAGTTCTTGCCAATCTAGGTAACAATAAATATTATACAACACTTGATCTAGCATCTGGATTTCACCAGATTCGTTTAACAGAAAAAGATGTAGAAAAAACCGCTTTCTCAATAAACAATGGAAAATATGAATTTTTAAGACTACCTTTTGGTCTAAAAAACGCACCTTCAATTTTTCAGAGGGTCATGGATGATGTTCTTAGAGAACATATTGGAAAAATTTGTCATGTGTACATTGACGATATAATAGTTTTTGGAAAAACATTTGATGAACATATGAAAAATTTAGAAACTGTTTTGAACACGTTACGTGAAGCCAATTTTAAAATACAACCTGATAAATCTGAATTTTTGAAAACAGAAGTTGAATTCTTAGGATTCATTGTTTCTGAACATGGATTAAAACCAAATGAGAAAAAAATTGAAAGTATCCAAAAATACCCCGAACCTAAAACTATCCGAGAACTTCGAGCATTTTTAGGACTTTCCGGTTATTATAGAAGATTTGTTAAAAATTACGCAGCCTTAGCAAAACCTCTAACAAAACTCCTAAGAGGGGAGGATGGCCAAGGCCACTGCAAAATAACAAAATATCAATCGAAAAATTTTCCGATAAAATTTGATGAAGACGCAAAATCAGCTTTCAGAACTCTTAAAGAAATTTTATCATCTGAAGACGTTTTAGCTTACCCTGATTTCAATCAAGATTTTATTTTGACTACAGACGCATCCGACAAAGCACTCGGAGCTGTCCTGTCACAGAAATTCAATGATGTTGAAAAACCAATAACATTTATATCCAGAACTTTATCAAAAACCGAAGAAAACTATGCTACTAATGAAAAAGAAATGCTTGCTATAGTTTGGGCTTTACATTCCCTACGAAATTACATCTATGGTGCAAACATAATAATACTAACCGATCATCAACCCCTAACATACGCAATGTCGCCAAGGAATAACAATGCAAAACTTAAACGATGGAAAGCGTTCATAGAGGAACATAATTATGAACTACGCTACAAACCTGGAAAAACTAACATCGTAGCCGATGCATTATCTAGAATCCAAATTAACTCGCTAACACCAACACAGCATTCCGCTGATGATGATGACAGTACATACATACTATCTACTGAAGCCCCTATTAACGTTTATCGTAATCAATTAATTTTCAAAATATCTAACAATTCATCGTATGAACTAATCACACCGTTCCCAAAATTTAAAAGACATATTTTCTACGAATCAGATTTCACTAATGAATTCTTAACAGACAAACTAAAAAGATTCCTAAATCCTAACATCATTAACGGTATACTAACCGATGAAGTAACTATGAATCGTATTCAAGAAGTGTATAAAAAATTATTCAATCCAAAAACAATGAAATGCCGATACTCTCAGGTACAATTACAAGATCTAACAGGAGAAGAAAGACAATTAGAAGAAATAAAAAATATTCACAATTTTGCTCATAGAAATTCAAAAGAAAATTCATTACAACTTATTAAAAAGTTTTATTTTCCTACAATGAGAAAATTAACAGAGTCGTATGTTAAAAATTGCGAAATTTGTAAAACAGAAAAATATGATAGGAAACCTCAAAAGTTTATTGCTGTTAAAACACCAATACCCACGTATCCAGGAGAAATAATTCATATTGATATTTTTGCTTATAATGCAAGTTTTCTGTTTATTTCTTCATTAGACAAATTTTCAAAATACTTGAAAATGAGGCCAATAAAATCAAAGTCAATAGCAGACATAAAGGAAGTTTTAATACAATTGTTGTATAATTGGGATATACCCGCCACCATTGTAATGGATAATGAAAGTTCATTTGTTTCAAATATAATTGAACTAACAATATTAAACCTAGGAATTAAAATTTTTAAAACACCAGTAAATCGGTCAGAAACAAACGGACAAGTGGAAAGAGCTCACTCTACAATTCGAGAATTAGCAAGATGTATTAAAGCAACGAAACCAGATATAAGTGTGCAAACATTGATACAAGAGGCAACGTATAAGTATAATAATTCAATACATAGCGTGATTAAGAATACGCCGAAAAATATATATACAGGAGAGAATAATGAAAATATGAGTTTCGAAGAACGAACTAAACAAAGAAACGAAAATGATAAAATGATTGCCGAAATATATGAAAAGCAACAAGAGAAGATTAAAGAAGAAAAATATCAAGATTATATGCCGAATGAAATGGCTTATGAAAAAACTAAAACAAATAACAAAAGAGCTAGGAGATTTGAGATAATCAGAATCAAGGAAAATCATCCTACCTACGTAATCGATATTAACGGTCGAAAAATTCATAAAGTGAACTTAAGAAAAACAAATAATTAATCATGTATTAATCAATATCGTTTCAGATACATTTTTATATTATTAAGCAACGTAATGGCAAGGATCTACATACACGATGTATCAAACAATCCTTTAGCGATTATACCATTAGGAGAAGCCAAGTTACGAATGGGATACGTAAGAGTAATCCACCCGATAAACTTGATAGATATAAGTAACATGATTGAAGAAACCATTGAATTAATACCCACAGAAGTACATACAGAATCTTTAGAAAAGTTAATTCAGATTAAAGCTATGAAGTTACAAGAAACATTCAAGAAGGTAAAACCATTTAAGAGACAAAAAAGACGGAACACTATAGGGAAAGTTTGGAAATGGATAGCAGGCAACCCTGATGCCGATGATCTTCAAATAATCAACAGTACGCTGAACTCTCTCATCGAAGAAAACAATCACCAAGTAATGATCAACGAAGCTTTGAATGGAAGACTAGGAGAAGTAACCGATATTGCTAACAAAGTGCTAACAAACGAAGCGAAACGATATGAAACATATGCAACAGAAACAAGACAGCTAATAATACTATCTAATTTAGATATTTTGCAAGACCAGATTGAAACTATCGAAGAAGCCATTATATCAGCCAAACACGGAATACCGAACAGCAAATTATTGTCCACCGAAGACTTACAAACGATTAACGAATTCCTGAAGAAGAACGGTTTTGATTATAATACAGCAGAAGAACTTCTTGCACAATCAGTAGCGCAATTCATGATGAATACGACACATGTTCTGTATATGCTAAAATTCCCAAGAATATCCTCACAAATCTACGAGTATGATTTCATCGAACCAATAGTAAAAAATGGGAAACGAATAATGTTAAAACAGAACTTCATCATAAGAAACGAAACACACGTATTCGAAGTCATTAAACCATGCCAAGAAGAAGGTATTCATTATCTATGTGAAGGAAGCAACCTTCAAAATCCTACGCAATGTGTATACCAACTTATACAAGGAGAAAATTCCGAATGCCAATATGAAAAAGTATATTCAGCTAAATTGATCACACAGATAAATGATGCAAATATTCTGATCAATAATGCATGGGCTGAAATTACATCAAACTGCAGCAACTCAAAGCAATCTTTAAATGGTTCATTTATAATACAGTTCGAGAATTGCAGTATAAAAATTAATGACGAGATATTCTCCAATACAGAAGTCATCATCCCTAGAAGATCTCATCATTCAACATTGGATTGATAGTCAACGAGACCAGCCTTGAAGATAATCCACCTACAGAGTACTTGAACAACATTACATTAGAGAACCGCAGAATATTGCAAACCATTAATCTACAAAATGAGTCGCTGGAATTCAAATTGCATTTATTCGGATCGATAGGAACAACAACGATCGTAATTGTAACTGGCATTGGCATATTGTACGTGTTTCTTAAATGTCGTAAACAAAAAATAGAAGTTCAAATACCAGATACAAGAATTCATACAGATAAAAACCTGCATAAAGAAATACCATTGAGTTTTCACGCGATGCACAAACTTTGAGGACAAAGTAATTAAAAGGGGAGGAGTTAGCACAACAGTCAGCACAACACATATTCAACACAAAGGCAGCATAATGCATACTCAGCATAAAACATAGCGCAACGTATATTCCTACAGTCATGATCGCACTTCATAAACAGATCGCGTTTCGTAAACAGATTGCGCCGCAGCGTAAACAAATTCCCGTGCAGCGTTACATCGAACAAAGAGCATAATCGCGTTGACACCAAGAGAGCTGACAACGCGCATTCAACATAAACATCCGTTCCCAAGATCAACCGGCATCCACGCAAAACAAAGCAAAGGCAACATAGTTCCAGTTGAGCATTCAGACGAAGAAGTTCTAGTTAAGCAGCCAACCAGTGCAGGTCTGGTTAGGAACTCAATAGTGTTAAGACTTAGTTTTAAGTTTTAGTTAATAAAAACATATTTTTTTATGGCCAAACCGGCCATGTAAAAATTAACTGTGTTTTCATACAAAAACTGTTAATTACAACTAACTTTGTCCATCCGATTCGAACTTTGTTCTTTGATTTGAAGTTCCACTAGAAGTGTGTTTTCATACAAAAACTGTTAATTACAACTAACTTTGTCCATCCGATTCGAACTTTATTCTTTGATTTGAAGTTCCACCAGAAGTGAGTTTTCATACAAAAACTGTTAATTACAACTAACTTTGTCAATCCGATTCGAACTTTGTTCTTTGATTTGAAGTTCCACCAGAAGTGTGTTTTCATACAAAAACTGTTAATTAGAACTAACTTTGTCCATCCGATTCGAACTTTGTTCTTTGATATGAAGTTCCACCAGAAGTGTGTTTTCATACAAAAACTGTTAATTAGAACTAACTTTGTCCATCCGATTCGAACTTTGTTCTTTGATATGAAGTTCCACCAGAAGTGTGTTTTCATACAAAAACTGTTAATTACAACTAACTTTGTCCATCCGATTCGAACTTTGTTCTTTGATTTGAAGTTCCACTAGAAGTGTGTTTTCATACAAAAACTGTTAATTACAACTAACTTTGTCCATCCGATTCGAACTTTGTTCTTTGATTTGAAGTTCCACCAGAAGTGAGTTTTCATACAAAAACTGTTAATTACAACTAACTTTGTCAATCCGATTCGAACTTTGTTCTTTGATTTGAAGTTCCACCAGAAGTGTGTTTTCATACAAAAACTGTTAATTAGAACTAACTTTGTCCATCCGATTCGAACTTTGTTCTTTGATTTGAAGTTCCACTAGAAGTGTGTTTTCATACAAAAACTGTTAATTACAACTAACTTTGTCCATCCGATTCGAACTTTGTTCTTTGATTTGAAGTTCCACCAGAAGTGTGTTTTCATACAAAAACTGTTAATTACAACTAACTTTGTCAATCCGATTCGAACTTTGTTCTTTGATTTGAAGTTCCACCAGAAGTGTGTTTTCATACAAAAACTGTTAATTAGAACTAACTTTGTCCATCCGATTCGAACTTTGTTCTTTGATATGAAGTTCCACCAGAAGTGTGTTTTCATACAAAAACTGTTAATTACAACTAACTTTGTCCATCCGATTCGAACTTTGTTCTTTGATTTGAAGTTCCACTAGAAGTGTGTTTTCATACAAAAACTGTTAATTACAACTAACTTTGTCCATCCGATTCGAACTTTGTTCTTTGATTTGAAGTTCCACCAGAAGTGAGTTTTCATACAAAAACTGTTAATTACAACTAACTTTGTCAATCCGATTCGAACTTTGTTCTTTGATTTGAAGTTCCACTAGAAGTGTGTTTTCATACAAAAACTGTTAATTACAACTAACTTTGTCCATCCGATTCGAACTTTGTTCTTTGATTTGAAGTTCCACCAGAAGTGAGTTTTCATACAAAAACTGTTAATTACAACTAACTTTGTCAATCCGATTCGAACTTTGTTCTTTGATTTGAAGTTCCACCAGAAGTGTGTTTTCATACAAAAACTGTTAATTAGAACTAACTTTGTCCATCCGATTCGAACTTTGTTCTTTGATATGAAGTTCCACCAGAAGTGTGTTTTCATACAAAAACTGTTAATTAGAACTAACTTTGTCCATCCGATTCGAACTTTGTTCTTTGATATGAAGTTCCACCAGAAGTGTGTTTTCATACAAAAACTGTTAATTACAACTAACTTTGTCCATCCGATTCGAACTTTGTTCTTTGATTTGAAGTTCCACTAGAAGTGTGTTTTCATACAAAAACTGTTAATTACAACTAACTTTGTCCATCCGATTCGAACTTTGTTCTTTGATTTGAAGTTCCACCAGAAGTGAGTTTTCATACAAAAACTGTTAATTACAACTAACTTTGTCAATCCGATTCGAACTTTGTTCTTTGATTTGAAGTTCCACCAGAAGTGTGTTTTCATACAAAAACTGTTAATTAGAACTAACTTTGTCCATCCGATTCGAACTTTGTTCTTTGATTTGAAGTTCCACTAGAAGTGTGTTTTCATACAAAAACTGTTAATTACAACTAACTTTGTCCATCCGATTCGAACTTTGTTCTTTGATTTGAAGTTCCACCAGAAGTGAGTTTTCATACAAAAACTGTTAATTACAACTAACTTTGTCAATCCGATTCGAACTTTGTTCTTTGATTTGAAGTTCCACCAGAAGTGTGTTTTCATACAAAAACTGTTAATTAGAACTAACTTTGTCCATCCGATTCGAACTTTGTTCGTTGATATGAAGTTCCACCAGAAGTGAGTTTTCATACAAAAACTGTTAATTACAACTAACTTTGTCCATCCGATTCGAACTTTGTTCTTTGATTTGAAGTTCCACTAGAAGTGTGTTTTCATACAAAAACTGTTAATTACAACTAACTTTGTCCATCCGATTCGAACTTTGTTCTTTGATTTGAAGTTCCACCAGAAGTGAGTTTTCATACAAAAACTGTTAATTACAACTAACTTTGTCAATCCGATTCGAACTTTGTTCTTTGATTTGAAGTTCCACCAGAAGTGTGTTTTCATACAAAAACTGTTAATTAGAACTAACTTTGTCCATCCGATTCGAACTTTGTTCTTTGATATGAAGTTCCACCAGAAGTGTGTTTTCATACAAAAACTGTTAATTACAACTAACTTTGTCCATCCGATTCTAACTTTGTTCTTTGATACGAAGTTCCACCAGAAGTGTGTTTTCATACAAAAACTGTTAATTACAACTAACTTTGTCCATCCGATTCGAACTTTGTTCTTTGATTTGCAGTTCCTCCAGAAGTGTGTTTTCATACAAAAACTGTTAATTACAACTAACTTTGTCCATCCGATTCGAACTTTGTTCTTTGATTTGAAGTTCCACCAGAAGTGTGTTTTCATACAAAAACTGTTAATTACAACTAACTTTGTCCATCCGATTCGAACTTTGTTCGTTGATATGAAGTTCCACCAGAAGTGTGTTTTCATACAAAAACTGTTAATTACAACTCAGTTTGTCCATCCGATTCGAACTTTGTTCTTTGATTTGAAGTTCCACCAGAAGTATGTTTTCATACAAAAACTGTTAATTACAACTAACTTTGTCCATCCGATTCGAACTTTGTTCTTTGATTTGAAGTTCCACCAGAAGTGTGTTTTCATACAAAAACTGTTAATTACAACTAACTTTGTTCATCCGATTCGAACTTTGTTCTTTGATACGAAGTTCCACCAGAAGTGTGTTTTCATACAAAAACTGTTAATTAGAACTAACTTTGTCCATTCGATTCGAACTTTGTTCGTTGATATTAAGTTCCACCAGAAGTGTGTTTTCATACAAAAACTGTTAATTACAACTAACTTTGTCCATTCGATTCGAACTTTGTTCGTTGATATGAAGTTCCACCAGAAGTGTGTTTTCATACAAAAACTGTTAATTACAACTAACTTTGTCCATCCGATTCGAACTTTGTTCTTTGATTTGAAGTTCCACCAGAAGTTTGTTTTCATACAAAAACTGTTAATTACAACTAACTTTGTCCATCTGATTCGAACTTTGTTCTTTGATTTGCAGTTCCTCCAGAAGTGTGTTTTCATACAAAAACTGTTAATTACAACTAACTTTGTCCATCGGATTCGAACTTTGTTCTTTGATTTGAAGTTCCACCAGAAGTGTGTTTTCATACAAAAACTGTTAATTACAACTAACTTTGTCCATCCGATTCGAACTTTGTTCGTTGATATGAAGATCCACCAGAAGTGTGTTTTCATACAAAAACTGTTAATTACAACTCACTTTGTCCATCCGATTCGAACTTTGTTCTTTGATTTGAAGTTCCACCAGAAGTTTGTTTTCATACAAAAACTGTTAATTACAACTCAGTTTGTCCATCCGATTCGAACTTTGTTCTTTGATTTGAAGTTCCACCAGAAGTATGTTTTCATACAAAAACTGTTAATTACAACTAACTTTGTCCATCCGATTCGAACTTTGTTCTTTGATTTGAACTTTGTTCGTTGATATGAAGTTGCACCAGAAGTGTGTTTTTATACAAAAACTGTTAATTACAACTAACTTTGTCCATCCGATTCGAACTTTGTTCTTTGATATGCAGTTCCACCAGAAGTGTGTTTTCATACAAAAACTGTTAATTACAACTAACTTTGTTCATCCGATTCGAACTTTGTTCTTTGATTTGAACTTTGTTCGTTGATATGAAGTTCCACCAGAAGTGTGTTTTCATACAAAAACTGTTAATTACAACTAACTTTGTCCATCCGATTCGAACTTTGTTCTTTGATTTGAAGTTCCACCAGAAGTTTGTTTTCATACAAAAACTGTTAATTACAACTAACTTTGTCCATCTGATTCGAACTTTGTTCTTTGATTTGCAGTTCCTCCAGAAGTGTGTTTTCATACAAAAACTGTTAATTACAACTAACTTTGTCCATCGGATTCGAACTTTGTTCTTTGATTTGAAGTTCCACCAGAAGTGTGTTTTCATACAAAAACTGTTAATTACAACTAACTTTGTCCATCCGATTCGAACTTTGTTCTTTGATATGCAGTTCCACCAGAAGTGTGTTTTCATACAAAAACTGTTAATTACAACTAACTTTGTTCATCCGATTCGAACTTTGTTCGTTGATATGAAGTTCCACCAGAAGTGTGTTTTCATACAAAAACTGTTAATTACAACTCAGTTTGTCCATCCGATTCGAACTTTGTTCTTTGATTTGAACTTTGTTCGTTGATATGAAGTTGCACCAGAAGTGTGTTTTTATACAAAAACTGTTAATTACAACTAACTTTGTCCATCCGATTCGAACTTTGTTCTTTGATATGCAGTTCCACCAGAAGTGTGTTTTCATACAAAAACTGTTAATTACAACTAACTTTGTTCATCCGATTCGAACTTTGTTCGTTGATATGAAGTTCCACCAGAAGTGTGTTTTCATACAAAAACTGTTAATTACAACTCAGTTTGTCCATCCGATTCGAACTTTGTTCTTTGATTTGAAGTTCCACCAGAAGTATGTTTTCATACAAAAACTGTTAATTACAACTAACTTTGTCCATCCGATTCGAACTTTGTTCTTTGATTTGAACTTTGTTCTTCGATATGAAGTTCCACCAGAAGTGTGTTTTTATACAAAAACTGTTAATTACAACTAACTTTGTCCATCCGATTCGAACTTTGTTCTTTGATACGGAGTTCCACCAGAAGTGTGTTTTCATACAAAAACTGTTAATGAGAACTAACTTTGTCCATCCGATTCGATCTTTGTTCTTTGATATGAAGTTCCACCAGAAGTGTGTTTTCATACAAAAACTGTTAATTACAACTAACTTTGTCCATCCGATTCGAACTTTGTTCTTTGATTTGAAGTTCCACCAGAAGTGTGTTTTCATACAAATACTGTTAATTACAACTAACTTTGTCCATCGGATTCGAACTTTGTTCTTTGATTTGAAGTTCCACCAGAAGTGTGTTTTCATACAAAAACTGTTAATTACAATTAACTTTGTCCATCCGATTCGATCTTTGTTCTTTGATTTGAAGTTCCACCAGAAGTGTGTTTTCATACAAAAACTGTTAATTACAACTAACTTTGTCCATCCGATTCGAACTTTGTTCTTTGATTTGAAGTTCCATCAGAAGTGTGTTTTCATACAAAAACTGTTAATTACAACTAACTTCGTCCATCCGATTCGAACTTTGTTCTTTGATTTGAAGTTCCACCAGAAGGGTGTTTTCATACAAAAACTGTTAATTACAACTAACTTTGTCCATCCGATTCGAGCTTTGTTCTTTCATATGAAGTTCCACCAGAAGTGTGTTTTCATACAAAAACTGTTAATTACAACTAACTTTGTCCATTAAAAACGAACTTTGTTCGTTGATATGAAGTTCCACCAGAAGTGTGTTTTCATACAAAAACTGTTAATTACAACTAACTTTGTCCATCCGATTCGAACTTTGTTCTTTGATTTGAAGTTCCACCAGAAGTGTGTTTTCATACAAAAACTGTTAATTACAACTAACTTTGTCCATCCGATTCGAACTTTGTTCGTTGATTTGAAGTTCCACCAGAAGTGTGTTTTCATACAAAAACTGTTAATTACAACTAACTTTGTCCATCCGATTCGAACTTTGTTCTTTGATTTGAAGTTCCACCAGAAGTGTGTTTTCATACAAAAACTGTTAACTACAACTAACTTTGTCCATCCGATTCGAACTTTGTTCTTTGATATGAAGTTCCACCAGAAGTGTATTTTCATACAAAAACTGTTAATTACAACTAACTTTGTCCATCCAAAACGAACTTTTTTCCTTGATATGAAGTTCCACCAGAAGTGTGTTTCCATACAGAAAATGTTAATTACAACTAACTTTGTCCATCCGATTCGAACTTTGTTCTTTGATTTGAAGTTCCACCAGAAGTGTGTTTTCATACAAAAACTGTTAATTACAACTAACTTTGTCCATCCGATTCGAACTTTGTTCGTTGATTTGAAGTTCCACCAGAAGTGTGTTTTCATACAAAAACTGTTAATTACAACTCACTTTGTCCATCCGATTCGAACTTTGTTCTTTGATTTGAAGTTCCACCAGAAGTGTGTTTTCATACAAAAACTGTTAATTACAACTAACTTTGTCCATCCGATTCGAACTTTGTTCTTTGATTTGAAGTTCCACTAGAAGTGTGTTTTCATACAAAAACTGTTAATTACAACTAACTTTGTCCATCCGATTCGAACTTTGTTCTTTGATTTGAAGTTCCACCAGAAGTGAGTTTTCATACAAAAACTGTTAATTACAACTAACTTTGTCAATCCGATTCGAACTTTGTTCTTTGATTTGAAGTTCCACCAGAAGTGTGTTTTCATACAAAAACTGTTAATTAGAACTAACTTTGTCCATCCGATTCGAACTTTGTTCTTTGATATGAAGTTCCACCAGAAGTGTGTTTTCATACAAAAACTGTTAATTACAACTAACTTTGTCCATCCGATTCTAACTTTGTTCTTTGATACGAAGTTCCACCAGAAGTGTGTTTTCATACAAAAACTGTTAATTACAACTAACTTTGTCCATCCGATTCGAACTTTGTTCTTTGATTTGCAGTTCCTCCAGAAGTGTGTTTTCATACAAAAACTGTTAATTACAACTAACTTTGTCCATCCGATTCGAACTTTGTTCTTTGATTTGAAGTTCCACCAGAAGTGTGTTTTCATACAAAAACTGTTAATTACAACTAACTTTGTCCATCCGATTCGAACTTTGTTCGTTGATATGAAGTTCCACCAGAAGTGTGTTTTCATACAAAAACTGTTAATTACAACTCAGTTTGTCCATCCGATTCGAACTTTGTTCTTTGATTTGAAGTTCCACCAGAAGTATGTTTTCATACAAAAACTGTTAATTACAACTAACTTTGTCCATCCGATTCGAACTTTGTTCTTTGATTTGAAGTTCCACCAGAAGTGTGTTTTCATACAAAAACTGTTAATTACAACTAACTTTGTCCATCCGATTCGAACTTTGTTCTTTGATTTGAAGTTCCACTAGAAGTGTGTTTTCATACAAAAACTGTTAATTACAACTAACTTTGTCCATCCGATTCGAACTTTGTTCTTTGATTTGAAGTTCCACCAGAAGTGAGTTTTCATACAAAAACTGTTAATTACAACTAACTTTGTCAATCCGATTCGAACTTTGTTCTTTGATTTGAAGTTCCACCAGAAGTGTGTTTTCATACAAAAACTGTTAATTAGAACTAACTTTGTCAATCCGATTCGAACTTTGTTCTTTGATTTGAAGTTCCACCAGAAGTGTGTTTTCATACAAAAACTGTTAATTAGAACTAACTTTGTCCATCCGATTCGAACTTTGTTCTTTGATATGAAGTTCCACCAGAAGTGTGTTTTCATACAAAAACTGTTAATTACAACTAACTTTGTCCATCCGATTCTAACTTTGTTCTTTGATACGAAGTTCCACCAGAAGTGTGTTTTCATACAAAAACTGTTAATTACAACTAACTTTGTCCATCCGATTCGAACTTTGTTCTTTGATTTGCAGTTCCTCCAGAAGTGTGTTTTCATACAAAAACTGTTAATTACAACTAACTTTGTCCATCCGATTCGAACTTTGTTCTTTGATTTGAAGTTCCACCAGAAGTGTGTTTTCATACAAAAACTGTTAATTACAACTAACTTTGTCCATCCGATTCGAACTTTGTTCGTTGATATGAAGTTCCACCAGAAGTGTGTTTTCATACAAAAACTGTTAATTACAACTCAGTTTGTCCATCCGATTCGAACTTTGTTCTTTGATTTGAAGTTCCACCAGAAGTATGTTTTCATACAAAAACTGTTAATTACAACTAACTTTGTCCATCCGATTCGAACTTTGTTCTTTGATTTGAAGTTCCACCAGAAGTGTGTTTTCATACAAAAACTGTTAATTACAACTAACTTTGTTCATCCGATTCGAACTTTGTTCTTTGATACGAAGTTCCACCAGAAGTGTGTTTTCATACAAAAACTGTTAATTACAACTAACTTTGTCCATTCGATTCGAACTTTGTTCGTTGATATTAAGTTCCACCAGAAGTGTGTTTTCATACAAAAACTGTTAATTACAACTAACTTTGTCCATTCGATTCGAACTTTGTTCGTTGATATGAAGTTCCACCAGAAGTGTGTTTTCATACAAAAACTGTTAATTACAACTAACTTTGTCCATCCGATTCGAACTTTGTTCTTTGATTTGAAGTTCCACCAGAAGTTTGTTTTCATACAAAAACTGTTAATTACAACTAACTTTGTCCATCTGATTCGAACTTTGTTCTTTGATTTGCAGTTCCTCCAGAAGTGTGTTTTCATACAAAAACTGTTAATTACAACTAACTTTGTCCATCGGATTCGAACTTTGTTCTTTGATTTGAAGTTCCACCAGAAGTGTGTTTTCATACAAAAACTGTTAATTACAACTAACTTTGTCCATCCGATTCGAACTTTGTTCGTTGATATGAAGATCCACCAGAAGTGTGTTTTCATACAAAAACTGTTAATTACAACTCACTTTGTCCATCCGATTCGAACTTTGTTCTTTGATTTGAAGTTCCACCAGAAGTTTGTTTTCATACAAAAACTGTTAATTACAACTCAGTTTGTCCATCCGATTCGAACTTTGTTCTTTGATTTGAAGTTCCACCAGAAGTATGTTTTCATACAAAAACTGTTAATTACAACTAACTTTGTCCATCCGATTCGAACTTTGTTCTTTGATTTGAACTTTGTTCGTTGATATGAAGTTGCACCAGAAGTGTGTTTTTATACAAAAACTGTTAATTACAACTAACTTTGTCCATCCGATTCGAACTTTGTTCTTTGATATGCAGTTCCACCAGAAGTGTGTTTTCATACAAAAACTGTTAATTACAACTAACTTTGTTCATCCGATTCGAACTTTGTTCTTTGATTTGAACTTTGTTCGTTGATATGAAGTTCCACCAGAAGTGTGTTTTCATACAAAAACTGTTAATTACAACTAACTTTGTCCATCCGATTCGAACTTTGTTCTTTGATTTGAAGTTCCACCAGAAGTTTGTTTTCATACAAAAACTGTTAATTACAACTAACTTTGTCCATCTGATTCGAACTTTGTTCTTTGATTTGCAGTTCCTCCAGAAGTGTGTTTTCATACAAAAACTGTTAATTACAACTAACTTTGTCCATCGGATTCGAACTTTGTTCTTTGATTTGAAGTTCCACCAGAAGTGTGTTTTCATACAAAAACTGTTAATTACAACTAACTTTGTCCATCCGATTCGAACTTTGTTCTTTGATATGCAGTTCCACCAGAAGTGTGTTTTCATACAAAAACTGTTAATTACAACTAACTTTGTTCATCCGATTCGAACTTTGTTCGTTGATATGAAGTTCCACCAGAAGTGTGTTTTCATACAAAAACTGTTAATTACAACTCAGTTTGTCCATCCGATTCGAACTTTGTTCTTTGATTTGAACTTTGTTCGTTGATATGAAGTTGCACCAGAAGTGTGTTTTTATACAAAAACTGTTAATTACAACTAACTTTGTCCATCCGATTCGAACTTTGTTCTTTGATTTGCAGTTCCACCAGAAGTGTGTTTTCATACAAAAACTGTTAATTACAACTAACTTTGTTCATCCGATTCGAACTTTGTTCTTTGATTTGAACTTTGTTCGTTGATATGAAGTTCCACCAGAAGTGTGTTTTCATACAAAAACTGTTAATTACAACTAACTTTGTCCATCCGATTCGAACTTTGTTCTTTGATTTGAAGTTCCACCAGAAGTGTGTTTTCATACAAAAACTGTTAATTACAACTAACTTTGTCCATCTGATTCGAACTTTGTTCTTTGATTTGAAGTTCCACCAGAAGTTTGTTTTCATACAAAAACTGTTAATTACAACTAACTTTGTCCATCTGATTCGAACTTTGTTCTTTGATTTGCAGTTCCTCCAGAAGTGTGTTTTCATACAAAAACTGTTAATTACAACTAACTTTGTCCATCGGATTCGAACTTTGTTCTTTGATTTGAAGTTCCACCAGAAGTGTGTTTTCATACAAAAACTGTTAATTACAACTAACTTTGTCCATCCGATTCGAACTTTGTTCGTTGATATGAAGTTCCACCAGAAGTGTGTTTTCATACAAAAACTGTTAATTACAACTCAGTTTGTCCATCCGATTCGAACTTTGTTCTTTGATTTGAAGTTCCACCAGAAGTATGTTTTCATACAAAAACTGTTAATTACAACTAACTTTGTCCATCCGATTCGAACTTTGTTCTTTGATTTGAACTTTGTTCTTCGATATGAAGTTCCACCAGAAGTGTGTTTTTATACAAAAACTGTTAATTACAACTAACTTTGTCCATCCGATTCGAACTTTGTTCTTTGATACGGAGTTCCACCAGAAGTGTGTTTTCATACAAAAACTGTTAATGAGAACTAACTTTGTCCATCCGATTCGATCTTTGTTCTTTGATATGAAGTTCCACCAGAAGTGTGTTTTCATACAAAAACTGTTAATTACAACTAACTTTGTCCATCCGATTCGAACTTTGTTCTTTGATTTGAAGTTCCACCAGAAGTGTGTTTTCATACAAATACTGTTAATTACAACTAACTTTGTCCATCGGATTCGAACTTTGTTCTTTGATTTGAAGTTCCACCAGAAGTGTGTTTTCATACAAAAACTGTTAATTACAATTAACTTTGTCCATCCGATTCGATCTTTGTTCTTTGATTTGAAGTTCCACCAGAAGTGTGTTTTCATACAAAAACTGTTAATTACAACTAACTTTGTCCATCCGATTCGAACTTTGTTCTTTGATTTGAAGTTCCATCAGAAGTGTGTTTTCATACAAAAACTGTTAATTACAACTAACTTCGTCCATCCGATTCGAACTTTGTTCTTTGATTTGAAGTTCCACCAGAAGGGTGTTTTCATACAAAAACTGTTAATTACAACTAACTTTGTCCATCCGATTCGAGCTTTGTTCTTTCATATGAAGTTCCACCAGAAGTGTGTTTTCATACAAAAACTGTTAATTACAACTAACTTTGTCCATTAAAAACGAACTTTGTTCGTTGATATGAAGTTCCACCAGAAGTGTGTTTTCATACAAAAACTGTTAATTACAACTAACTTTGTCCATCCGATTCGAACTTTGTTCTTTGATTTGAAGTTCCACCAGAAGTGTGTTTTCATACAAAAACTGTTAATTACAACTAACTTTGTCCATCCGATTCGAACTTTGTTCGTTGATTTGAAGTTCCACCAGAAGTGTGTTTTCATACAAAAACTGTTAATTACAACTAACTTTGTCCATCCGATTCGAACTTTGTTCTTTGATTTGAAGTTCCACCAGAAGTGTGTTTTCATACAAAAACTGTTAACTACAACTAACTTTGTCCATCCGATTCGAACTTTGTTCTTTGATATGAAGTTCCACCAGAAGTGTATTTTCATACAAAAACTGTTAATTACAACTAACTTTGTCCATCCAAAACGAACTTTTTTCCTTGATATGAAGTTCCACCAGAAGTGTGTTTCCATACAGAAACTGTTAATTACAACTAACTTTGTCCATCCGATTCGAACTTTGTTCTTTGATTTGAAGTTCCACCAGAAGTGTGTTTTCATACAAAAACTGTTAATTACAACTAACTTTGTCCATCCGATTCGAACTTTGTTCGTTGATTTGAAGTTCCACCAGAAGTGTGTTTTCATACAAAAACTGTTAATTACAACTCACTTTGTCCATCCGATTCGAACTTTTTTCTTTGATTTGAAGTTCCACCAGAAGTGTGTTTTCATACAAAAACTGTTAATTACAACTAACTTTGTCCATCCGATTCGAACTTTGTTCTTTGATATGAAGTTCCACCAGAAGTGTGTTTTCATACAAAAGTTGTTAATTACAACTAACTTTGTCCATGCGATTCGAACTTTGTTCGTTGATATGAAGTTCCACCAGAAGTGTGTTTTAATACAAAAACTGTTAATTACAACTAACTTTGTCCATCCGATTCGAACTTTGTTCTTTGATTTGAAGTTCCATCAGAAGTGTGTTTTCATACAAAAACTGTTAATTACAACTAACTTTGTCCATCCGATTCGAACTTTGTTCGTTGATTTGAAGTTCCACCAGAAGTGTGTTTTCATACAAAAACTGTTAATTACAACTCACTTTGTCCATCCGATTCGAACTTTGTTCTTTGATTTGAAGTTCCACCAGAAGTGTGTTTTCATACAAAAACTGTTAATTACAACTAACTTTGTCCATCCGATTCGAACTTTGTTCTTTGATATGAAGTTCCACCAGAAGTGTGTTTTCATACAAAAGTTGTTAATTACAACTAACTTTGTCCATGCGATTCGAACTTTGTTCGTTGATATGAAGTTCCACCAGAAGTGT